>NC_142467.1:7500-310530 GCF_049115385.1 Moschus berezovskii | reverse complement strand
TTCTTTCCTGCCACATTGCTCTGCACTAGGCTGCCTCTCCAGACCCCATCACCAGCGGTCTGTCTGTCTCAGCCCAATTCCAAGCAAGCCTCTCACATCTCAGATGCATTATAGCATTTTTTTTGGCCTCTCTCATATATTATTTTTATTCAGAGTAAGTGTTTAAAAATGTGAACCAGACCACATTGTTCTTAATGTCTGTAAAACTCTCCCAATATACTAAAAATAAATTCCAAACTGTGACCCTCAGAGTCATTGGAAGCACTGATGCTAAAGCTGAAAGTTCAATACTTTGGCCACCTGATGTGAAGAGCTGACTCGTTGGAAAAGACCCTGATGCTGGGAAAGATTGAAGGCAGGAGGAGAAAGGGACGACAGAGTCTGAGATGGTTGGATGGCATCACCAATGCAGTGGACATGAGTTTTCACTGTCTCTGGGGGATAGTGAAGGACAGGCAAGCTTGGTGTACTGCGGTCAGTGGGGCTGCAGAGTGGAACCTGACTTAATGACTGAATAGCAACAGAAGAAGCCTCATCCTCTTCTCTTCTGGTTCTGCCTGCTGTCCCAGCTGTTATCTTCATTCCCCATCTTCTGCCAGTAGGATGCTCTTTAGATTGACTCCTAAGTCCTTTTGAAATGACCCTGATAGTCTTTGATAGCTTCCTTGTTACCTACTTTGTTAAGATATTCTAGGCTCTCCTTATACATTTCCTGTCCCAGACCTGGGATCGGTCGTTTAACCAAAAAGTTCTGTTTTTTTAATGCTGTTTCAGTATCATAATTTGGGCCCAGTAGTGCTTGTTGAGACAGAATATGCCATTGTTTCTAGGCTTTTTCATTTTATTTGTAGAATAAATATATATTGAACCCAGGTGTCCCGCACTGCAGGCAGATTCTTTACCAGCTGAGCTACCAGGGAAGCCCAAGAATACTGGAGTGGGTAGCCTATCCCTTCTCCAGGGGATATTCCTGACCCAGGAATGGAACCGGGGTCTCCTGCATTGCAGGCAGATTCTTTACCAACTGAGCTACCAGGGAAGCCCGTATATATAATAAATATATATAGATTAACACTAATACTCATAATTCAGATTTAGGACTATGTGGCTCTTATTTTATCTCTTGTATATTACATCTGTGTTGTCCTTCTGTATTGAGAATCTTGGTTCTGAAGGGTGTAAGGAATGATAGAATATCCCACATTATAAACACAGTATCCTCAGAGTAAGTTCTAACACTCTTACCACTAGTATGACTTATATATTGTATTTGATTTAGGAGGTGTTGGCAAGAATACTGATGACTATGTTGTGAATATATTCTAGTTGATTTAGAAAGTTACAGACCACTGTACTATTTGTGTAACAAACAGTACTGATTAGTAGAAGTGATTTTTCCTCGGTATTTTCTTTTCTACCCATGAGGTTGTCAGTGGTTTCCAAGAGAACCGTGGTGGGAATTCCACACTCAGCAGGCAGCATGCTGTAATCCGGCCCAGCGTGTTTCACTGTGAGAGGCAGCTGGTAAGGCTGGGGTAGGCCCTCTGCGGCTCATTCTGCTGACTCCTCTTGTAGTAAAGGGAGCTTCCAGATTCATGGAGTTATTAGGTCCATTCAGTTCAGTTCAGTTCAGTTCAGTCGCTCAGTCGTGTCCGACTCTCCGCGACCCCATGAATCACAGCACGCCAGGCCTCCCTATCCATCACCAACTCCCGGAGTACACTCAAATTCATGTCCACAGAGTCGGTGATGCCATCCAGCCATCTCATTATCTGTCGTCCCCTTCTCCTCCCGCCCCCAACCTTTCCCAGCATCAGAGTCTTTTCCAGTGAGTCAACTCGTTGCATGAGGTGGCCAAAGTGTTGCAGTTTCAGCTTTAGCATCAGTCCTTCCAATGAACACCCAGGATTGATCTCCTTTAGAATGGACAGGTTGGATCTCCTTGCAGTATAAGGGACTCTCAAGAGTCTTCTCCAACACCACAGTTCAAAAGCATCGATTCTTCGGCGATCAGCTTTCTTCACAGTCCAACTCTCACATCCATACATGACCACAGGAAAATCCATTGCCTTGACTAGACGGACCTTGGTTGGCAAAGTAATGTCTCTGCTTTTTAATATACTATCAAGGTTGGTCATAACTTTCCTTCCAAGGAGCAAGCGTCTTTTAATTTCATGGCTGCAATCAGCATCTGCAGTGATTTTGGAGCCCCAAAAAATAAAGTCTGACACTGTTTCCACTGTTTTTCCATCTATTTCCCATGAAGTGATGGGACCAGATGCCATGATCTTTGTTTTCTGAATGTTGAGCTTCAAGCCAACCTTATCACTCTCCTCTTTCACTTTCATCAAGAGGCTTTTGAGTTCCTCTTCACTTTCTGCCATAAGGGTGGTGTCATCTGCATATCTGAGGTTATTGATATTTCTCCCGGCAATCTTGTTTCCAGCTTGTGCTTCTTCCAGCCCAGCGTTCCTCATGATGTACTCTGCATATAAGTTAAATAAGCAAGGTGACAATATACAACCTTGACGTACACCTTTTCCTATTTAGGGATCAGCAATTCTCCTTTTATATGTTTTTCTTCCAGTGAACATAGTTCTGATTTTTTGTTTCTTGCTAATGTATATTTTAATGACTAATTCTTTGAAAGCTACTTTGAGAGGATCTTAATTGTTGTTCAAATAAAGATGGAGGTGTGTTGTGATAGAGCTAGAATAGAAAAGGGGTTTGATGGATTCAGATCGGAATGACACATATAAGTGTTCATCCTTTAGGAGAAAAAGGGAAGCTGAAACAGATTTCAATTGGAAAAGCGAGGCAGGAATTGTCACACCAGCAGGGTTTTGGGTTTCCAGCCCATGAATGATCCCTGCTCCCTTTTTTGACACTTAATATTTTTAGAGCAGCCTTAGGTTCAGGGGCCTCCCAGGTGGTGCTGGTGGTAAGAATGGTCTGCCAGGGCTGGAGACGTCAGAGAGGCAGGCTGGACCCCTGAGTCGGGAAGCTCCCCTGGAGGCGGGCATGGCAACCCGCTCCGGTGTTCTTGCCTGGAGAATCCCATGGACAGAGGAGCCTGAAGGGCTACGGTCTGAAAGCAGGGTTGAAAGGAAGGTGCAGAGGTTTACCTGTATGCTTCACTCAGCTTTACTGGGTAAACTGTTACATTGGGTAAAGAAATTTTATTATTTGCAGGAAATTATTGAGGAAAAGGCAAGCTCTTTTGAACTTTTGTTCAAAACTTTTGTGCAACAAGTTTTGGAGCAACTTAACTCTAATTTAACTCTGAAAATACTAAGTATGAAGGAAATGGGGATGGTGGTGGAAATCATACTGTTTACATTTATGCTGTGATTTAGTAGCTGAGAAGGCTGATGTGTGGTATGTTCCATGTCAAGGATAATTTCTTTTTGCTCCTATTTTAATGAGACATCACTCACTAGGCATTCCTTTCTAGCTGCTTCTAAACTTGAAAGATACTAAAAATAAAGAAATGACATGTAGAGCAGGAAAAAGTCGAATTAAGGAAACAGAAGGATTCATTTAAAAGGAAAAATGATAGTTAAACATATACATTTTCAATTATCTCAGTTTAAGAAAGAATTTAACGTACAAATAATGATAAGCAGTAAAGGAAAAATCTAAAAGCAAGAATTATTTGATGATTTAAGAGGTATGCAACTAGGAGAAAAAAATGAAATTAAAGTATGAGAAATTTAGTTTAAAAAGTATTTTCATGAGTATCAATAATGATAACTTTAAAGAAATGCTCTTCAATGTTTCTATGCATTGAAATTGTAAGTTTGCACACTGTGTGCATGTTTGCCAAGAAATCGGAGATACTTAATGTCTTGTTTTTGAGCTGATTTACGTTGAGCAGTGGAGTTTGTGATGGGTTTGATTGGGGAGAATGGAAAAGGTAAGCCTTAAACTTGACAGTTTTTTGTATCATATTACCTTCTGATTTAAATAACCTATTTTGGGTAGCTCAGTCTTTTTCAAGTAAAATATTCAATCTCTTGCTTATTTCTTTATTTCCTTCCTTAACTCTCCCAAAGTGGCATCTGGTGGTGTGAGGGATGGGACTGCCGGGAGTCACTTAACCAGTGCAAAGCCTTTGGCTGTTGCTGGGTCCTTGCTGTGCAGGGCCAGCTTGGTTTGCTTTTGGGACTGGTGGCTACTGCCTGACTTACAGTGTGGGCTCCACGTGAGCGCGGACAGCTGCCGCTCCGGTCCGAATTCTCTGCCGTTGCTCACGAAGTCCCTGCACACGGATCATCTCGTCCCACTCCAGCGCCGCTGCAGAGCCCGCCTGCAGTGCAGGAGACCCGGGTTCCATCCCTGGACCGGGAAGATCCCCTGGAGAAGGAAATGGCAACCCGCTCCAGTACTCTTGCCTGGAGAATCCCATGGGTGGAGGAGCCTGGTGGGCTGCAGCCCGTGGGGTCGCAGTCGCAGGACTGAGCAACTCCCACTTCCCGGTTCCCGCACCATGAGCACCTCTTCGTCTTCTCCTGGGCCCTCTTCGAGCCCTCCTGGAGGACACAGGGGTCCCGGAGCTCTATCAGCGCACCCATGGAGCCACGTTTTATCTTTCAGCTGCCGTAGCGAGTCGTCTTTGAGTGTCTCTCAACCCATACTCTTAGAGGAAATTTTGTTGTTGTTTAGTCCCTCAGTCGTGTCTGACTTTTGAGACCCCGTGGACTGTAGCCCGCCAGGCTCCTCTGTCCATGGGATTTCCCAGGCAAGAACACTGGAGGGGGTTGCCATTCCCTTCTCCAGGGGATCTTCCCAATGCAAGAGTCGAGGCAGGCGGATTCTTTACCGCTGAGTCACCAGGGAAGCCCTTCACTAGGTCTTTTTAGAAGAATTTCAGAATCACTGTTGCTTTCTCCTATCCATGCTCCCTCCTCTCTTTCCTTTCGATCCTCATCCGTGTTATGCTGTAGGGAAGGGAACCAACAGACAGATACCAGTGACGGTGGTAAGCATTTTCGTGTCTGTTAGGGAACCACTTGACAGATTATGATTCTCACAAAAAATCGTGAGTACTGTAATAATAACTCAAGAGGCAGGCTGAAGCACAGGGTCGCTAGATAAATTTTCGAAGGACATACAGTTATTAAGTGTCAGGAACCTAGGTTTACGTCTAGATTTGAAAAATATGTTTTGGGACCATAATCATGAGAGACTACAGCTTACTTAAGTTAACATAAAACTTAACTGTTGACTTAAGATATTCATGTCATGCACTGATTGCCATGATTGCAAATTAGAAATTAGATAACATTACAGATTTCAGTTTTTGTAATTAAGATAATTAATTACCTGGAAATGTTGTAAATAAAATTATTCAAGTATTTCAACAAAGTTACAAAATGTCTGAGTGCCAGATTGAAGGAATTAAATTCTTTAATGGGAAACATGGCTTTGGTAGAAAGAGTCATGGGTATTTCCAAAGAGTTTACAGAAAACTTTTGAAGAAGCCATTGTTTTAAAAACATTTTGTCATTTATCTGTGTATCTTTGTCTCTCTGCACAGTGTTTATGAAATAGTTGGCAGTAAGAAAATTAATTGTCCAGAGCCTTCCACACCAAATCCTTATATTGTATTTATCACTTTTCCTCACTCTGATGCATTCAGGTATGATTCATGGGACTGTGGTTTCTTAACTATCAGTATGCATCTAAAGGGTTATTTTCCCATGAAGGTACACAGGTTCTAGGTCTACTGCTGTGCTTCTCTGAGTTGGGAATCTTTGGAAGAGCTTCCTCACTGTGACTCACCTTTCTATAAGCCTAGAAACTTTTGTCATGTTGGACACGTTACTGCGTAAGTAAATTGTATGACTGTCACTTTGCACAGATCCTCACTCACGTTTTCATAAGCACTTCTTTCTTCATCACATGTTTCTTACTCTTTCTTGCTGACGGTATAACACCTTTCACAGGACACACACACACAAATGAAAGTCAGGTCGAATTTTCCAGAAAAGGTCACTTTTTATGGGTAATTACCATACTCATGTACCATTTATATAGAAATTTACTTGTACTATTTCAAAGATCCCATCTGGAGAAGAGTATAGCCACAGCACTCGTTCTTTCAGGATCCAGCGTTTTGCTGAATGGTTAAAGATGATCATTATTTTTCTTTGTCTGATTTTAAATGTAACAAATAATATATGTATTCTTTCTCATTATAAAGAAATTAAAAATATGTAAATAGGTTTACTAAATCTCTCTTGACTGCTTCTCTCATTCCAGAGCTGTTCCCAGTGTGTTTCCATCTTGGAGTGTATCCTTCCAGCTTTTAAACACTGTGTGTGTGTACATATGTACACAGACATGCACCGAGGACACTTTAGTGTGTCTTGTGTTTGTCTTGGCTTTCATATGCAAGATGTTACAGACGTGTACTATCCTCTACCTTTTCTGTCAGTCTGTGTGTTCTGCAGGCTCTGTACCAGGACGCACAGCTGCATGGTATCCAGTCAGCTGAAAATGAAGTCCTGCGTCCTTCCCTGGTGGGATCGTGGAGTGTGCAACCCCGTCTCTCTGTCTTTTGCTCTCCTTTGCAGCCCCGCTGGCTGTGCCGTAGTGTTTCTGGAACATGCTGAGCGTACTTGCTTCCACGGCTCCTGCTTGAAACGCTCCACCCCTGGGTATCTTCTGGCTTCTCTGCTTACTTCATTCAGGTCTGCACCCAGAGATTCCTCTTCAAAGCTCTCTGCTGTTCCTCTCCATCTCCAGCTACCTCCAGTTCAGCTTCTCTCCTCTCCTTTTTGTTTTCCTCTGTCTCTTCAGTCTGCGTCTCCTTAACCTCCTTTATTTTTCTTCCTAACACCTATATCTCGGAGAAGGCAATGGCAAGCCACTCCAGTCCTCTTGCCTGGAGAATCCCATGGATGGAGGAGCCTGGTGGGCTGCATTCCATGGGGTCGCTGAGGGTTGGACACAACTGAGCAACTTCACTTTCACTTTTCACTTTCACACATTGGAGAAGGAAATGGCAACCCACTCCAGTGTTCTGGCCTGGAGAATCCCAGGGACGGGGGAGCCTGGTGGGCTTCCGGCTGTGGGGTCACACAGAGTCGGACACGACTGAAGTGACTTAGCAGCAGCAGCAGCAACACCTGTATCTAACACCTACACCTGGCATATACTAGATTCATTTCTGCATTGTCTGTCTTCCTCCACTACAATATAGAACTTACTTTCATAGTTTGTTCACTGATACATTCCCAAGACCTGTTATAGTAGCTGGTCCCGTAATTGGTGTTCAAAAATATTTGTGAATAAATGATTAACATGGAATTTTATTTAACTGTTCTGCTGAACATTTAGGATGTTTTCAAAGTTACGTAATGACAAGCAATGTCAAGTGAGTTCTTATTTGTCTCTATGTATACAGTGTCTGTCTCTATGTATACAGTGAGTGTATTTAGGGGGGATTCTGGTAAGGAGCATCTCTGGGTTAACATGTATGAATATTTGCAATTTTAGTAGGCAGGGGAAATAGCCCTTTAGAAAGGCTATTCCAGTGTGTGCCCTCCCACGTGGAAGTGTGTGTTTCCTCCTGGTTCATACACCTTGCCAGTACTGTATTTAACTCCTCAGTGTTTGTCAGTTAGGCAAACTGGAATTTATTACTGAAGAAGAAAGATAAAGTATGATTGCATAGGAAACCATTAGTTTCAGCCTTACAATTAGTTTTCTTTTCAATATTACATCACTCTTTTCTTTTTTCTTGAATTATACGCCAACTTGAAAAAGTTCAGCATGCTGTTGGATAACAGAAGAGACAGGGGTATCTGTTTCTTATTCCTGATGTTAGTTTTCACCAGTAAATGTGATTACTCTTGTTTTCTTGTAGCTTCCATATTGAGTCAAGAACATTTCTTAGTTTGCTTTGTATTCCTAGTTTTCTTTGAGTTTTGTTTTTGTTTTAATCAGAGATGGGAGCTGTATGATGTTGCCTGAAGTCCTCCTGTGGGTTTTTTTCTCCTTTTGTATGTATTATAGTGAATCACTCTAATACATTTTTAGTATTGATACACTGTTGCATTCTTGAAATAAATATTTGGTCATGGACTGAACTGGACTATTTTTATAGGATTTTTATAAATTTTATTGAAGTATAGTTGATTCAAGTTGCTGCTATTTTTCCTTTAGAATTTTTACTATATGTTTGTAGAGAAAATTGACTTGTTTTCATATTGCCCTTGCTGGCTTTGGTGTGGGAGTTATTTTAGCATTATAAAATAATTATGATAGCCTTTTCAATTTTTCCATACCACAGAACAGTTGCTACAAGCTGGAAATTATCTTTTGCTGAAAGGAGTATGGAAATTTACTCAAACTGTTTTTTTTTTTTTAATGTAGCATTTTATTTATTTTTTTCTTCTTTTTTTAAATTTTTATTTAATAAATGGTACAAGGCACAATGCCAAAAACATTAACAGTTAAAATTTCACCAGATGAAAAAATGCTATAGAATACACAGTTCTAAAAAGCTATATTAAGTTATTTTACAACTGCCTCAAGCTGCAAAAAGAAAAAAAGCCCAATGCCATACCTAAGTTATCCCTCTCTCAAAATAATGCCATTTATGTTATAAACCCTGAGCACCCCATCAAAAGACGGGAACTGCTTTTGTTAATTCATATATATATATATGACTGTATCACTTTGCTACAGACCGAAAACAAACACAACACTGTAAATAAAATATAGTACAATATAAAATAAAAATAAGTAACAGAGCTTTGGGGCTTTACACCGAGTTAGAGTTCCTATCAGAGGGATAACAGCACCACAGCCGTACTGAATCCTCATGAAGGAGGCACACGAATGACTGGATTACAAGAGTTACAGGAATGAGAGCTGCTCACTTCCCAGAAACTACAGCTCACAGAAAGCCAGCAAAGGCACGAGATACAGACCATTTACTTCTGAATGTGTGAAACTCAAAAGTCCACATTATTCCTACAACATGTTGAAAGTGCTTCAGAATTCACACAATACTAATTTTCTTTTGATTCTGGTTAAATTATATATACCAGTTTATCACAAATGGTAGAATCTGTAACTCTGTTCAAAGTTTTAAAAGATTACTTAAGAATAGTTTCTTGTATTTCTATGCCACCTTTATAGTTCTGGTTTCTCATTTCTTAATTAGTAAATTCAGCGTGCAGGTTCTATCCCAGGCTAATTTATACACTTCCAGAAGGAACGGGGGAGCCCCCAACCACGTCAGATTCGTTTCACATATGATAATATGTTTCAATTACATGTTTCAAATACATGTTTCAATCCATTCTCCCAAATTATCCCACCCTCGCCCTCTCCCACAGAGTCTGAAAGACTGCTCCACACATCCAAGTCTCTGCTGTTGTCTCGTATACAGGGTTATCGTTATCCTCTTGCTCTATTCCATATATATGTGTTAATATACTGTATTGGTGTTTTTCTTTCTGGCTTACTTCACTCTGTATAATAGGCTCCAGTTTCATCCACCTCATTAGAACTAATTCAGATGTATTCTCTTTAATTGCTGAGTAGTACTCCATTGTGTGTATGTACCAAAGCTTTCTTATCCATTCGTCTGCAGATGGACATCTAGGTTGCTTCCATGTCCTGGCTATAATAAACAGTGCTGCAGTGAACATTGGAGTAAATGTGTCTCTCTCAATTCTGGTTTCCTCGGTGTGTATGCCCAACAGTGGGATTGCTGGATCATATGGCAGTTCTATTTCCAGTTTTTTGAGGAATCTCCACACTGTTCTCCATAGTGGCTGTACTAGTTTGCATTCTCACCAACAGTGTAAGAGGGTTCCCTTTTCTCCACACCCTCTCCAGCATTTATTGCTTGTAGACTTTTGGATAGCAGCCATTCTGACTGGTGTGAAATGGTACCTCATTGTGGTTTTGATTTGCATTTCTCTGATTATGAGGGATGTTGAACATTTTTTCATGTGTTTGTTAGCCATCTTTATGTCTTCTTTGGAGAAATGTCTGTTTAGTTCTTTGGCCCATTTTTTGATTGGGTCATTTATTTTTCTGGAATTGAGCTTCAGGAGTTGCTTGTGTATTTTTGAGATTAATCCTTTATCAGTTGCTTCATTTGCTATTATTTTCTCCCATTCTGAAGGCTGTCTTTTCACCTTGCTTATAGTTTCCTTTGTTGTGCAGAAGCTTTTAATTTTAATTAGGTCCCATTTGTTTATTTTTGCTTTTATTTCCAATATTCTGGAAGGTGGTTCATGGAGGATCCTGCTGTGATTTATGTCGGAGAGTGTTTTGCCTACGTTCTCCTCTAGGAGTTTTATAATTTCTGGTCTTACATTTAGATCTTTAATCTATTTTGAGTTAATTTTTGTGTATGGTGTTAGGGAGTGTTCTAGTTTCATTCTTTTACAAGTGGTTGACCAGTTTTCCCAGCACCACTTGTTAAAGAGATTGTCTTTTCTCCATTGAATATTCTTGCCTCCCTTGTCAAAGATAAGGTGTCCATAGGTGCATGGATTTATCTCTGGGCTTTCTATTTTGTTTCATTGATCTATATTTGTCTTTATGCCAGTACCATACTGTCTTGATGACTGTGGCTTTGTAGTAGAACCTAAAGTCCAGCAGGTTGATTCCCTTAGTTCCATTCTTCTTCCTCAAGATTGCTTTGGCTATGTGAGGTTTTTTGTATTTCCATATAAATTGTGAAATTATTTGTTCTAGCTCTGTGAAAAACACCGTTGGTAGCTTGATAGGGGTTGCATTGAACTTATAAATTACTTTGGGTAATATATTCATTTTCACAATATTTATTCTACCAATCCATGAACATGGTATATTTCTCCATCTGTTAGTGTCCTCTCTGATTTCTTTCACCAGTGTTTTATAGTTTTCTATATATAGGTCTTTTGTTTCTTTAGGTAGATACATTCCTAAGTATTTTATTCTTTTTGTTGCAACGGTGAATGGAAATGTTTCCTTAATTTCTTTCTATTTTCTCATTATTAGTGTATAGGAATGCAAGGGATTTCTGTGTGTTGATTTTATATCCTGCAACTTTACTGTATTCATTGATTAGCTCTAGTAATTTTCTAGTAGAGTCTTTAGGGTTTTCTGTATAGAGGATCGTGTCATCTGCAAACAGAGTTTTACTTCTTCTTTTCCAATTTGAATTCCTTTTATGTCTTTTTCTGCTCTGATTGCTGTGGCCAAAACTTCCAGAACTATGTTGAATAGTAGTGGTGAGAGTGGGTACCCTTGTCTTGTTCTTGACTTTAGGGGAAACGCTTTCAATTTTTCACCATTGAGGATAATGTTTGCTGTGGGTTTGTCATATATAGCTTTTATTACGTTGAGGAATGTTACTTCTATTCCCGCCTTCTGGAGGATTTTGATCATAAATGGATGTTGAATTTTGTCAAAGGCTTTCTCTGCATCTATTGAAATAATCATGGTTTTTATTTTTCAGTTTGTTAATGTGGTGTATTACATTGATTGATTTGTGAATATTGAAGAATCCTTGCATCCCTGGGATAAAGCCCACTTGGTCATGATGTATGATCTTTTTAATGTGTTGTTGGATTCTGATTGCTAGAATTTTGTTAAGGATTTTTGAATCTATGTTCATCAGTGATATTGGCCTGAAGTTCTCTTGATGGTGGCCTCATAGAATAAGTTAGGAAGTTTACCTTCCTCTGCAATTTTCTGGAAGAGTTTGAGTAGGATAGGTGTTAACTCTTCTCTAAATTTTTGGTAGAATTCAGCTGTGAAGCCATCTGGACCTGGGCTTTTGTTTGCTGGAAGATTTCTGATTACAGTTTTAATTTCTATGCTTGTGATGGGTCTGTTAAGATTTTCTATATCTTCCTGGTTCAGTTTTGGAAATTTACACTTTTCTAAGAATTTGTCCATTTCTTGCAAGTTGTCCATTTTATTGGCATATAATTGCTGGTAATAGTCTCTTTGTATTTCTGTGTTGTCTGTTGTGATCTCTCCCTTTTCATTTCTAATTTTATTGATTTGGTTTTTCTCCCTTTGTTTCTTGATGAGTCTGGCTAGTGGTTGGTCAATTTTATTTACCCTCTCAAAAAACCAGCTTTTGGCTTTGTTGATATTTGTTATGGTCTCTTTTGTTTCTTTTGTATTTATTTCTGCCCTAATTTTTAAGATCTCTTTCCTTCTACTGACCCTAGGGTTCTTCATGTCTTCCTTTTCTAGTTGCTTTAGGTGTAGAGTTAGGTTATTTAGTTGACTTTTTTCTTGTTTCTTGAGGTATGCCTGTATTGCTATGAACCTTCCCCTTACCACTGCTTTTACAGTGTCCCACAGGTTTTGGGTTGTTGTGTTTTCATTTTCATTCATTTCTATGCATATTTTGATTTCTTTTTTGATTTCTTCAATGATTTGTTCGTTATTCAGCAGTGTTGTTCAGCCTCCATCTGTTGGAATTTTTAGTAGTTTTTCTCCTGTAATTGAGATCTAGTCTTACTGCATTGTGGTCAGAAAAGATGCTTGGAATGATTTCAGTTTTTTTTTAATTTACCAAGGCTAGATTTATGGCCCAGGATGTGATCCTGGAGAAGGTTCTCTGTGCGCTTGAGAAGAAGGTGAAATTCATTGTTTTGGGGTGAAATGTCCTATAGGTATCTATTAGGTCTAATTGGTCTATTGTATCGTTTAACTTTTGTGTTTCCGTGTTAATTTTCTGTTTAGTTGATCTATCCATAGTTGTGAGTAGGGTATTAAAGTGTCCCACTGTTATTGTGTTATTGTTGACTTCCCCTTTCATACTTGTTAGCATTAGTCTTACATATTGTGGTGCTCCTATGTTGGGTGCATATATATTTATAATTTTTATATCTTCTTGGCTTGAGCCTTTGATCATTATGTAGTGTCCTTCGTTGTCTCTTTTCACAGCCTTTGTCTTAAAGTCTATTTTATCAGATATGAGTATTGCTACTCCTTCTTTCTTTTGATCTCTATTTGCGTGGAATATCTTTTTCCAGCCCTTCACTTTCAATCTGTATGTGTCCCTCGTTTTGAGGTGGGTCTCTTGTAGACAACATATATGGGGGTCTTGTTTTTCTATCCATTCAGCCAGCCTTTGTCTTTTGGTTGGGGCATTCAACCCATTTACATTTAAGGTAATTATTGATAAGCACTGGAGAAGGGAATGGCAAACCACTTCAGTATACTTGCCTTGAGAACCCCATGAACAGTAACAAAGGGCAAAATGATAGGATACCGAATGAGGAATTCCCCAGGTCGGTAGGTGCCCAGTATGCTACTGGAGCTCACTGGAGAAATAACTATAGAAGGAATTAAACGGATGGAGCAAAAGCAAAACCAATACCCAGTTGTGGATGTGACCAGTGATAGAAGCAAGGTCCGGTGCTGGTAAAGAGCAATATTGCATAGGAACCTGGAATGTTAGGTCCATGAATCAAGGCAAACTGGAAGTGGTCAAACAGGAGATGGCAAGAGTGAACATAGACATTCTAGGAATCAGTGAATTAAAATGGACTGGAATGGGTGAATTTAACTCGGATGACCATTATATCTACTACTGTGGGCAGGAATCCCTTAGAAGAAATGGAGTAGCCATCATGGTAAACAAAAGAGTCCGAAATGCAGTACTTGGATGCAATCTTAAAAACGAGAGAATGATTTCTGTTCGTTTCCAAGGCAAACCATTCAATATTACAGTAATCCAGGCCTATGCCCCAACCGGTAACGCTGAAGAAGCCAAAGTTAATCGGTTCTATGAAGACCTACAAGACCTTTTAAAACTTAACACCCAAAAAAGATGTCCTTTTCATTATAGGGGACTGGAATGCAAAAGTAGGAAGTCAAGAAACACCTGGAGTAACAGGCAGATTTGGCCTTGGAGCACGGAATGAAGCAGGGCAAAGGCTAATAGAGTTTTGTCAAGAGAACGCACTGGTCATAGCAAACACCCTCTTCCAACAACACAAGAGAAGACTCTACACATGGACATCACCAGATGGTCAACACCGAAATCAGATTGATTATATTCTTTGCAACCAAAGATGGAGAAGCTGTATACAGTTAGCGAAAACAAGACCAGGAGCTGACTGTGGCTCAGATCATGAGATCCTTATTGCGAAATTCAGACTTAAATTGAAGAAAGTAGGGAAAACCACTAGACCATTCAGGTATGACCTCAATCAAATCCCTTATGATTATACAGTGGAAGTGAGAAATAGGTTTAAGGGACTAGATCTGATTGATAGAGTGTCTGATGAACTCTGGACGGAGGTTCGTGACATTGTACAGGAGACAGGGACTAAGACCATCCCCATGGAAAAGAAATGCAAAAGAGCGAAATGGCTGTCTGAGGAGGCCTTACAAATAGCTGTGAAAAGAAGAGAGGCGAAAAGCAAAGGAGAAAAGGAAAGATATAAGCATCTGAATGCAGAGTTCCAAAGAATAGCAAGGAGAGATAAGAAAGACTTCCTCAGTGATCAATGCAAAGAAATAGAGGAAAACAACAAAATAGGAAAAACAAGAGACCTCTTCAAGAAAATTAGAGATTCCAAGGGAACATTTCATGCAAAGATGGGCTCGATAAAGGACAGAAATGGTATGGACCTAACAGAAGCTGAAGATATTAAGAAGAGGTGGCAGGAATACACAGAACTGTACAAAAAAGATCTTCACGACCAAGATAGTCACGATAACGTGATCACTGACCTAGAGCCAGACATCTTGGAATGTGAAGTCAAGTGGGCCTTAGAAAGCATCACTGCGAACAAAGCTAGTGGAGGTGATGGAATTCCAGTTGAGCTATTTCAAGTCTTGAAAGATGATGCTGTGAAAGTGTTGCACTCAATATGCCAGCAGATTTGGAAAACTCAGCAGTGGCCACAGGACTGGAAGAGGTCAGTCTTCATTCCAATCCCAAAGAAAGGCAATGCCAAAGAATGCTCAAACTACCGCACAATTGCACTCATCTCACACGCTAGTAAAGTCATGCTCAAAATTCTCCAAGCCAGGCTTCAGCAGTATGTAAACCGTGAACTCCCAGATGTTCAAGCAGGTTTTAGAAAAGGCAGAGGCACCAGAGATCAAATTGCCAACATCCGCTGGATCATGGAGAAAGCAAGAGAGTTTCAGAAAAACATCTATTTCTGCTTCATTGACTATGCCAAAGCCTTTGACTGTGTGGATCACAATAAACTGTGGAACATTTTGAAAGAGATGGGAATCCCAGACCACCTGACCTGCCTGTTGAGAAACCTGTATGCAGGTCAGGAAGCAACAGTCAGAACGATACATGGAACAACAGCCTGGTTCCAAATAGGAAAAGGTGTACGTCAAGATTGTATATTGTCACCTTGCTTATTTAACTTATATGCAGAGTACATCATGAGGAACGCTGGGCTGGAAGAAGCACAAGCTGGAATCAAGATTGCTGGGAGAAATATTAATAATCTCAGATATGCAGATGACCCCACCCTTATGGCCGAAAGTGAAGAGGAACTCAAAAGCCTCTGGATGAAAGTGAAAGAGGAGAGTGAAAAGGTTGGCTTGAAGCTCAACATTCAGAAAACAAAGATCATGGCATCTGGTCCCATCACTTCATGGGAAATAATTGGAAAAACAGTGGAAACAGTGTCAGACTTTATTTTTGGGGGCTCCAAAATCACTGCAGATGTTGATTGCAGCCATGAAATTAAAAGACGCTTGCTCCTTGGAAGGAAAGTTATGACCAACCTTGATAGTATATTAAAAAGCAGAGACATTACTTTGCCAACAAAGGTCCGTCTAGTCAAGGCTATGGTTTTTCCTGTGGTCATGTATGGATGTGAGAGTTGGACTGTGCAGAAAGCTGATCACCGAAGAATCGATGCTTTTGAACTGTGGTGTTGGAGAAGACTCTTGAGAGTCCCTTGGACTGCAAGGAGATCCAACCAGTCCATTCTAAAGGAGATCAATCCTGGGTGTTCATTGGAGGGACTAATGCTAAAGGTGAAACTGCAATACTTTGGCCACCTCATGCAACGAGTTGACTCACTGGAAAAGACTCTGACGCTGGGAAAGGTTGGGGGCGGGAGGAGAAGGAGACGACGGAGAATGAGATGGCTAGATGGCATCACTGACTCTGTGGACATGAGTTTGAGTGACCTCCGGGAGTTGGTGATGGACAGGTAGGCCTGGCGTGCTGTGATTCATGGGGTCGCGGAGAGTCGGACACGACTGAGCGACTGAACTGAACTGAACTGAACTGATGATCCTGTTGCCATTTTCTTTATTGTTTTGGGTTCAAGTTATACACTCATTCTGTGTTTCCTGTCTAGAGAAGGTCCTTTAGCATTTGTTGGAGACCTGGTTTGGTGATGCTGAATTCTCTCAGCTTTTGCCTGTCTGTAAAGCTTTTGATTTCTCCTTCATATTTGAATGAGATCCTTGCTGGGTACAATAATCGGGGCTGTAGGTTATTTTCTTTCATCACTTTAAGTATGCCCTGCCATTCACTCCTGGCCTGAAGAGTTTTTGTTGAAAGGTCAGATGTTATCCTTATGGGGATCCCCTTGTGTGTTATTTGTTGCTTTTCCCTTGCTGCTTTTAATATTTGTTCTTTTTGTTTGATCTTTGTTAATTTGATTAATATGTGTCTTGGGGTATTTTGCCTTGGTTTTATCCTGTTTGGGACTCTCTGGGATTCTTGGACTTGGGTGATTATTTCCTTCCCCATTTTAGGGAAATTTTCAACTATTATCTCCTCAAGTATTTTCTCATGGTCTTTCTTCTGTCTTCTTCTTCTGGGACTCCTATGAATCGGATGTTGGGGCAGTTAAAATTGTCCCAGAGGTCTCTGAGATTGTCCTCATTTCATTTAATTCGTTTTTCTTTTTTCCTCTCAGCTTCATTTATTTCTACCATTCTATCTTCTAACTCACTTATTCTATCTTCTGCCTCCGTTATTCTACTGTTGGTTCCCTCCAGAGTGTTTTTGATCTCATTTATTGCATTATTCATTGTATATTGACTCTTTTTTATTTCCTCTAAGCCCTTGTGAAACCTTTCTTGCATTGTCTCAATCCTTATCTCCAGATTATTTATCTCTAACTCCAATTTGCTTTCAAGATTTTGGATCAATTTCACTATCATTACTTGGAATTCTTTATCAGGTAGATTCCCTATCTCTTCCTCTTTTGTTTGGGTTGGTGGGCATTTATCCTGTTCCTTTATTTGCTGGGTATTTCTCTGCCTCTTCATCTTGCTTATATTGCTGTGTTTGAGGTGGCATTTCCGTCTTCTGGCAGTTTGTGGAGTTCTCTTTATTGTGGAGTTTCCTCGCTATGGGTGAGGTTGGACATGTGGCTTGTCAAGGTTCCCTGTTTAGGGAAGCTTGTGTCAGTGTTCTGGTGGGCGGAGCTGGATTTCTTCTCTCTGGTGTGCAATGAAGTGACCAGTAATGAGTTATGAGATGTCAACAGGTTTGGAGTGACTTTGGATAACCTGTACAGTCACTTCCAAGGTGGTTCCCTCTGTTTTAGCTTCTGTTTGCTGGTCTCTTCAGTGTCTAATTTCCGCCCTGACACTAGGGGGTGGTGGTGGACACTTTTTAAGGCTCACTTGTTCAGTCCTGTTCTGGGAAGGGAGGAACACTGCAGAGAAATATCTCTGGCGTCTGTGGGGAGTTTGCCCCTGCTCACAGCGTGTGTGCTGTCCCAGTCTACACTTCACAGGCTCTAGGTTGCTCTGCTGGGAACTGTCTGAGGCAGGTGCTAGGTAATATGCAGTTCCCAGGTCTGAGCGTCCCAAGTTCAGGTTCTCGGGTACTCCACAAAGGCGCAGACTTGGTTGGGCCTGCGTTTTGTGCCTTCCCCGGACCGAGCAGCTCAAGTGACCAGGTGTTTGGCGAGCACAGTTGCTGCGACTTATCACCTCCCTGGTCCCTCCTGCTTGGTTTTCTGTGTATACAACCGGTGCACCTTCTGAGGTGAATGTTAACCAGCCAGAAACCCAAAAAGTCTTGGTTAACACTGAAGCCTGCCTGCAGTTTGGTATTGCATGCCTCTCTGGGGCCACGATTGCCCCCTTCTGGCTCTGGTGGGGGATGAGCCGTCCGCAGCCGGCTAGCTCTGCTCAGTCCTTTGTTCTGTGAGCGGGGCTGGTGGACTCTTAGGTTAGGGCTTTTCGCCTTTTCGCGGGGTAGCTACCCCACAGTCTGCTCTGCTATCTCCAGTCAGCTCCCCCAGACTGCCCTCGCGGCATTCAGGCCTGGTCCTCTCTCTGAGCAGTTCAGCCGGCTCCTCCCTGCCCAGGCCCCTCTTGTTAATGGCGGATGGGGGCGTCTGCTCTGCTTCTCCGCTGGGAGTTACCGTTGGACTCGTAAGCTGTGAGGTTTAATTATTTATTTCTTTTCTCCCGGTTGTGTTGCCCTCTGATGTTCCAAGGCTCACCACAGACTTGCCTGTGAGAGTGTTTCCTGGTTTCAGAAACTTCTCTCTTTTTTTATGCCTCCCTTCCCGGGATGGAGCTCTGTCCCTACTTCTTTTGTCTCTCTTATCTTTTATGTTTTTTCCTACCTCCTTTTGAAGACAATGGGCTACTTTTCTGGGTGCTTGATGTCCTCTGCCGGCATTCAGAAGTTGTTTTATGGACTTTACTCAGTGTTCAAATGTTCTTGTGATGAATTTGTGGGGGAGAAAGTGGTCTCGCCGTCCTATTCCTCCACCATCTTGTTCCAGATGCTCACTCAAGCTGTTTTAACAGCTAACTTTTGGAGGGTAGATATGTTCCATTTCTTCTATTGTTTGTGAACTTTTTAATATCTCTTATTTTATGCCAGTTTTGATAATATTTTCCTAATGAAATTATTTGCCTCAATTTTCAAATGTATTGGGTCAAACTTCTCATAATATTCATCATTTTTTATAAGCCTCAAAACCATTTTTAGTGTTCCCTTTTTAAATTCTTTGTTTCTTCTCCCTTCCTCCTTTTTTTGAAATTGATTTGCCAAACCATCTGGATTTTATGTATATACTTCTATTTTTAAGTGTTGGCAACTAATTTGATTTAAAAAAAAAAACAAACTGAATTGTCCCGACAAAATACTGGTACTGGCCAAATTTGAACTGATAATGATTCAAAACTTTATTCCTTTTTTCTTTCTAGTAGGAAAAGCTTCATTTTTAACAAATGTTTAAACTCTTATTTTACTTTCAATGATGAGTTATTCAGAAACTATAGTCTCTCCAGATAAGACCAGAATCTAAGGAAAGTTTCAGTTTTTCTTTCCTTTCTTTCCTTGATATTTCTCATGTTGATTGCACCTGGGATTTAAATTAAAATTGGTTATTGCAATTTAAAAAATTTATAATTTGCATTTATTCGCACCATGGAAAAGAAATGCAAAAAACCAAGATGGCTGTCTGAGGAGGCCTTACAAATAGCTGTGAAAAGAAGAGAAGCCAAAAGCAAAGGAGGAAAGGAAACATATAAGCATCTGAATGCAGAGTTCCAAAGAATAGCAAGGAGAGATAAGAAAGCCTTCCTCAGGGATCAATGCAAAGAAATAGAGGCTAGCAACAGAATGGGAAAGACTAGAGATCTCTTCAAGAAAATTAGAGACATTTCATGCAAAGATGGGCTCCATAAAGGACAGAAATGGTATGGACCTAACAGAAGGAGAAGATATTAAGAAGAGGTGGCAAGAATACACAGAAGAACTGTACAAAAAAGATCTTCACAACCCAGATAATCACGATGGTGTGATCCCTCACCCAGAGCCAGACATCCTGGAATGTGAAGTCAAGTGGGCCTTAGAAAGCATCACTAGGAACAAAGCTAGTGGAGGTGATGGAATTCCAATTGAGCTATTTCAAATCCTGAAAGATGATGCTGTGAAAGTACTGAACTCAATATGCCAGCAAATTTGGAAAACTCAGCAGTGGCCAAGGGACTGGAAAAGGTCAGTTTTCATTCCAATCCCAAAGAAAGGCAATGCCAAAGAATGCTCAAACTACCGCACAGTTGCACTCATCTCACACACTAGTAAAGTCATGCCCAAAATTCTCCAAGCCAGGCTTCAGCAATATGTGAACCGTGAACTTCCAGATGTTCGAGCTGGATTTAGAAAAGGCAGAGGAACCAGAGATCAAATTGCCAACATCTGCTGGATCATGGAAAAAGCAAGAGAGTTCCAGGAAAAACATCTATTTCTACTTTATTGACTATTTCAAAGCCTTTGACTGTGTGGATCACAATAAACTGTGGAAAATTCTGAAAGAGATGGCCTTACCAGACCACCTGACCTGCCTCTTGAGAAACCTGTATGCAGATCAGGAAGCAACAATTAGAACTGGACATGGAACAACAGACTGGTTCCAAATAGGAAAAGGAGTACATCAAGGCTGTATATTGTCACCCTGCTTATTTAACTTATGTGCAGAGTACATCATGAGGAATGCTGGGCTGGAAGAAGCACAAGCTGGAATCAAGATTGCCGGCAGAAATATCAATAACCTCAGATATGCAAATGACACCACCTTATGGCAGAAAGTGAAGAGGAATTAAAAAACCTCTTGCTGAAAGTGAAAGAGGAGAGTGAAAAAGTTGGCTTGAAGCTCAACATTCAGAAAACTAAGATCATTGCATCTGGTCCCATCATTTCATGGGAAATAGATGGGGTAACAGTGGAAACAGTGTCAGACTTTATTTTTTTGGGCTCCAAAATCACTCCAGATGGTGACTGCAGCCATGAAATTAAAAGATGCTTACTCCTTGGAAGGAAAGTTATGCCCAACCTAGATAGCATATTAAAAAACAGAGACATTACTTTGCCAAGAAAGGTCCATCTAGTCAAGGCTATGGTTCTTCCAGTGGTCATGCATGGATGTGAGATTTGGACTGTGAAGAAAGCTGATCGCCGAAGAATTGATGCTTTTAAACTGTGGTGTTGGAGAAGACTCTTGAGAGTCCCTTGGACTGCAAGGAGATCCAACCAGTCCATTCTAAAGGAGATCAGTCCTAGGTGTTCATTGGAAGGACTGATGCTAAAGCTGAAGCTCCAATACTTTGGCCACCTCATGAGAAGATCTGACTCATTGGAAAAGACCCTGATTCTGGGAAGGATTGGGGGCAGGAGGAGAAGGGGACGACAGAGGATGAGATGGCTGGATGGCATTACCAACTTGATGGACATGCTGCTGCTGCTGCTAAGTCACTTCAGTCGTGTCCGACTCTGTGTGACCCCACTGACGGCAGCCCACCAGGCTCCCCATCCCTGGGATTCTCCAGGCAAGAACACTGGAGTGGGTTGCCATTTCCTTCTCCAATGTGTGAAAGTGAAAAGTGAAAGTGAAGTCGCTCAGTCATGTCTGACTCGTAGCGACCCCCATGGACTGCAGCCTACCAGGCTCCTCCGTCCATGGGATTTTCCAGGCAAGAGTACTGATGGACATGAGTTTGAGTGAACTCCGGGAGTTGGTGATGGACAGGGAGGCCTGGCCTGCTGTGATTCATGGGCTGGCAAAGAGTCAGACACGACTGAGCGACTGGACTGAACTGAACTGACCTGAACCTTACCATTTGCTGTTTCTTTGCTCACCGTTCCTTCCATGTTCCAGTTTCCTCCTATATTTGTTTTTCATTCTACTATAGCATCTCCTGTAGTAATTCTTTTAGATAGTGTCTGAGAGTGATAACCTTTGAGTTTCACATACTTGAAAATATCTTTATTTTGCTTTTACATACAAATTATATAGCTTAGGAACATCAAATTTTAAGTTTAAACAGTGTATTTCATAACTTTAAAGATACATTTCCATTATCCTCTTTTGTCAATTATTATTGAGAATTCTGTTTAAACCTAATATTGACTTTGTTTTTTTCAGTGTTTACAATGGAAGATTAGTGGGGTTTTTTTTTTTCTTTCTTCTTAGTATTCCCGGACTGACTGTGATCTGTGTCCTCTGTACTTATCATCTCTTTGATTTTAAGGGCTAATGTCTTTATTTATATTTGAGAAATGTTCTGTTAATTTTTTTTGAAACATTTCCTCCCATTGTATTTATTCTGTATATGTATTCTATTCTGTATTCTGTATCTATTCTGTTTCAGGAATTATGATTATGTAAGTGTTTAAAGATTTATATCTGTTCTTGAGGTCTCCATGTTTTTCTTTTAATTTCTGATTTTCTTTTCTTCTTTTGCTGCTTTCTGATATACTTTCTTTGCTCAGTTTTACAGCATACACCCTCACTGTTTTTAAATTGAGTTTATGTACTTTAAAATGTACAGATCAGGACTTCCCTGAAGGTCCAGTGCCTCAAACTCCACACTCCCAGTGCAGGGAGCCGAGGTTCAGCCCTTGGTCAGGGAGCCTGGATCTCATATCCCACAAAGAAGAGTCTGCACCCCACAACGAAGATCAGGGATCCCGTGCTCTGCAACGAAGACCCAGTGCAGCCAAATAAATAAAATACTGTAACAATAAAGCGTACAGATCCCAAGTGCTTAACACTAATTAAGATACAGAGCAGTGGCCTGATTCCAAGAGGTCTCCTGGGGCCCCTTTCCAGGCAGTCTCTGCCCTCCACTGGAGACCTATTCTAAGAGCTTGCCTGGTTTGAACTTCACATGCATGGAATCAGCATACTCTCTTTTGCATCTGGTTTCTTTCTGTGAGGCTTTTTCTCATGGTGTTGCCTCAGTAGTTTGTTCCTTCGTGAGAAGTGTGTCATTGTGTATTCTAATTTGTTTGTCCAGACTTACTGATGAGCTTTTGGACTATTGAGAAAATTCACTATGAACATTCTTGTCCAAGTATTGTTTGGACATATGCACTTATTTCTCTTTAACTATTCACTGTTATGTCTCTTTTGTTTCTTAGCCTATCCAATTTTTAATTTAAAAATTTTGGGTCATTTCTAAGATCTCTTTTGGTTTTCTGTGTATGATATACATGAAGGGTGATTTGTTCTACTGAATGTATTATTTCTTTTTATTCTCTTTCCTCTTCTATGGACTGGGTTATTTTTGTGCGTCCTATTTGGGTCTCTCTTTCATATGGTAATTCCACGTTGTGTTTTCACCTTTGTCTTTGAGTTTCAGATGGTTTAGAGCCTCTCGTGCGTCCCTCCACTCGAGTGCGAGAAAGAGGCGGAAGAGCTTGATGATGCGGCGGCCGGCTCTGGGCCCCTGGCTCCGGCTCTGGGGACTCTCCTGGACATGCCTCCTCCCGGAGCCCTGGGGCTAGTCACCCGGTCCCCTCGGCGTGTGCGGGGGCGCCCCTGGGGCTGGTCACCCCGGGCCCCTCGGGTGTGAGGGAGGCTCCGTGGGGTGTGGGGCACCCCTGGGTCCCCTCGGGGGTGAGGAGGCTTCCTCGCCGTGAGGGCCGTGTTGGCCGCGGACGCATAGGGCTGACGTCTCCCAGCCCCGCACCCGCTCCTGCCGCCCCGGCTCCTCGCGGCCCTACCTTCACCTTTTCTTTGTAGCAATCTAGATTTTGTCATTTAACTATTTCCTTTTCATTTAGATCGAGTTCTATATTCTACCAGCTTTGTGAATTTTTTGTTTCCGAATTTATTTTTTATGTTTGTGTAGACTTGGAGCTGGAGAGGAGGCGTCCCGGAGCTCCCCCGTGGCTTGGGGTAGAGTCCCCCGCAGCGCAGGAGCCTCAGGGGGATGAGGGCTCAGCCCCTGGGTCGGGAAGCCCCCCGGAAGAGGGCACAGCAGCTGCTGCAGAGGGGACTCCTGGGTCGGGAAGCCCCCTGGAAGAGGGCATAGCAGCCCCTGCAGAGGGGTCCCCTGGAGAACCCCCGGGGCAGGGGATCCCGTCGGCCACAGCCCCTGGGGCCACACAGAGGCAGACACGGCCAGCACGAGGTTCCGAGCAGTCCTGTTCTGCAGTCTTGATCCCCTCCCTCCCTTAACGAAGGGTCAGACAGTAGCAGTAACTTCTCTGTCGTAAACACTGTTAAACACTAGAGATTTTAAGAGAGAAGGCTCTTCATTCAGACTTTTTTAAAAATGTGGGTTTTGGCCCTTTTTCTGTTAACATTTACCTGTGGTGGTGGTGGTGGTGTCGCTAAGTCGTGTCCAACTCTTGCAACTCAGACTGAAGCTTCCAGGCTCCTCTGTCCATGGGATGCTCCAGGCAAGAATACTGGAGTGGGTTGCCATGCCCTCCTCCAGGGGATCTTCACGACCCAGTAATCGTACCTGCAGAACTTATGTCTCCTGCATTGAAGGCAGATTCTTTACCCACTGAGCTATGAGGGAAGCCCAGCATTTACTTGTGGTCCTTCCCAACTATAAGAGTTTGGCTCTTTAACCTCCCAAGGCTGTAAGGCAGCAGTTCCCAACCTTTTTGGCACCAGGGACTGATCTCATGGAAGACAATTTTTCCACGGACTGTGGTAGGGGGTGTGGTTTTGGGATGATTCAAGCACATTACATTCTATTACTATTACATCAGCTCCATCTCAGATCATCAGGCATTAAATCTTGGAGGTTGGGGACCCCTGCTGTAAGACATTGTTTCTTAAAATTAAGTGTGCATATTTCCATTCCTTTTGCTATAAACAATATTTTGCTAGATTGAAAATATCAGTTTTAAATGAAAATCTCCACTTGACTGAATTTCCATTTTCAGGAGATGTGCTCACATACCCCAAAATATACTATCGGAAAGTTATCTCCTAACTATTTAATTTTCATTAAGATTTTAACATGTCGATGATAAACTTTGAGAAAATGGATTTTATGGATACAACACGTGAAGTTCCATGAGTAATGAGGTATTTGAATCCTGATGTCAGCTGTGGTTTGGAGGCTGCAGGCTTTTAACACTTAAACTGGAATCTAGTAGAAGTTGAAAAAAGTCCTTGGCATGTTCTTGTAGCAACTGCCTGAAAAATATCCATTGACTAAGACAGTGGCATGTGGGTATGCTATGTCATAAAGCATTAGGAGCATAGTACATCATAGAGACTCCCTGCAAACTGATTTTCTGAGATTAGAGGTAATGTTTCACTCAGCCAGTTGCCTATTACAATTTCCACTAACTTGAAGCCATTTTATTTCCCTTTTTACCTTCCTTTCAAATTTACCTCTAATAAGATTTACAGTGACTTCCATTTTGGTAAGGAATGATAAATTTCAGCAGCTCCAAAAGGATAAAGAATCAGTATTAACTTGCAATCAATACAGTTTTTAGGTATTTAACCCCCTCACACAAATTGTGAAATTTTAAATACTTGTCATGAAACTCAGTCACGTTTTTCTTTTTAAATTTTATATTACAGGAGTCTTTGTATCTCTCAACTTTAGCTTCTACACTGCATGTACCATTTCATACATTTTAAAGTGTCATTTTACTTTTATTGATGCTTAGAGGACCAAATGATTATAAACCACTTCTTATTGGTGAGAACCAGGTGGTGCTAGTGGAAAAGAACCCCCCTGCCAATGCAGGAGATAGAAAAGATGCCTGTTCTATCCCTGGGTCAGGAAGATCCCCTGGAGGAGGGTATGGCAACCCACGCCAGTGTTCTTGCCTAGAGAATCCCATGGATAGGAGAGCCTGGTGGGCAACTCTTGGGTCGCAGAGAGTCCAACACGACGGATGTGACTTAGCAAGCATGTATAAGGCTGCTGCTGCTGCTGCTAAGTCGCTTCAGTCATGTGCGACCCCATAGCCAGCAGCCCACCAGGCTCCCCGGTCCTTGGGATTCTCCAGGCAAGAACACTGGAGTGGGTTGCCATTTCCTTCTCCAGTACATGAGAGTGAAAAGTGAAAGTGAAGTCGCTCAGTCGTGTCTGACTCTTAGCGACCTCATGGACTGCAGCCTAGCAGGCTCCTCCATCCATGGGATTTTCCAGGGAAGAGTACTGGAGTGGGGTGCCATTACCTTCTCCTGTATAAGGCTACATATATATAAAAATGTATGTACATATAAAAATGTGAGTCTGGAAAGATTTTAATTCAGTATTGCCAGAAGCACAGAGGATGAGATGGCTGGATGGCCTCACCGACTCCATGGACGTGAGTTGGAATAAACTCTGAGAGTTGGCAATGGACAGGGAGGCCTGGCGTGCTGCAGTCCGTGGGGTCGCAGAGTTGGATACAACTGAGTGACTGAACTGAGAGGCAATATTTAATTATTATGGGTAATAATTACTTAATTTTAGGATGTGTTATTACTCAGAGAAAGAGAGAAAGCTTATATATGGCAAAGTTCTGTGGTGTTAGACCTTAAAGAATCGAGTTATTCTGTTACTTTATGTTTCAGTAGCCATAATAATGTTTTTAGGTCATTTCTTTGTATGCTTTATTTCTCCCAACTGAGATGATAGTGTTCACAAAGGCAAGAGTTTTGCTTTAGCTTCCCTTCTGTGTGAATAGTTACAGTACTTTAAACTGTGATCAATAGAGAAGATGCTTGGGAACTTTGAAGTCACTTGTACTCCACTGGACAGTCATGCATACCTACTTTGTGTGGGAACAGGATATCAGCATAAACCCACAAAATCATTGCAGTTCACAAATTTGTGCAATAATGAGTTTCAGTAAACAATTTGGAGAATTGAACATTTGTTTGGCTGTTTTTTCTTGCAGTGACACTTAAATAGTTCAGAATAATTTGAGAAAGGCCTTTCTCAATTACTGAAAATTTTAATGAAAAGTTTAAAAGAAATCCACTACTATAACATTCAAATAAATGTACAATTTATATATTATATTACTACACTGTGATATTATGAACAGTGACCCTGCTAGGTCTATGTGAATAAATAGTTAAGAGAACTAAATATACAAGTATTTATTAAGTGCTATGAATTTATAGTTGTTTATTTTCTCAGCAAGGCTTAGCAGACATCTTAAAGAAGTCTCTGCCTTCTGCAGAAAAATCACTCACTACTTTCCTTTCTGAAGAAATTAGAGGGAGAATAAAAAGGGATGGTTTCAAGATGACTATAGAAAATTTTAAAAATATGTGTATATGATAGATCTTCTTCCATAGGAAAAAAGTGATCTTAGAGAGTTCTAGAAAGGACTGTAAAATGCCTTGAAACACTAACTCAGTGGCAGTAGAGTATCTCAGGACAGTAGGGCACCTCAATGGGGAGAACCCTCAGAGTGCCCTAGTGAACGGCACCTCTGGAGCGCAGCCTTGTGTGAATGGCACCCCGTAGGGTGTTACAACACAGGGGCTTGCTCAGAGAGATGAGGTTTTGTCATTTGCCTGAAATGAATACAACTTGCACACAACTCCCTTCGTTTGAAGTTCAGTTCAGTTCAGTCGCTCAGTCGTGTCTGACTCTTTGTGACCCCGTGAATTATAGCACGCCAGGCCTCCCTGTCCATCACCAACTCCCAGAGTTCACTCAAACTCACCTCCATTGAGTTGGTGATGCCATCCAACCATCTCATCCTCGATCGTCCCCTTCTCCACCTGCCCCCAATCCCTCCCAGCATCAGGATCTGAAGAGTCAACTCTTCACATGAGGTGGCCAAAATATTCGAGTTTCAGCCTCAGCATCAGTCCTTCCAATGAACATCCAGGACTGGTCTCCTTTAGGATGGACTGGTTGGATCTCCTTGCAGTCCAAGGGACTCTCAAGCATCTTCTCCAACACCACAGTTCAAAAGCATCAATTCTTCAGCCATCAGCTTTCTTCACAGTCCAACTCTCACATCCATACATGACCACGGGAAAAACCATAGCCTTGACTAGATGGACCTTTCTTGGCAAAGTAATATCTCTGCTTTTTAATATGCTGTCTAGGTTGGTCATAACTTTCCTTCCAAGGAGTAAGCGTCTTATAATTTCCTGGCTGCAGTCAGCATCCGCAGTGATTTTGGAGCCCAGAAAAATAAAGTCTGACACTGTTTCCGTTGTTTCCCCATCTGTTTCCCATGAAGTGATGGGACCAGATGCCAAACTTCAAACTTACTTGTTTGAAGTAAGTTTAGTCATAGGCTTGAACTGATCATGTTTTGTTGTTGTTCAGTTGCTCAGTCATGTTCAACTCTTTGTGACCCAGCACGCCAGGCTTCCCTGTCCTTCATTATCTCCCGGAGTTTGCTCAAACTCATGTCCATTGATTCGATGATGCCATCGAACCATCTCGTCCTCTGTTGTCCCCTTCTCCTGATCATGTATGTTGACCTGAGAAGTCAGGGTAGGATAATGGAGACTAATGGGGGAAAGAGTGAGGTCAGGCTGGAGTTCAGAAGGACGTGGATTCCTGGCCCAGTAACTGCAGTTGACTGTGACACACCCTGACTGAGCCCGCTGGAAGCAGGAGCTCTGTCTCCATAGCAACACTGGGGCCACTTCTGCAGATCTTAAGCTGTCTCTGCCAATCACCTTTTGCCCTGAGCCATCAGATCCATAACGCTGGATGCTGCACACTGAAGGATGCACAAACCAAGCACAGATGAGCCGGAGGGAGGAAGGAAGGGAAATTGTCTCTGAAAGTGATTTTACCCTTGATAGGACAGAAATAATTAATGATCATAGAATACAACTATTACATTTTTGTGTCAAAATACAGTTAATTCCACAAATTCTGACCCCCATTGCTAATGAACTACTTCTTTTTAAGAGTACCTGTAGAACTTTGTTTTTTATACTTCATGTATGGCACTGCATTATTATTGTATTTTTGTTTGCAGTGTACATGCAAACGTACATGTGAATGTATGTTTACTGTGTATTTGTGTGTGTGTTTGTTAATAGATGTCAAGTGCTCTGAGGATGAGAATTTCATGGTATTTATCCTTCTGTCCTTTATACCTGTTTCCGTGTCTGGCATTTAGCTCGGCATCTGTAAGCCATTGTTGAATATAATTGGGAATGGCTAAACTTAATGAATTGTAAAGCTACTCTTGACTGGATTTAATTTACAAGTGGACTGGAGGTGTCCACTGGAGGAGAGGAGTGTTACAGAACCTGTGTTTAGAGTATTATTGATGTCAGATAGTTTAGAGACAGAATTGTCAATTTTATATGTACAGCTTGTAAACAAAACATTAGAAGGAGGTTTTTATAAAGAGCACAAGAATATCTTTCAAAATGGGTATTTTCATAAACCCAGACACCAGTGGTCAATTAATCTTCAACAAAAGAGACAAGTGTAACTAATGGAGAAAGTCTTTTCAGAAAGTGGTATTAGGAAACTGGACAGCTGTGTGTAAATCAATGAATTTAGCTAACACTCTCAAAATAAACTCAATGGCTTAAAATATAAGACTTGACACCATAAAATTCTTGGCAGAGAAGTTAGGCAAAACATTCTCTGACATAAATCATACCAGTATTTTCTTAGGTCAGTCTACCCAGGCAATAGAAATAAAAATGAACAAATGGGACCTAATCAAACTTATAAGCTCTTGCACAACAAAGGAAACCATAAGTAAACTGAAAAGACATCCTATGGAATGGGAGAAAATATTTGCTAATAATATGACCAATAGAGCTTAATTTCCAAAATATACAAACATCTCATAAAACTGAATAACAACAACAAAAAAACCCCAGAGAAACCAATAAAAAAAATGGGCAGAAGACCTAAATAGACATTTCTCCAAAGCAGACATACAGATAGGCAGTAGGGACTTGAAAAGATGTTCAATATCACTAATTATTAGAGAAATGCAAATCAGAACTGCAGTGAGATACCACCTCACGCCAGTCAGATTGGCCATCGTTGAAAAGTACAGATAGCAAATGCTGGAGAGAGTGTGGAGAACGTGGAACCCTCCTGTGCCGTTGGTGGGAGTGTACATTGCTATAGCTACAGTGGAAACCAGTGTGGAGTTCCTTAGAAAATGAAAATAGAATGGCCATAAGATTCAGCAATCCCACTCCTGGGCATATATCCAGACAAAACTATGATTCAGAAAGACACCTGGAACCAACCTAAAAGTCCATCAACAAATAAATGAATGAAGAAGATATGATACAAACTAAATAATGCTATGGATGGACCTAGAGATTATCATACTAAGTGAAGTAAATTAAAAAGAGAAAGACAAGTACCATATGATATCACTTACATATGGAAATCTAAAATGTGACACGAGTGAACTTACCTATGTAATAGAAACAGACTCACTGACAAAGCGCAGATGGTGGTCACCATGGAGGAGGGGGAGGGCTGGCCTGGGAGTGTGGGTGAGCAGGTGCAGACTGCTGTGTACGGTGTACCTGCGTCACGTGACTGCACCCCAGAAACTAACACAACACTATTTCAATAGTAGAACTGGTTTTTGCTTTGAGTATTTCTCTTTTTTTAATTTATGTTTTTATTGAAGGATAATTGCTTTACAGAATTTTGTTGTTTTCTGTCAAACATGAATCAGCCATAGGCATACCTATATCCCCTTCCTTTTGAACTTCCCTCCCATTTTTTAAATTTGTGTTTTCGTATGTCTGATTGTGATTTACTAATGGAATGAGAACATTACCCAGACATCATAGAAGGGGGCCCATATTGAAACAGGACAGACTTTTAAATGATTCTTCTAATAGCTTGTTATGTAATAGTGATAACCTCTTAGTTTTAAAAATCAGGAAATTACAGCTCCAGGAAATTACAAGCTTGATATGAAGATACCTTCTGAAGTCACTGGACAAGTATTATTGTATCTTAAAAAAGGTAGAAGAAAACAAGTTCTTTCAGTGTTTTCTGAGATTCAAAGTAAGTCTGCCAGTTATATAACCTACTTATTAACCAGAAAGACCTACCAACAGTCTTGTCTTCAATACCCATTATTCTTCTCCTACTTTATGCTGCTTTATTATAATTAAAATTTATGCAGATGATCAAGAACTTGGCAAAGAAAGTGAACACTCCAGAATTCTAAATACAGCCATTTCTATAAGAAAGCCAACTGTTCCATAAAAAAATCTAGGCTGAATGACCTAAATCACAAACTAAAAGGTTTGCTGAGACACTTTCAGCTGTGTAAGTCTCTGAGATGTGGGTTATTTAAACAGATGGTAACTGTGACACAGTCAGCTCCACATGCAAATTGGCAGAGACCAAAACCAGAAAGGAAGCAAGCTAGAGAGGAAGCATTATCTCACTGTGGACCTCTGAGAATTTTTGTTTTTTTAAATTAAAACACAGCAGAATTCAGAGTGCTTGGGTATATTTCTTCAGAATATTAGTTGAATATCAGTGTTGATTGTATTGTTGCTATGATACCAACAGGGGAGAGGGCTAGGGATTTTTTGCAATCTTCTTTAGACTTAATTTCTGGACGTGATGATCCTGCCTGTTACGTATTCATTCAGATAAGATCTGGAAGGGGAGAGGACTGTGGGGCAGTGTTTATGCAGTGTTGTTGATACTGGTAAATACGTTGTGGAGAGGTCTTGTTTGCTTTTTCTGTCACCTCATTCTGTGGCCCGGGTAGGTGTCAAGAGATGAAGCAGAGGCATCTGTGACTTCCAGGCCTGTGGATCTGGGTCCAGGCCCATGGAGCTGGGGTCCAAGAATCCCTGACGGCGATACGGGGAGAGTTCTGCCATCTTATCCTGGGACCCAGCCCTACTGGCCTGGCCAGAGATTTCTCAAACTCTTAGTTTCTTGTTCTAACTTTTTAACTTAAAAGCATTCGAATCCATTTTCTTTCCTGAAACCCTGACCTAACTGATGCAGCTCCTATGATAAAACGTGGTTGTTTCCTCTTGCCCCCTTCCCCCACATCTGTATTAAGTCTTGTATGGGCCCTGATTCCATGTCGAATTTCAAAACACACATCGTTAGCTCATGCGTCTCTCTCTAGAAGGAAGAGAAGAATAACATTTCAGGAGAAGCGGGTTAATCTCTTCATTAAAAATTCAGATCATTTTGGAACATGAGAAGATTATCAAGAGAGAGAAAGGTAAAAATCAGCTTCATAAAGGTTTAAGTTCATGTTTGCAACTTAAATGCATCCAGACAGAAGATGAAAGAATGGTTGCTTCTTACGGAGAGCGGTTAGCTCAAACTAGCAAAGAAATTTCCTGGAATTAGGGCAACGAAGTTTCGATTCACTGCATTTTTTTCTCCCAAGAGAGTTAAGGGAGATTGCACTTAAAGGACTGCCTCATAGTGCTCGATGGCTCTGATAGAAAGCTGAGTAATTGAGTTCATACTTGATTCCTCTGTCTGACATTGAAAATGTATGTGTAATTTCCTAATGTTAATTTACTTTCAAAAGTTTGGAGGCTAATGTGGAAATTGAAAAAAAAAAAGTTCAACTAAAAAATAAAGACTGATAGTCTTATTAATCTGGAGAAGGCAGTGGCACCCCACTCCAGTACTCTTGCCTGGAAAATCCCATGGATGGAGGAGCCTGGTGGGCTGCAGTCCATGGGGTCGCTAAGAATCAGACACGACTGAGCGACTTCACTTGCCCTTTTCACGTTCATGCATTGGAGAAGGAAATGACACCCCCCCACTGTTCTTGCCTGGAGAATCCCAGGGAAGGGGGAGCCTGGTGGGCTGCTGCCTATGGGGTCGCACAGTCGGACACGACTGAAGTGACTTAGCAGCAGCAGCCTTATTAACCACTGGTAATTCACCACGGGTTAATATTTATATGTATTTGCTTTCAGTCAATTTTTCTAGGAATGCAGTACTTGAAAAAAATATCAGTAATTTAAGAGTATATTTCCCATTTTAGAAGTAGAACTTTATAAATGATTCAGTTAGATCACGGGCTTCCCTGGTGGCTCAGTGGTGAAGAATATGCCTGCCACGTAGATGTAGGTTCACTTCTGAGTTGGGAAGATCCCCTGGAGAAGGAAATGGCAACCCACTCCAGTATTCTTGCCTGGTGAATCCCATGGACAGAGAAGCCTGGTTGACCACAGTCCAAGGGGTCACAAAAGAGTCGGACACGACTTAGTGACTAAATAACAACAACGACATTAGATGACATTTTCCTGTTATCCCTAGTTTTGATTCCTTCACTTCCACTTAGCCCCAAGTAATTTCTATAATTAGCTCTGGTGTGTTTTCTTTCAGTTCATTTTTAATATGTTTATCTGCATGTACATATGGCAGCAAATACGTAGGTTATCACTTTATGTTCAGTTCAGTTCAGTCGCTCAGTCGTATCCGACTCTCCGCGACCCCATGAATCACAGCACGCCAGGCCTCCCTGTCCATCACCAACTCCCGGAGTTCACTGCTCTGTCTATATCAGTAAGATCACACTCTATGTATATTTTTGCAACCTACTTTTTTCCTTCAACAATATACTTTTGAGCTCTATCCTTGTATTTGCATATAGTGCTATCATATTTGGCTCATCAGTATTTTTGTATCACTAAAATACCAATGAAACTGACATATTGAAAGAGCTCTTTTAGATTCATTTAGATGAACATTTTATCACTTACTACTCGATGTGTAGAAAGAAAAATAAAAGAAAAATTAACTAGCTAAGATATTTCTAAAATCTCTTCACATTTAGAATAAATTCTTGAATCACTACTTGAATGATACTCAGTGTTTTCTAAATAATATCATCCTCTATGCCATTGAAAGTATTGATGAAATAGCACTTCTTTAAAGTATGCTCTGCCATTATCTCTGGAACTTTCTTCCAAGTTGCTCATACCCACTGTATCAGTTTTGACTCTGACACTTTCTTGATTTATTCAGAAAGTGAATGGAATGCTTACAGATAACTCATTCTTACGCTGAGTCACTTCAGTCGTGTCCGACTCTGTGTGACCCCATAGACGGAAGCCCACCAGGTTCCCCCATCCCTGGGATTCTCCAGGCAAGAACACTGGAGTGGGTTGCCATTTCCTTCTCCAAAACTCATTCTTAAGGTAGTTCTTAACATGCTTTGTTTAATGCTCCTTTACAGGATTGTAGTTGTTTATGCATGCCATTAAGAATAACAACCCATATTTTGCATATTTAATGAATGGCAACAGAAGCCTATATGCTGTCTAGAGAACAGAGGTTTTATGATAAAATCAATTGCTAGAAGCAACTCTATTTCATGTAATAAAGTATGGAAAAACACAACTTGAAGATGGTGAAATGCAAGTTCATTTTTAACTACTACATAGTATTCCATTTAAAAATCTATAACATCTCTCTACTTTTGGACGTTGTTTTCTTTCTTGCTATTTTCTTTCATTTGAAAAACCTTTGTATTTTCATAAATTGTGTCATCATGTTTAAAACTGGTAACTTGTGAGGTTTTTGTAAAATAGGTATAACAATTCAAATATGTTAAACTTTAATATGTGATTAAAATAAATAACTAAATTAATGACAGTGTAGTTGTTAGGTGAAAATGGCAGTCTCCTCTCTTTAAACATGCTATTATCACCATCAATTATTTAAATACTGCACTGTATATCTAACTTATAACTGTAAACCGGATTTTCAAAATTTACATTGATAGCAGATGATTGCGGGCAACAAATATTTCATATTTGGCTTTGACATTTTTAAACTTAAATATAAATATGGATTTGTCAAATATTAATCAGTATATTCATTTAAAGGGCTTATATTGGTAGTTTGATATTGCAAGGCACTATATTGGGTAATATGAGAAATATGAAGATAGAACTAATATGAACTAAAAAGTTGCTCAGCCTTCTCATTATGGCCCTTGCTCAGAGTAATTCCCTGTCTCTCACTCATCACCTCAGATTTGGGGATGCACTTGCAGGCTCTGTGCCAGGCACAGGCAGGGCCCCCACCTCCTTCTAAGAGGGCACTTAGTACAGAGCTGCACATGCTTCTTGGAGCGCCACAGGGGGAACTTCTGAGATTTAAAGTCTCCTGGATACGCAGAGGGGTCTCGAGGAAGAGAAAGACATTACCTCTCCTTGAAATTTTTTTTGCTCATTTGGAAGTTAACCATGCTAATGTCTTTCCAGTATTGCTGAACCCTGTGGAAATAAGTAAGATTGTAGTCAGATTTTTTTTTGTCCATCTAGTTTACATTTTCTTTTGTTTCTAATTTATCATCTTTGATCTATGAAAAAGATCTTTATCGTAGTGAAAGTGAAAGTTGCTCAGTTTTGTCTGGCTCTTTGCAATCCCATGGACTGTAGCCTGCCAGGCTTCTCTTCAAAAAACAGCAAATTCACTTTATCACAAAATCGTATGTGGAACATAACTGTACATCAGTAGACTCTATAATCTTGTCATATATTACACAGACTGGAAATACTGAATATTTTCTGGTTTTTTTAAACATTTCATACATGATACATATGGAATGTCTGTCACTAAAATAAGAGCTGTATCACATACTGTTCTTTTGGCTGGAGCATAAAAATAAAGCCCTACTGCATGAAATTGAAATGAATTAAAACTGCCTTAAAATGATCATGGTATACACAGAATGAAACAGTCCTATATTTCAAACTATGCAGAAATAAATATACTAATGAACAGCTAAGTGTAATTTGGAATATGAAATACACAAACACATCCTCAGTTGTCCGTGTATCTCTTTGTGCATTTTAATGAATCCTACTAAATTTGAACCTTTCAGTCTCTGATGTGTTTATACAATGATAGGTTGCCAATGTGATTTTCATGAAAATCAGAATGCCTTGGTACTTTACTGACTTAATTTTTCAGTAACATTAAGTGTCATCTTGCCTTGCAAGATGACACATTTTAACTTTTCTAAAACATTTATAAACACACTTAAAAGTGCTGCACAAATTGAGGTTCCCATGCATACTGATAGCACCCACTGTGCTGTGCACGTGGCTCCAGCGGTTGCAATGTCTTAATTCATTCAGCATTCATGCTTTTAAAGTAGATCATTTCTCATATCTGGGTTGGTTTTTTTTCGTGGCTGTAATTCTAACTCTGCTGTACCCCTAGAATGAAGTGACATAGCCATCTGTTTCAGTGGTAGTCCCCTTGAAGGTGGGTTGTTCTTGTTCCTTGTCAGGGCTATTATGATCAGAATGACACAAGTAATGCTTTTTATTGCAGATACATCTCTGCTCTACATTGAATAGGTACAACTGTGATAATCCGTGTGGTTTCCATGTGGTACTCCGTTTTTCGGATAAATTAATAAGAGTTTCAACACTCTGTTGAAGAGGATCCTTTATCACTCTCAGATTTGTTGTGTGTAGCCGTGATGCTGGCATTGACCTTGGCTGGAATGAATGGAACACTAGTTATAATCTGTCACAGGCTGTGCCATTCTGACCAGAATACAAAATATATGTTGTTAGGCTAGGAACACACTCCTGTAAGAAAAAATGGTGGCATGCAAAATGCATCGAAATCCAAATTAGAACAATGATAGTGACATCCAAAAGTTAGAGGGTTCTGGGTCTGTACATAGCAGCATTTGACATCTCACTGTCATCAGTATAATAGCTCTTTTGAGGTAATTCTTAGCATTTTCTCTTTGTAAAGATGAAGAGGTGGTGCTCCAGAGAATGTATAACTTTACTCTCCGGGATCACATAGCTATGCAGTTTGGCATCTGACAATACCATATAGAAAATTTTTACTCATTAACTTTTAGCAGACTGATTTTTGCTTCTGTGTCCATATTACAGGAATACTAAATATGAAATTAAATTAGCATAGTAATTGTGAACACTGGTACTACTTTAATAAATTATGTAGCAGATTTTATATACTGCATTCCATTTAACAAGGCTTTGAAGCCCACAGTGTTCCACATGTAGAAGAGTTTGCCCAAAATCACATGACTGTTAAGTTTCAAAGCCAGGACTTAAACCCAGTTACTCAGGATTCAACTTGCATGCTGTTTTTTTTTTTTTGTACCTAACATTAATCTTAAAGTTTATTTTATGAAAATTTTGCTGGTTTAAATACTTCATTAATCACTGATATTGTAAGTTGTTTTTTAATACATTAAAAAATAGCCAGATATCCAAATATAGAACACTAAAGATTAATCCTGTTAAGAACTTGTGAATTGACATTAGAAAGAAAACCCTGGGGTTTCCCTGGGGCTCAGCGGTAGAGAATCCACCTGCCGGTGCGGGGAACACGGGCTCAGTCCCTGCTCCAGGAACGGCCCACGTGCCTCCGAGCAGCTCAGCCAGTCCGCCGCAGCCGCTGGGCCCGCTCCAGAGCCTGGCCTCCGCAGGGGAAGCCGCTGCCCGAGGAGAGCCGCCCGGTTGCAGCAGCAGAGGAAAGCCGTGCGGCAGCCAAAAACTAAATACGTTTTAAGAAGGTGTTAACAGAGCAGAACTGCTAATAAATCTCATTTCTTGATTCTTAATGGGTGAAGCTCTTTGAAATTAAAGTTTTCAGTGTTTTAGACAGCTTCAGCCCTTCCCGATGCTTAGTGTGCATTCTCTCTTTGGCTTTCTCACTCCTCAGCAAAGCATTTAGCCTTTGTGTGTGTTCCTGAGACTCTTTTGGAAGTCACAGGTATTCAAATTCCATTACCTCTTTGACCTGTTTGTTTTAAAGATTGCTGATTAGTGGGGATATTAGTGTCTTTTGATAACAACTGTCTCACTGAACCTTAACTGTTCAGTTTTTCTTTTTGTCAGATTCCTGCGGGTACCTACAGACAGAAGACCACTGCACTTTCTTTCTTTCCAAAAGGATAAACAGGCCACTAGGGTCGAGAGCTGAATACCCTTCAGGCTAGACTGATGGGACTTAAGTAGGAGAGATGAGTGGTGCCAGAAAAGGCAGGGTAGGAGCAAAGTCCCAGAGAAAGTTGGTGTGAATTTGAGAGATTTTTGTAAAGTTTGGAAAAGATCAACAAAAAGCTTTGGTTAATAAGTAGAAAATACAACTTTCATATCATATTTTACATGAAATATTGCATAATTTAGATTTCATATATTGTTTTGAATTTTAATATTGTTAATGGTGATGGAAAGAATGACTAGATATTAATGTTATTTTTTGAGCATATATAGTATTTACTATGACAGTTATATTATTTTAACTATTTTGTCAAGATATATTTACATTCTACTCTGTATTTTAATACTTTATAAGGTGATAGAAGTTAGGATTAGATTCTTATGTAATAGTTTGTCTTTCAAATACTATAACATTTACTAACCTGACTGCTACAGAAAATGTAATATCCAAAAAGTGGCCACCTCATATTAAAAAACAAATTAAAAATTGCATTTTAACCTTTTTATTGCCAAAAATACCCCATAAATATAGAGAAATGGATAATTACCAGCATTCCAGGAGCCTCCTGCCTTTCTTTTCCTAATCATATTCCATTCCTTTCTATGCTAATCAACTTCCTTACTTTCCTTTGTAATTTTACCATTTGCATTTCTAAATAATATAGTTTAGTTTTGCCTGTTTTGAATTTTATATAAATGAAATTATGCAGTAATACTATTTTGGTCTGTTTCTCTTGCTCACATTAAGTTGTTAAGATGTATTCATGTTTTGGTTGTTGTAGCTGTTTATTTTCACTGCTGTGTAGTACTCTATTGTAAACATAAACCACACTTTATTTTTCTTTTCTGCTGTTCCTAGAAAGATGGGTTGCTTCCAAGTTTTGGCTATTATGAATAATGATGCTCTGAAAATCTTGTTTTGTAACCCAGTATATGTGAGTTTCTCTAGGGTGGATGATCAGAAGTGGAATTGATGCTTATAGGGGATGCATAATTTCACTTGATTAGATAATGCTCAGTTTTTTTTCCCAAAGATATTATCTACTGAAAGCGCCACTGATACTGTATGAGAGTCTAAATTGCTTCACAAGTTTGACGATCTACAGTATTTTGATTTAGTGAGTGCCTCAGTTATCTTAATTTACATTTTTTGATTACACATCACATTGAGCACTGTTTCATCAGTTTTTGCCTATTCAGATTTTCTTTGTATGAAGCTTCCGTTCAGGCCTTTGGCCCGGTTTTCTGTTATGTTGGCTGTCTTTTTCATGCTGATCTATGAAAATACTTTATGTATTTTGGTTTCAAGCTCAGCTCTTAGTCTCCCTTTTCCTTATAGCAGAGCTAGGACAGAGGGTTTGTCTGCTCTGACTTCATTGGGAAGTGCAGACCTAGGGCGAAGGCAAGAGGAACAGGATGAGTGACAGGGAGGAGGAGGGCAGGGAAGACAGGACGTGTCGCTGAGCAGGCTGCCCCGTGTACAGCGGCCTGTGCCGTCTCGGGCTTGTCCCCAAGAGCAGGAAATGCCTCTCAGGATCTTCCAGTGCAGGAGAGAAAAGGGAAAAGAGTTACCTGCTAGCTGTTGTTTCCTGCTGGCCAGAGGCCCAGCCAGAGGGTGTTAGCTGACCCACACTTTTGGGTTGCACATACGTGGTGCTGAGTGGTATCTGCTAGTGCCGTGGGAGAGCTCATGGTGGCTGGAGAGGCTGAAACACAGGAAAGAGGTAAGCTATCCAGGTTTCACGAGGGCTTTATTTTTTGGAATACAAGACATCCTCTTCAGTAGCCCCTTAAGGTAATGACCTGCCACAAGCTCTAGAAGACTTGAGGCAGGCGGGATAGTGAGGCAAGTAGCAATCTCCGTTGTTGCAGGTAATCCCAATACTGCAGTTTATGTGCACTGTAGATTTCTCTCAGCATCAGTTCTAGACTTTTTCTTACTCTTTGGACAACAGTTCAGCCGGTCTTGGTTGCCTGCCTGGTGAATAGTTTCATATTCCTTAGAGATCTAAACCTTTTTTTTGATGGCTTATATAGCTGTTGCAGTTACTCATTCACCTTTATCACAGATGCTCCATGAGATGCCAGCAAGTCACCCCTACTGTGTAGCAGAAACTCTAGCTCCTCTTGATGATTAAGGTTGATTACCCCGATGATGTAGTAACTCATTTGTCTGTTGAGCTTTAAGTATGAGGAACACTGCAGTATCTCTGAGGAGGTACTATCTTCCTAGGAGCCCAACCCTGGCAGTGTGTAAGCTTGTGGGAACAGGGAGTACAGATTCCACAATGGCCACTGGGAGTATTGATGAGAAAAGTCAATCCTACCTCTCTCCTTGAATTCCCAGACCTGTGCATTCCAAACCAGTACAATGCTATATATATGCCACTGGTTCAATATTTAAACCTTGGTCAGGCTTCCCTCGTGGCTCAGCTGGTAAAGAATCCGCCTGTAATGCGGGAGACCCCGGTTCAATCCCTGGGTTGGGAAGATCCCCTGGAGAAGGGAAAGACTACCCACTCCAGTATTCTGACCTGGAGAATTCCATGGACATGGGGTCGCAAAGAGTGGGACACGACTGAGTGATTTTCACTTTCACTTTGGAGAATAGACACTCCTCAACTTCATGGAATTTTCCCCAAGCTGGTACTTAAAATAATTTAATAACTGGTCATTTTGTTAAGTTTTTAAGCCACCTGCTTTTCATCTTTGAAATGAGACCAGTGATTTTCATGATCATGCCCCTATTTTCCACCAGCATGAACATTTTTGCACCTTCTTGCCATAAAATGATCCCCAGACAGACGCCAGAGCCTGAGGCCAAATCCTTATGAGCTGTCAATTAGAGGATTAAACCCTAGGCTTTAGGAGTGAGGGAAAAGAGGAGTCAACTAGAAAATGGAGGAGAGCTGATACGAAGGTGTTTTATTTTGCTGTCAAGCACTGAATGTGACGGGTTGCCCGATTCCATGTGATTATCCCCTGAGAAGCCTCATAAACGCTTCTCAGGACTCTTACCTCAGAGGCAGGGATGAGGGGCGGGCACAGAGGAAGGATTTGCCGCCTGGCTCTTGAGTTGGTCACAGAGACCATTAAGGAGCGTTATTGGCCCGAGCCTGTGGGTCACACACCCCCGAGTGCCAGGTGGGGCTGCGTGGTGTCAGGAGGGAAGCCCCACAGCAGGAGACGGGAGAGACACTGTGCAGACGTTAGGTAAGATGCGGAGAGTCCTCTGCTATTGATCTTAGGCCCTAAAATCACACTTCTCTCTGAGGTTTATATAAAAGGGAGTATCTAAAATTTGAGGAACCACACATACAGATTTGGATTCTGTCATGAGACTTGGGCTTATAGTCCAAATGTCATTTAAATTAGGAAAATGCCACATAACTCCTTATGTTTTTATGAAGAGTTCTAAGGAAAGAATCTCAGAATCCATATTTCTTTGGTTTATATATACATGAGATTGAAAGTTATAAGTGAATTACGCTCAGTTTTTTTCAAGAATCACTTATCTTTATACCAAATCATCTAATGTTAATATGTATTGGATTTAATGATTGAATATAGGAGCAGTGTTTATTATGTGGTCAAAAAATGAGAGTTTGCAAAATACTCTTAACAATGGTTATCTCCAGTGCCCAAGTTATTTTCTTCTTTATGTCTGTGTATTCTTTGTATATTAAATAATAAATATATTTGTGAACAGAAGAAATATAATGCATGTTTTAAAATGACATAATGGCAAAGGGCTAAGAAAGGGCTGATGTTTTCCTATGTAAAAATCAGTTTCTTTCTTGATATCTGTAGACACACAGTATCACTTTTCTTTAAAGTTAACCAAAGCAAGTAGAAATTCCTGCTCAATCATGTCTTTGCAGCATCTGTCTTTCCAGCATCATGTCTCCGTAAGCATCTGGTGCCTTATAGTATCTGAAGGCTCACTTAAGATTTTAATCAATCTGTATCTTCACACTTGTACATAATGTTTTTTTCAAGGTATTTTCATTATCTGCCTTTGAAGTGATACTTATTAGTTGTTTGAGATCTTGGGTTTCTCTTGAAAATATGCTATTTTATAAACATTACACAAAACATATCTTACAGTAACTTTCAGTTGCTTAAGAAAAGAAGATAAAAAGTCGCAATGGGTATATATTTCTAATGTCCTGCACCATAATCTGTGGTTGGCAGGGGAACAAAGGAAGTGCACATTTGCAGTGACTTTTATTTTCATCACACCATAAATGCATAACTGTGTCATGCTAACGCTGCGTGAGTACAGTCAGTCTTACAGTAATGCCAGAGACAGTGTCTTCTCATAATTCTCTCCATGATGTCACCCTCAAAGGTTATGGTATGTGTAAAATAGATTGCCTTTCAGTAAACTCCTGTATCTGTATCACATTTGAATTTATCTAAGTTCCTCTAAGATTTACATTTTCCAACTATACAGTATCAGCCACAGATTATTATAGAAATAAAACACTCCTGTATAAGACAGGTATATATGGTGTGTAAAATAAGGACATATGTAGCAAGAGCTTACCTTAGTAAACAGTTTTAGGTTGGATTAGTTGGCAGAGCAAGGACATGATTACTATGGAAGTCAGTATAACTGATGTTCAGAGAAATATACCCAGTGATTTCTCCCTGTTTAAAAAGCATAAGAGAGACACCATTGCCACTGATATTTAGTCTTTCCTGCCACAAGGTGTATGGAGAAGAAGTGTGTGCCACACACTGTTTGTACCCTTAGAGTCAGAGGACCAAGTTGCCAGTCCTTGATAACTGACACATACGTTCAGTTCCTTGTTGAATGGGCTTCCCTGGGAAAATATTCATTTCAAGGTTTTTAGATTTTTTAACTCAAGTTTATAAACTTGAGTTAAATTTAAATGTAAATTTAAATTTCTGAAGGAAAATAACTATGCTTATGGAAGATTAGGTTATACTTGGTATCCTTGTGTTCTTGTAACTTTTAAAAATGATTTGCTTTCTTAAAAATGGTGGGAAGTTTATTCACTAGTTTGTATTTATCTACTTGTTCGATAACCTGTTCATTCGCTAATGTATTCAAACAAATACACATAGAGAGCTCACAGTTATGAATGAAATGGAAATGGTGGTCTCTTAACATTCTTACAGTGGAAAGTTAAGGACTATATAAATGATTTGTGAGCTTTTAAAACCACAGACCTCGTAACCTTAAGCATGGTACTCATAATCCATAAATTTGGAGGGGAAAATCACCCCTAATTCTATCACAGTTACCTTTGCATAATACCTTCTAGTTATTTTATACATACATGTGTGCATAATTTTAGATAGCTGCATTAGGGCATGTATATTTTTTACATTCTTTTTTTATTTAACATTTATGTGATATACTTAATCAGAAGGAACAACGTAAAAGACTCAAGACTGCACCTTCTCTCTTTCATTTTTCACCCTGCGGTTTTCCAAGTCATGATTGAGATATATATCATTCAGGAACAAAAGCACGATGGTGATATCGAAAGAGTACTACTAGCACTATCTGAGCTACAGGAACAGAAAAATTGGTGCGCATTGTTCTGTATTATGTTGCAAATGGAGCCAGTTCCCAGTATAATGGAGAGAATCCAGTGAGGGCTTAGAAGAGCATCTGAAGCCCTGTGGCAGAATCCCTTGGTGCTTGAGTTCCATGTCCCCAACCTCCTTTTTTAAAAAGCAGGTTGCATTCTTCATAAGAAAATTATAAAAAGTTGAGCTATTATTATAACTAATTATGAAATTGCTGCAGATGCTGCTAAGTTCTCTTCAGTGTGTGAAGCTGTTATATTTTTCACTTTAAATTCAAGGTAATAAAAAGCTGAATGTCATGCAGCTCTGATGTCTGTTACAGGGAAATAACTCATCATATAAAGCTTTAGGAGGCAAATTTCAGTTTAGAAATTTATGACTTTAAAAGCCTATGCAGCTCTAAATTTTGAATTAAAAATATATTGCCAGCAGCTTGTTTTAGTAGGGCTTATTTACAGTTGTTCTGACTTTTAAACTTAACTCTTTATAATAATTCTCCAAAATTGGCTTTCCCCTTTTGTCCTTTTATTTAAGACTTTAAAGTAGTAAAAGAACCCAGCGGCAAGGGGAGGGGGTTCTTTTCAAATCTGACTTAAGTATCTTAAAAGCATGACAGTTTTTTGTGTCCCTTCATATTCAACAGATTTATCATTTATCATTTAGATGTACCACCAGGCTCTCTTCCCAATCTGAAATTAATTGTCTGTACTCTGTTACTCTAATATTGTAAGTGAAGCTTATTGAATTCTGGCTTGAGTTTAAGAACTCTAGACTTAAACTGTAACTAGGAGTTACAGCAGCGTATCCTTCAGCCTCCAGCGTGGTGCAGCATGGTGGTGCACACGCTGCAATCACCTCAGGCACGTATCTGTAAAAGCTCTGCCCATAGTAAGGCAGACATTTAGGGTTAGGGTTAGCCAAAAAGTTTGATCTTTCCATAACATCTTCTGGAAAACCTCAACGAACTCTTGGGCCAACCCAATACTTAGTAAAGCTATTGTGGAATTATGGCTCATGAAAAATATGGGAAAGAATATCTACTCTGTAATTCCAAAGTATATCTTGGAAATTACATGCTGGGAGAAACCTGCAATATTTTAAAATATTCAGCAGCTGGGCTTCTCCTCCTCTTCCCAGCCGTTGTCTGGGAAACAGAAAGAGCAGGAAATGAAAAGGGAACCAAGCCAGCTCACACCAGCGACTTTTCCCTGCTGGTCATACTGTTTAAAGGGTGGAAGCATACAGCCAAAATCAGGGTTTTAAATAAACTGTGAGTTCTTTTCTGCTACTGATTTTTACTTACTGTGTAGTTGACCACAGTAACTTCCTTCAAATAAGAGTCGTTTCTTGTATTATTTTTATTGTATCCATTGTGAAAAGAGTCCTGCTATCTGGTTAATTAACACATCCAGCACTTACATTTATCTTTGTGCCTGTGTGTATGACAACATTTAAGTTCTACTCTCTTAGCAAATTTCAATTAAATACAATGTTATTAACTATAGTGGGCTTCCCAGGTGGTGCTAGTGGTAAAGAACCCACTGCCAAAGCAGGAGCTTTAGGAGACATGGGTTCGATACCTGGGTTAGGAAGATCCTCAGGAGGAGGACATGGCAATCCACGCTAGTGTTCTTGCCTGGAGAAGCTCACAGACAGAGGAGCCTGGTGGACTGTAAAGAATTGGGCACTACTGAAGCAATTTAGTGTGCACACATTAACTGTGGTCACCATGTTTTGCCTGAGCTTCTCAGACCTTATTCATCTTATAACTGAGAGTTTGTACCCATTTACCAACCTCCCTATTTCCCCAGACCCCAGCCCTGGCAACCACTTTTTCACTCTCTGTTTCTGTGAGTTTGATGTTTTTTATGTTTTTTGATTCCACATATAAATGACGCCATGCACCATTTGTCTTCTCTGTCTGGCTTATCTTGACTTTTAATTGTTTCACTGATTAATAATATAATACTAAATGAAGGTTCATGGGTCGCGGAGAGTCGGACACGTCTGAGCGACTGAACTGAACTGAACTGAAATGAAGGTAGGTCCTCAAAGCTGTTTTTATTTGGCAAGATAACACATTTTCTTTTAGGAAATTCACTTGCTAAAAACACAAGCAAGTAACAACACCCATGTCTTCCTCTAGAAAATTAGCAGCTTTTTTGGCACCCTCTCAAACTCCCACCTCCACCCCTGGGGATATGGCAGATATCAATACATATTCATTGACCGTGCTAGAGAAAGAAGCATCTGGCAGCTCAACATAAGCCTCCTCTGAAAGAAGTCAAGCCTCGCCTTCAGGAAGCGCAAGGGGATATTTAAGTCTAGTGAAGACAGTTCTGTTAATATCACTCCCACGTTCTATCCCTCAGGAAAATAGGAAAGTTTCCATGGTGGCCTTTATATATACAGAAGTCCTAATCAGGAATTGCTGGTTCAGCAAATCTTTTAAAAGGGAAAGATAATTAATCTTTGCTGGCAGTTGCTTTTTTTCATTTATTTAAATTTGCATTTTCATTCTGTGATTGTTTTATCAAATGAGTATCTTCCAAGATAAGCTTACATCTTGTTTATAAGACTATATATTAGCATCTCCTTCATGTGTCACAGCCTTGTCATGGTGAAGGGGCTTATGTAACTCAGTGAGGCTATGAGCCATGCTGTGCAGGGCCACCCAGGATGGATGGGTCATAGGGAAGAGTTCTGACAAAATGTGGTCCACTGGAGGAGGAAGTGGCAACCCACTCCAGTATACTTGACTGGAGAACCCCTTGAGCAATATGAAAAGGCAGAAAGGTATGACACTGGAAGATGAGCCTCCTGGGTCAGAAGGTGTACAGTGTGCTACTGGGGAAGAATGGGGAAACAGCTCCAGAAAGAATGGGGAGACTGGGCCAAAGCAGAAAAGATGCTGAGTTGTGGATGTGTTTGTTAGTGAAAGTAAAGTCTGATGCTATAAAAACAAAATTGCATAAAAACCTGGAATGTTAGGTCCATTAATCAAGGTAAATTGGATTTAGTAAAGCAGGAGACGACTAGATTGAACATCGACATCTTAGGATTCAGTGAACTAAAATGGATGGGAATGGGCGAATTTAATTCAGATGACCATTACTACTGTGGGCAAGAAGCCCTAAGAAGAATTGGAGTAGCCCTCATAGTCCACAAAAGAGTCCAAAATGCAGTACTTGGGTGCAATTCCAAAAACAACAGAATAACTTTGATTTGTTTCCAAGGCAAACCATTCAGTATCACAGTAATCCAAGTCTGTGCCACACCACTAATGCCAAAGAAGCTGAAGTTGGCTAGTTCTATGAGGACGTATATGACCTTGTAGAACTAACACACAAACAAGGATGTTCTGTCTATCATACAGGCCTGGAATGCAGAAGTAGGTAGTCAAGAGATACCCAGAGTAACAGGCATGTTTGAGCTTGGAGTACAAACTGAAGCAAGGAAAAGGCTAACGAGTCTTTCCAAGAGAACACACTGGTCGTAACAAACACCCTCTTCCAGCAACCCAAGAGCTGACTCTACACATGGACACCACCAGATGGTCAAATTGATTCTATTCTTTGCTGTCAAAGATGGAAAAGCTCTATACAGTCCACAAAAACAAGACCAGGAGCTGGTGTGCCTCAGATCATGAGCTCCTTATTGCAAAATTCAGGTTTAAATTGAAGAAAATAGGGAAACCATTAGACCATTCAGGTATGACCTAAATCAAATCCCTTATGATTATACTGTGGAGGTGATGAATAGATTCAGGGGATTAGATCTAGTAGACAGATAGTCTGAAGAACTATGGACAGGGATTCATAACATTATACAGGGGCAGTGATCAAAACCATCCTAAAGAAAAAGAAATGCAGGAGGGCAAAGTGGTTGTCTGAGGAGGCTTTACGAATAGCTGTGGAAAGAAAAGAAGGAAAAGGCAAGGGAGAGAGGGAAGATGATATGCCCAACTGAATGCAGAGTTCCAGAGAATACCAAGGAGAGGTAAGAAGGCCTTCTTAAATGAACAATGCAAAGAAATATAGGAAAAAATAGAATGGGAAAGACTAGAGATCTCTTCAAGAAAATTGGGAGATATCAAGGGGATATTTCATGCAGAGATGGACACAGTAAAGGACAGAAATGGTAAGGACTTAACAGAAGCATACTAAGAAGAGGTGGCAAGGATACACAAAAGAACTATACAAAAAAGATCTTAATGACCCAGATAACCATGATGGTGTGGTCACTCACCTAGAACCAGACAGGCTAGTGGAGGTAATGAGTTTCCATTGAGCTATTTAAAATCCTAAAAGATGATGCTGTTAAAATGCTATATTCAATAAGTCAACAAATTTGGAAAACTCAGCAGTGGCCACAAGACTGGAAAAGGTCAGTTTTCATTCCAGCTCCAAAGAAGGACGATGCCAGAGAATGTTCAAACTACTATACAGTTGCACTCATTTCACACACTAGCAATGTTGTGCTCTATCGTTCAAGCTAGGTTTCAGCAGTACGTGAACCAAGAGCTTGCAGATGTACAAGCTGGGTTTAGAAAAGGCAGAGGAACCAGAGATCAAATTGCCAACATTTGTTGGATCATGGAAAAAGCAAGGGAGTCCCTGAAAAACATTTACTTCTGCTTCATTGACTATGCTAAAGCCTTTGACTGTTTTGAATCACAACAGACTGTGAAAAATTCTCTTATCTGTCTCCTGAGAAACTTGTATGCAGGACAAGAAGCAACAGTTAGAACTAGACATGGAACAGCGGACCAGTTAAAAATTGGGAAAGGAGTAGGACAAAACTGGATATTGTCACCCTGCTTATTTAACTTATATGCAGAGTACATCATGAGCAACACTGGGCTGGATGAAGCACAAGCTGGAATCAAGATTGCTGGGAGAAATATCAGCAACCTTAGGTATGCAGCGGAGAAGGCAATGGCAAGCCACTCCAGTACTCTTGCCTAGAAAATCCCATGGATGGAGGAGCCTGGTAGGCTGCAGTCCGTGGGGTCGCTAGGGGTCGGACACGACTGAGCGACTTTACTTTCACTTTTCACTTTCACACATTGGAGAAGGAAATGGCAACCCACTCCAGTGTTCTTGCCTGGAGAATCCCAGGGACGGGGGAGCCTGATGGGCTTCCGTCTATGGGGTCCCACAGAGTCAGACACGACTGAAGTGACTCAGCAGCAGCAGCAGCAGCAGGTATGCAGATGATACTATTCTAACGGTAGAAAGTGAAAAGTAACTAAAGAGCCTCTTGATGACAGTGAAAGAAGAGAGTGAAAAAGCTGGCTTAAAACAACATTCAGAAAACTAAGATAATGGCATCTGGTCCCATCACTTCAGGACAAATAAATGGGGGAAGAAGTGGAAGCAGTGATGAATTTTATTTTCTTGGGCTCCAAAATCACTGCAGATGGTGACTGCAGCCATGAAATTAAAAGACAGACACTTGCTCCTTGGAAGGAAAGCTGTGACAAATCTAGATATCATGTTAAAAAGCAGACATCACTTTGCTGACAAAGGTGCATATAGTCAAAGCTATGGTTTTTCCAGTAGTCATGTCCAGATGTGAGAGTTGGACCATAAAGACGCATGAGCACCCAAGAACTGATGTCTTCAAATTGTGGTGCTGGAGAAAACTCTTGAGGGTCCCTTGGCCTGCAAAGAGGTCAAACCAATCAATCATAGAGGATGTCAACCCTCAATATTCATTTGAGGGACTGATGTTAAAGCTGAAGGTGGAATACTTTGTCCACCTGATAGAAGAGCCAACTCACTGGAGAAGACCCTGATGCTGGGAAAGATTGAGGGCAGGTGGAGAAGGGGGCAACAGAGGATGAGGTGGTTGGATGGCATCATCAACAATAGACATGAGTTTGGGTAAACTCCAGGAGATAGTGAAGGACAGGGAGGCCTGGTGTGCTGTGGTTCATGGGGTCGCAAAGAGCCGGACACGACTGAGTGACTGAAAAAAGACAATAAATTAGCATGTATAGACAAATAGCCTATGGCTTGAAAGAAATTGATCTGGGATGAAAATATATCAGTGGTCAAGTAAGTAGAATTTTGAACAAAACAGAACAACGCTCAAAATTTTGGCTTTGTTCTGTGGCTTCTACAGCCTTTGGAAGATGCTGGTGTGTGTCGGCCAGTCTCTGCAGGGCCAAGCATTTCTGACTTGGTCCCAGCAGTTCCAGTCCCATGCCTGGTACTGAGAAGATGTCAGTCATCAGTCCTGGAACAGTATGATTACAGACACATGTATGGCATAAATCAAGAAATTGGTTATTGGAGGCAGCATTGGTATTGATGAGAGCCTTTATTACATTCTAAAAGGAAAACTCTTCCTGTTCATAATTACTTAGAATTGGCAAAAATATACATTCAGTAGCTTTGTGTGGTGGAGTTTCAATTTTTCTCTCAAGCTTCTTTAAGGAACAAAAGACTCAGACACTTTTTGACTAAACTGCACAGCAGAATTTCATTTTCTTAAAAGATTTCCTAAATTAGAATCCTATTGTAAAAATGAGTTCTTTCTAGAAAAACTTTAGAATTTAACTTCCAACGGTAAAACATCCTCTTCTTTTTTCATATTCAAGCCTTTATGGATACCGTGCAATTAATTTTCAAACGGTTGTGAAGGCAGTTTAATAACTCACTCATATTTTCTAAACTCGTCCCGTAGTGTCTCCAGATTAATGAAGTACAGTGCTCTCCGTAGCACCTGAGGAGGGAATACTGCTTCATATTATTCAGAGCTGCTCTGTAATGAGGACATTTTACCATCATGAAATAAGGTCTGTTTCAATATCTTTTATTTTAAAAATTCTTTATTGACCATTTAAAAATTTTATGGGTACATTCTAAATAAAGATAATAGAACCTATTGCTCAGTCATGTCCGACTCTGCGACCCCATGGCCTATAGCCTACCAGGCTCCTCCATCCATGGGATTTTCCAGGCAAACACGCTGGAGTGGGTTGCCATTTCCTTCTCCAGGGGATCTTCCCAACCCAGGAATCAAACCTGGGTCTCCCGCATTGTAGGCAGATGCTTTACCATCTGAGCCACCAGGGAAGCCCTATGATATCTTACTGCCTTCCAATATGTAGGATATCTGTCATATTTGCATTACCAAAACAAAACATTTTCCCTTTAAACTTTCAGATAGCTGTCTATCTGTAATGAAAAAAAAAAATTTATGTTCCTCAAAATTTCTTTGTAAAACAGGATGTATCTTATACATACCTGTGAGTCTTATAGAACAATAATGATGTTGGATATGTTTCCCTGTGTTACAGTTGCCTTACTTGCCCAGTGGAGATGATTCAGGTCACTATCAAGTTAACTAGGCTATTACTAACATGAAGGAGATCAGTTATGGACACATTTGTAGAGATAAATAAAGCATTATGCAAAATGCCCTTATGCTAATAATAGCTACCAGGGATTAAGTTAGATCCCTTTGGGTGAAGAATACAGAACTTCCTCTACTGTAGCTAGGTGATAAGATCTAAAGATAATAAATATAATAAAAATATATATAATAAAATATAATAAAGATAATAAGCATACATTCTCAAATTGAATCCTATGTAAAATCAAGAATAGTATAAGGAAATAGTTTGCAGTAAGATCAGTGTACTTTTTATTGAAATTAATTAATGTATAATACACTTAACTGAGATTGCTTTGATATCTTTTGCAGGGTTGTAAGTGTAGCTAGGGAACTCAGCTATGATCATACTCTGTCCAGTGAGGGAATTTCATTATCTTTCTTCTCTCATCTGTCGTCTTATACTCAGGTCTGGGTTTTGCAGGTGGGACACTGTCCATGAGAGCAGAGAGGCGTGAGGGACAGCAGACAGGAGGCCTGAAGTCCAGGAATGGAAGCAGAGTTGGCCTAAGGTACCTGGATTAGCATGAACAGGTTAAAAAAAATGCACGTTATGATCTCGGTTAAACAAACAAACAAGGATTTAGTTAAGAAAATGCTTCCAAGAGAGAACTCTAAAACAAGGCCATGATGAGAATTAGACAATAAAGCTCAAAGTGGGTAGGTAGAAAGTTCTGGAGCAAAGTGGAATCAATGAGAAGACAGGACTGCAGAATGAAGTTCAAAACTCAGTTTGAAAGGCAAGATTGTGCTCAAGCCCCGCTTTGACCCTGTGCCATTTCCTTAAGCTTTGCAAGCGTGGTGGCTGAAGGGAGGAACAACTTAAAAATATTTGGCACTTCCTCTGCTTTTTAAACCTCCATTTAATTCCCATCGCTCTACAAATGTTTTTTCTCTCTGTAGCACTCCCAGAAAATCACTGTCAATAAGATCAGTACTGACTTTCTAAGTAGCTGGTCCAAGGAACAAATTTTAGTCCTGGCATTTAATATTATTGATCTTTCCTCCTCCTAAGTGACCAAATGTGTGTGTGTGTTTGTACTGTAGTTTAGAAAGAGGAGAGAAAAGTTATACTGTTGATTGTGTAGAGATTTGTGGCCAAATTTTTTTCATCACCCCAACTAATCGTTTAGGCCCATGGTAGAAACAGTTCCACGTTCTGCTGCTGTGATTCGTTTTGTCTATCTCCTGTATTTCCATCTACCAGCAATGTTTTAGCATAGGACAAAGGAGGCTCTAGGTTTGAGTTGAAGAAAAGTACTGTTAACACTGGTGGCTCAAACAGTAAACAATCTGCCTGAAACGCAGGAGTCTCAGGTTCCATCCCTGTGTCAGGAAGTTCCCCTGGAGAAGGGAATGGCACCCCACTCCAGTATTCTTGCCTGGAGAATCCCATGGACAGAGGAGCCTGGAGGGCTACAGTCCATGGGGTTGCAGAGTCGGACACAACTGAGTGACTTTCACTCACTTGCTCACTTGCCATCTTAAAGAGAAGTTTGAAATGTGGCTCTATCCTGCCACAGAGAAGGAGATGGCAGCTCACAAGTGCTCTTGTCTGCAAAACTCCATGGGCGGAGGAGTCTGGAGGGCTACAGCCCATGGGGTCGCACAGAGTCAGACCCAACTGAGCGACGAACACTTTGCTTTATGGAAAATAGCATTTAATTAGAAAATAGGAGATTTTTTACTGTTTTTGTTTACTGTACAAATTAAGCATTGAAATAAATATGCAAGTGACTTTTTCCTTTATTTAACGTGAAATCACTGAGTGCCTAATGAATGCAAGCAGCCATATTAGGCGGTAAGAGGTTTGTACCGGGGACTGGGAGAATGGAGAGGAAGGAAATGCTTTGGGAGAAACACAGGAGTTTGCGTGTTCATGGGAGGCTGTAGGAGGAGGTGGAAATTTGAGAGGTGACTATGAGGATGCATGAAACTTAAAAAGGTGAAAGGAAATGAGAAGGTGTTCTGAGCAACAGCATAATTCCAGACATGAACTGGACAATGAACCTGTCTTCTAAGCGTGAGTGTCTGATTGTGCAGTTCCCTGAAAAGAATACAAGGAGTTGGTTGTAAGGGCAACATGCCGAGCGACAGTAGTGAGTCTGTGTCCCCCTCCCGTTCCGGCCGGTGCTGTCTTGTCCAGGAACTTCCCGCCAGGTGTGTAGCACTGAAGTGTGTCTGGTCTGACCTGAGATGTGCTTTAAGTGTAAAACACACGCTAGACTTTTAAGACCTAGCATAAGAACAAAAAAGAATGTAAGGTATCTCAGTAATTTTATATTGGTTACATGTTGAAATTAATTTTGGATAAATACAATTTATATTGGATATAAACTTGGATACATTGATTATACTGAAAATATTATTAAAATTAATTGTAACCTGTTCCAAAAAAATGTGGCTGCTGGGAATTTTAAATTACATATGTATTCAGCACTCAGAGCTAGCAGTTTGCTTCTGTTGGTCAGTGTTGTTCTAAATGCTATAAAACAGGAGAATGTGGAAATAAATTACTTCTGCAATATGATTACTCCCATGTACAGTTCAGTTCAGTCACTCAGTCCTGTCCAATTCTTTGTGACACCATGAATCACAGCACGCCAGGCCTCCCTGTCCATCACCAACTTCCGGAGTTCACCCAAACTCATGTTCATCGAGTCGGCGATGCCATCCAGCCATCTCATTCTCTGTTGTCCCCTTCTCCTCCCGCCCCCAATCCCTCCCGGCATTAGAGACTTTTCCAGTGAGTCAACTCTTTGCATGAGGTGGCCAAAGTATTGGAGTTTCAGCTTTAGCATCAGTCCTTCCAATGAACACCCAGGACTGATCTCCTTTAGAATGGACTGGTTGGATCTTCTTGCAGTCCAAGGGACTCTCAAGAGTCTTCTCCAACACCATAGTTCAAAAGCATCAATTCTTTGGCGATCAGCTTTCTTTACAGTCCAACTTTCACATCCATACGTGACCACTGGAAAACCCATAGCCTTGACTAGATGGACCTTGGTTGGCAAAGTAATGTCTCCGCTTTTTAATATGCTATCTAGATTGGTCATAACTTTCCTTCCAAGGAGTAAGCGTCTTTTAATTTCATGGCTGCAATCAGCATCTGCAGTGATTTTGGAGCCCCAAAAAATAAAGTCTGACACTGTTTCCACTGTTTTTCCATCTATTTCCCATGAAGTGATGGGACCACATGCCATGATCTTAGTTTTCTGAATGTTGAGCTTCAAGCCAACTTCTTCACTCTCCTCTTTCACTTTCATCAAGAGGCTTTTGAGTTCCTCTTCACTTTCTGCCATAAGGGTGGTGTCATCTGCATATCTGAGGTTATTGATATTTCTCCCAGCAATCTTGATTCCAGCTTGTGCTTCTTCCAGCCCAGCGTTCCTCATGATGTACTCTGCATATAAGTTAAATAAGCAGGGTGACAATATACAACCTTGACGTACTCCTTTTTCTATTTGGAACCAGTCCATTGTTCCATGTCCAGTTCTAACTGTTGCTTCGTGACCTGCATAGAGGTTTCTCAAGAGGCAGGTCAGGTGGTCTGGTATTCCCATCTCTTTCAGAATTTTCCACAGTTTGTTGTGATCCACATGGTCAAAGGCTTTGGCATAGTCAATGAAGCAGAAATAGATGTTTTTCTGGAATTCTCTTACTTTTTCCATGATCCAGCGGATGTTGGCAATTTGATCTCTGGTGCCTCTGCCTTTTCTAAAACCAGCTTGAACATCTGGAATTTCCCGGTTCACGTATTGCTGAAGCCTGGCTTGGAGAATTTTGAGCATGACTTTACTAGCGTGTGAGATGAGTGCAATTGTGCGGTAGTTTGAGCATTCTTTGGCCTTGCCTTTCTTTGGGATTGGAATGAAGACTGACCTTTTCCAGTCCCTTGGCCACTGCTGAGTTTTCCAAATTTGCTGGCATATTGGGTGTAGCACTTTCACAGCATCATCTTTCAGGATTTGAAATAGCTCAACTGGAATTCCATCACCTCCACTAGCTTTGTTCATAGTGATGCTTTCTAAGGCCCACTTGACTTCACATTCCAGGATGTCTGGCTCTAGGTGTGTGATCACACCATCGTGATTATCTGGGTTGTGAAGATCATTTTTGTACAGTTCTTCTGTGTATTCTTGCCACCTCTTAATATCTTCTGCTTCTGTTAGGTCCATAGAATTTCTGTCCTTTATCGAGCCCATCTTTGCATGAAATGTTCCCTTGGAAACTCTAATTTTCTTGAAGGGATCTCTTGTTTTTCCTATTCTGTTGTTTTCCTCTATTTCTTTGCATTGATCACTGAGGAAGACTTTCTTATCTCTCCTTGCTATTCTTTGGAACTCTGCATTCAGATGTTTACGTCTTTCCTTTCCTCCGTTGCTTTTGGCTTCTCTTCTTTTCACAGCTATTTGTAAGGTCTCCTTAGACAGCCATTTTGCTTTTTTGCATTTCTTTTCCATGGGGATGATCTTGATCCCTGTCTCCTGTACAATGTCACGAACCTCCTTACTTCATCAGGCACTCTATCTATCAAATCTAGTCCCTTAAATCTATTTCTCACTTCCACTGTATAATCATAAGGGATTTGATATAGGTCATACCTGAATGGTCTAGTGGTTTTCCCTACTTTCTTCAATTTAAGTCTGAATTTGGTGTTAATGTTTTTAAAAGCTTTTTTGACTCCTACTCACATGTCTTATATGTGATAGTGAACAGGATTTTCTTTTTGGTTGCCTAGTTGATTTGTATAGTCTTATGAAGTTGGATTGGGGGGGTGGGAGGAGACGGGGATGACAGAGAATGAGATGGCTGGATGGCATCACTGACTCAATGGACATGAGTTTGAGTGAACTCCGGCAGTTGGTGATGGGCAGGGAGGCCTGGCGTGCTGTGATTCATGGGCTCGCAAAGAGTCGGACACGACTGAGTGACTGAACTGAACTGATGAAGTTGGATTTACATCTTGAGGGCTCCGCCCATGGAGCAAGCCTACAGACTGTCCCCAACTGCACCTAGGAGACAGCTAGGGTTGGGCTCATACTTAGGCCCTTTTTGCACCTTCTTGTTTTCATCTCTCTCTTCACCTAAAGGTTAAAGAAAGTGAAGAAAGAGATTGAGCAATGAGACCAAGTTTGAGACGGTGAAGTTAACTGAAATCACAGAAACGTTTGTGCTAGTGTCTGCTAAATTGTCTGCGAATGTCTCCATCGTGGGATTGTTTCGCTCATAAAATTTGCAAAACTAGGTAGAGTTGCTGCGATTAATACAGGTGAAAAATACAGGAGCGAGAGAGCTCATGGGGACTGGTTGCAAAAAAAGATGCTTACATTCTTCCTTCTTGATAATCTGAAACGTTGCCTTGTCTGGGAGCATGGCTCTTCACTTTGCCTAGTTGTTTGAATTATTTTGAGATTCTATAATTTACTTTTTGAAGAAGGCATCTAGTGATATGTATTGTTTTAGTAAAAATGAAATCATTGATGAGAAGTGTAGATAATCCTTGCAATGCAATAATAGTCTTTTTGTCCAGGCATTCTTCACAAAGGAAAGGATTACATAAAATGTCTTATTTTCTCCTTTTGTTGAAATATTTAATTTACTGTCTGCTTCTTAGCCATTGATACTCTAGTGGTAGATATCATAGACCAATTGCTGAAGAAAAGCATGTAATTGACTTTTTAACTGAATCAGTGAGTTGGATTTTTTTTTTCAGTATTTTATGGAAAACTGCCAAACTTGAATGCATCACTTTAAGGAGTTGACTCATTTAAACTTTTGCAACCTCTTTTAAATAACCTTGAGACAGATGTTACGAAAAAATATGGGATTGTAAATGTTGGAATCAAGGGAAAATTAGGTTACTTTTACGTGACCATTTAACGTGTCATAAGAACTCTTCCGTCAAAAATTTGAACTGCATTTCACATTAGATTTAGTTGAATGTGTTTGCATCAAAATTACCAGTTATATCTGTGATTAGAATGACCTCAATTATTGTTTTTAAGTGTAACCTATTTATTTAAAGAATATGTTACCTTAAAAGCCTAGGATTTTGAACTCCAAATATGGTAGAATTATAAGAAAGGAGGTAAAAATAAGGATTGCAGAATAACATTTTATGAAATAACCAATGTTCCCTTTTAAAAAATTATTTTCCTGTGATTATTATTATTTATTTATTTATGGATATTTATCTAGATGTCACAGAGTTTGCAGGTAAAATTTAAAATAATTTTGGGCGTCACTTTTGGAAAATCAGTTCCAAATGACAGCAGAGCATCTCTGGCATTAAAATTTAGTGCAGTGGAAAAACATGATGTGATCTAGACATGTTCAGTTTGGTTGACTCGGGTTTTAGAAAAAGTCAATTATGTACAATATTCTTGAAATCATTTATGCAGTGGGAAAAAAGAACTAATTATCTGGGCTTTAGCATTAGGTATTGAACTCATTAAAAATGCCTTCTATAATCTCAAAATGAAACCTAGTTAATCATTTCAAAGGAAAAATAAAATTAAGCATCCAGTCATTTGAAAGTAATATTTGTTTATATTGTAGATAAAAATATAATAATTGAAATGTAGTTAACTTTCCACTTGGCACATTTGGTTTATCTGTGTTGTGGTTGTATTTGTTTAATTTCATTGACTGACTGACTTCTTTGTATAGCAAAGGTTGTTTTAGTCACTGAGTCGTGTCCAACTCTTTGCAACCCCATGGACCATAGTTCCTTTGTCCATGGAATTCTCCAGGCAAGAAGACTGAAGTGGGTAGCCATTCTCTCATCCAGGGGATCTTCCCAACGCTGGGGTTGAACCCAGGTCTGGGTTATCTGACAGCAGTGGTGAGCATGATTCTCTCAGGCACGTGACAGACCTCACATGTACCTCTCCTAAGAATGCCATTGAAATGCAGTTGAATTTAAAGAGTGAAATTTATGTGCAGAGAAACTGTTATTAAAGAATCTGATGGTCATCAGTCTTTCTATAATCAGAGTGCTGTCTAAGTGAATGTGAAAACTTTAAGCCTCCCCTCTTGAGCTTCCCCCAAGCCCCTCTGAGGAGAGGCGGCATCAGTTTGGCCGGCATTAAGTTGTAACCAGGTCCAAGGCAAAAAGAAAAAATAATTATTCCAGTTCCTGTTCCTCATAGTTTCTACAACCGGCTTCTGTCAGGGGCTGTCTGCTGCCATGCGGCAGCCACCACCTGCGTAGTTGCTGCTCTGGAGACTTGCAGAGAGAGAGTGCTGGTGTGAGCATGGTGCATAGCTTGCTGTTTACCTCTGTGATTTCTGTTTGAAGATTAATTGAGCTTTGAATGGAAAGACTCCAAACAGGTGATATGTTAACCCATTTTTTCCTTTGAAAGGAAAAAGGGTGCAGGGGATAGTATAAAGGCTACATAATGGATGGGAGACCAGCTGGACAGTCTGTGACTCCCACTGAACGTGTAGGGAAATATTCAGGTTTTGTAGAGCCAGCACCACACCTGTGTTCACATGGCAGCGCTCTCACTCAGAAGTTTAAGGATTCCCTGCTTTCTTAGAGAAGTTTCTCAAAGCCTGGTAATTATAAATACTATGTAAAAACAGCTGTGTTTGCTGTTTTCTGGTTTCATTCCAATAGGGAATCAATGTGGGTGATTTGTCAGTCTTCCCAATCTTTAGTAGCAGTGAAGTGGGTTTGTGGTGCTGTTGCTGTTCTTTTGGGTTTTTAAAATTTATTTCTTTGGTATTTTTTCACTGCCAGTTCTCTTGGTATATTTAGAAAGTCAGATTAAAAAGTTATACTGTTGTTTAGAAAACTCAGAGAACTAAAAATGTGGGATGGTTTTCTGTTCTCGAAGTGTTAGTTCTTTTTAAACCAAAGCAAATTGTTTGGTTTTCTAATTACAAGTTTTGGTACAAAGAACTTACTAATTCCTGGAAATACTTCCATTTCATTGCAAGCTGATGCACCCTACAACATTACAGGAAAGTTTCTCATGCGGCTGAGTGCCTGGACCTAAGACTATAAAGTGGAGGACCCCGGTAGACCCTCAGAGAATGCGGGTTTGAGAGTTTGCCAAGTAAACCAAGTGTCACAGTGACTGTAATGCTAGAGAGAACTGGATCAAGCTCCAGATTTGCCTCTTGTTGATTGAATGAACTCGAGCAGGAAAGGAACCACTCTGCACCTCAGTCTTGTCATCTGTGAAACGGGCGTAAAATCATGCCCGTGTGTCCTGAGAAATAGAGGAGAGAGTGCAAGCGCAGATCATGGCACAACGCCTGACCTATTAACTGCTTATTAAATGTTTGTTTTTCTGTTTTAAAATTTAATTAGAACATTGTTTCGCAGTGTGGTGTTGCTTTCTGCCACACAACAGCTGCAATCAGCCCTGATCATGCCCCCGGCCGCCGCCCCCCAACCCACCCCGAGCCCTGTCCGTCCCTCCGGCCCAGCCCGGCTCCGGGTGTGGACAGCAGGGTCTCCCCAGCAAGTCACTGAGTGCTGTGTTTCTGAGACACCTAGGTCTGTTCCCACTTGCATGACCGCATCAGGATCAGTCTGAGTATCTAGAGGTCTCCGTGGCTTCTTTTCAGGTATTCTGGAGTTTCTGGTGGTAGTCAGACATTTCAGGACCCAAAGGGATGCTGCTTCAACCACAGATTATAGAATTCTTCAGGCTATGCCTTGTAAATACTGTATTAATAAAGCAGTCAAGAGACTAACAACAATGTCTTTGAGTTTAAAACACAGTGGAGGAATGAGCTGAGGGCCAGTAACCCATTGGTTCAGGTGATTTGTTGGTGGAGGGCCTTTGCAGTTCATATTGATGCCTTCAGTGGGGGCCTTTGCAACATCAGCTGTGGTATGTTTTCTGAGACTTCAGTTGGCAATGGGACCCCGTATCCCATCATTGGGAAATATGATTAAAACTAACTTCTTTTCAAACTTAAAACAACTTTAACACAAACTGTGCATGAAGTATTTTTTAGTACATCGAATGGATGTCCCTTCTCTTCGTTTTCCTAAACAATTTACAGTTCCAAATTGGATGCATCTCACCTTAAGCCAGAGTTTCTCAGGCTTCAGTTCAGTTCAGTTCAGTTGCTCAGTCGTGTCCGACTCTCCGTGACCCCATGAATCACAGCACGCCAGGCCTCCCTGTCCATCACCAACTCCTGGAGTTCACTCAGACTCAAGTCCACAGAGTTGGTGATGCCATCCAGCCATCTCATCCTCGGTCGTCCCCTTCTCCTCCCACCCCCAACCCTTCCCATTCTCAGGCTTGGCACTGTTGATATTTTGAGCCAATAATTCTCTCCATTTTTTGAGTGACGTCATCTTATGCCTTGTGGGATGTTTAGCAATGTCTGTCCTCTGCTTACAGTGTGTTAGAAAACCCATCCCACCAAGACAACAAAAATGTCCTCAGAGACTGATAAATGTCACCTAGGGAGGGGGGCAAAATCACCCCAGGTGAGAGCTGCTGTCTCAAGTACAGTTACTTCTTGTTCAGTTGCAAAGTCTGGTCTGACTCTTTGTGACCCCGTGCACTTCAGCAAACCAGGCTTCCCTATCCTTCACTGTCTCCCAGTTTGCTGAAACTCATGTCCATTGAGTCAATGATGCCTTCCAACCGTCTCATCCTCTGTCTCTGCTCAGTCTTTCCCAGCATCAGGGTCTTTTCCAATGAGTTGGTTCTTTGCATCAGGTGGCCAAAGTATTGGAGTTTCAGCTTCAGCATCAGTCCTCCAGGATTGAGTGGTTTGATCTCCTTGCTGTCCAAGGGACTGTCAAGAGTCTTCCCCAGCACCACAGTTTGAAAGCATCAGTTCTTCAGTGCTCAGCCTTCTTTATGGTCCAACTCTCACGTCTGTGCATGACTACTGGAAAATCCATAGCTTTGACTGTACAGACCTTTGTTGACAAAGTGATATCTCTGCTTTTAAATATGCTGTCTAGGTTTATCATTACTTTCCTTCTAAGGAGCAAGTAGAAAGTGAAAGTGTTAGTCACTCAGTCATGTCTGATTCTTTGTGACCCCTTGGACTGTAGCCCACCACACTCCTATATCCATGGAATTCTCCAGTCAAGAATACTGAAGTGGGTAGCCATTCCCTTCTCCAGGGAATCTTCCGAGCTCAGGAATTGAACCCAAGTCTCTAGCATTGCTGGCAGATTCTTTACTAGCTGAACACCAAGGAGCAAGTGTCTTTTATTTATTTTTTATTGGAGGCAAATTACTTTACATTAATATATTGGTTGGTTTTGCCATACATTGACACGAATCCGCCCCGGGTGTACATGTGTTCCCCCTCTTGAACCCCTCTCCCACCTCCCTCATCCCCATATCCTCCCTCCAGGTCATCCCGGTGCACCAGCCCCAAGCATCCTGTATCATGCGGCGAACCTGGACTGGTGATTCATTTCACATATGATAATATACATGCTACAATGCCATTCTCCCATATCATCCCACCCTCACCCTCTCCCACAGAGTCCCAAAGACTGTTCTATACACCTATGTCTCTTTTGCTTTCTTGTATACAGGGTTATTGTTCAGTTCAGTCCCTCAGTCGTGTCCGACTTTTTGCGACCCCGTGAATCACAGCACGCCAGGCCTCCCTGTCCATCACAAACTCCTGGAGTTCACTCAAACTCATGTCCATCGAGTCGGTGATGCCATCCAGCCATCTCATCCTCTGTCGTCCCCTTCACCTCCCGCCCTCAATCCTTCCCAGCATCAGAGTCTTTTCCAGTGAGTCAATTCTTCGCATGAGGTGGCCAAAGTACTGGAGTTTCAGCTTTAGCATCAGTCCTTCCAATGAACACCCAGGATTGATCTCCTTTAGAATGGACTGGTTGGATCTCGTCTTTCTAAATTCCATATATATGCGTTAGTATACTGTATTGATGTTTTTCTTTCAGGCTGACTTCAATCTGTATAATAGGCTCCAATTTCATCCACCTCATTAGAACTGATTCAAATGCATTCTTTTTGATGGCTGAAAAATACTCCATTGTGTAAATGTACCAAAGCTTTCTTATCCATTCGTCTGCAGATGGACATCTAGGTTGCTTCCATGTCCTGGCTATTATAAACAGTGCTGCAATGAACATTGGAGTACATGTGTTTCTTTCAATTCTGGTTTCCTCGGTGTGTACGCCCAGGAGTGCAATTGCTGGATCATATGGCAGTTCTATTTCCAGTTTTTTGAGGAATCTCCACACTGTTCTCCATAGTGGCTGTACTAGTTTGCATTCCCACCAACAGTGTAAGAGGGTTCCCTTCTCTCCACACCCTCTCCAGCATTTATTGCATGTAGACTTTTGGATAGCAGCCATTCTGACTGGTGTGAAATGGTATCTCATTGTGGTTTTGATTTGCATTTCTCTGATTATGAGGGATGTTGAGCATTTTTTCATGTGTTTGTTAGCCATCTTTATGTCTTCTTTGGAGAAATGTCTGTTTAGTTCTTTGGCCCATTTTTTGATTGGGTCATTTATTTTTCTGGAATTGAGCTGCAGGAGCTGCTTGTATATTTTGGAGATTAATTCTTTGTCAGTTGTTTCATTTGCTATTAATTTCTCCCATTCTGAAGGCTGCCTTTTCACCTTACTTATAGTTTCCTTTGCTGTGCAGAAGCTTTTGATTTTAATTAGGTCCCATTTGTTTATTTTTGCTTTTATTTCCAATGTTCTGGGAGGTGGGTCATGGAGGATCCTGCTGTGATTTATGTCGGAGAGTGTTTTGCCTACGTTCTCCTCAAGGAGTTTTATAGTTTCTGGTCTTACATTTAGCTCTCTAATCCATTTTGAGTTTATTTTGGTGTATATTGTTAGGTAGTGTTCTAGTTTCATTCTTTTACAAGTGGCTGACCAGTTTTTCCAGCACCACTTGTTGAAGAGACTGTCTTTTCTCCATTTTATATTCTTGCCTCCCTTGTCAAAGATAAGGTGTCCGTAGGTGCGTGGATTTATCTCTGGGCTTTCTATTTTGTTCCATTGATCTATATTTCTGTCTTTATGCCAGTACCATACTGTCTTGATGACTGTGGCTTTGTAGTAGAGCCTGAAGTCTGGCAGGTTAATTCCCCCAGTTCCATTCTTCTTCCTCAAGATTGCTTTGGCTATGCGAGGTTTTTTGTATTTCCATACAAATTGTGAGATTATTTGTTCTAGTTCTGTGAAAAATATCATTGGTAGCTTGATAGGGATCGCATTGAACTTATAAATTACTTTGGGTAGTATACTCATTTTTACAATATTTATTCTTCCAATCTACGAACACAGTATATTTCTCCATCTATTAGTGTCCTCCTTGATTACTTTCACTAGTGTTTTATAGTTTTCTGTCTACAAGTCTTTTGTTTCCTTAGGTAGATATATTCCTAAGTATTTAATTCTTTTCGTTGCAACAGTGAATGGCATAGTTTCCTTAATTTCTCTATTTTCTCATTATTAGTATATAGGAATGCAAGGGATTTCTGTGTGTTGATTTTATATCCTGCAACTTTACTGTATTCATTGATTATCTCTAGTAGTTTTCTGGTAGAGTCTTTAGAGTTTTCTGTGTAGAGGATCATGTCATCTGCAAACAGTGAGAGTTTTACTTCTTCTTTTCCAATTTGAATTCCTTTTATGTCTTTTTCTGCTCTGACTGCTGTGGCCAAAACTTCCAAAACTATGTTGAATAGTAGTGGTGAGAGTGGGCACCCTTGTCTTGTTCCTGACTTCAGGGGAAATGCTTTCAGTTTTTCACTGTCGAGGATAATGTTTGCTGTGGGTTTGTCATATATAGCTTTTATTATGTTGAGATATGTCCCTTCTATTCCCACTTTCTGGAGGATTTTGATCATAAATGGATGTTGAATTTTGTCAAAGGCTTTCTCTGCATCTATTGAGATAATCATATGATTTTTATTTTTCAGTTTGTTAATGTGGTGTATTACATTGATTGATTTGTGGATATTGAAGAATCCTTGCATCCCTGGGATAAAGCCCACTTGGTCATGATGTATGATCTTCTTAATGTGTTGTTGGATTCTGTTTGCTAGAATTTTGTTAAGGATTTTTGCATCTATGTTCATCAGTGATATTGGCCTGTCGTTTTCTTTTTTTATGGGGTCCTTACCAGGTTTTGGGATTAGGGTGATGGTGGCCTCATAGAATGAGTTTGGAAGTTTCCCTTCCTCAGCGATTTTCTGGAAGAGTTTGAGTAGAATAGGTGTTAGCTCTTCTCTAAATTTTTGGTAGAATTCAGCTGTGAAGCCGTCTGGACCTGGGCTTTTGTTTGCTGGAAGATTTCTAATTACAGCCTCTAATTCCATGCTTGTGATGGGTCTGTTAAGATTTTCTATATCTTCCTGGTTCAGTTTTGGAAATTTACACTTTTCTAAGAATTTTTCCATTTCTTCCAAGTTATTCATTTTATTGCCATATAATTGCTGATAGTATTCTCTAATAATCCTTTGTATTTCTATGTTGTCGGTTGTGATCTCTCCATTTTCATTTCTAATTTTATTGATTTGGTTCTGCTCCCTTTGTTTCTTGATGAGTCTGGCTAGTGGTTTGTCAATTTTATTTACCTTCTCAAAGAACCAGCTTTTGGCTTTGTTGATTTTTGCTATGGTCTCTTTTGTTTCTTTTGCATTTATTTCTGCCCTAATTTTTATGATTTCTTTCCTTCTACTGACCCTGGGATTCTTCATTTCTTCCTTTTCTAGTTTCTTTAGATGTAGAATTAGGTTATTTAGTTGACTTTTTTCTTGTTTCTTGAGGAGTGTCTGTATTGCTATGAACTTTCCCCTTAACACTGCTTTTACAGTGTCCCAGAGATTTTGGGTTGTTGTGTTTTCATTTTCTTTCATTTCTATGCGTATTTTGATTTCTCTTTTGATTTCTTCTCTGATTTGTTCATTATTCAGCAGCGTGTTGTTTAGCCTCCATATGTTGGCATTTTTAATAGTTTTTCTCCCGTAATTGAGATCTAATCTTACTGCATTGTGGTCAAAAAAGATGCTTGGAATGATTTCAATTTTTTTGAATTTACCAAGGCTGGATTTATGGCCCAGGATGTGATCTATCCTGGAAAAGGTTCCGTGTGCACTTGAGAAAAAGGTGAAATTCATTGTTTTGGGGTGAAATGTCCTGTAGATATCTATTAGGTCTAACTGGTCTATTGTATCATTTAAAGTTTGTGTTTCCTTGTTAATTTTCTGTTTAGTTGATCTATCCATAGGTGTGAGTTTGGTATTAAAGTCTCCCACTATTACTGTGTTATTGTTAATTTCCCCTTTCATACTTGTTAGTAATTGTCTTACATATTGCGATGCTCCTATGTTGGGTGCATAAATTATTATAATTGCTATTTCTTCTTCTTGGATTGATCCTTTGATCATTATGTAGTTTCCTTCTTTGTCTCTTTTCACAGCCTTTGTTTTAAAATCTATTTCATCTGATATGAGTATTGCTACTCCTGCTTTCTTTTGGTCTCTATTTGCGTGGAATATCTTTTTCCAGCCCTTCACTTTCAGTCTGTATGTGTCCCTTGTTTTGAGGTGTGTCTCTTGTAGACAGCATATATGGGGGTCTTGTTTTTGTATCCATTCAGCCAGCCTTTGTCTTTTGGTTGGGGCATTCAACCCATTTATGTTTAAGGTGATTATTGATAAGTATGATCCCATTGCCATTTTCTTTATTGTTTTGGGTTCGAGTTTATATACCCTTTCTGTGTTTCCTGTCTAGAGAAGATCCTTTAGTATTTGTTGGAGAGCTGGTTTGGTGATGCTGAATTCACTTAGCTTTTGCTTTGTCTGTAAAGCTTTTGATTTCTCCTTCATATTTGAATGAGATCCTTGCTGGGTACAGTAATCTGGGCTCTAGGTTACTTTCTTTCATCACTTTAAGTATGTCTTACCATTCCCTCCTGGCCTGAAGAGTTTCTGCTGAAAGATCAGCTGTTATCCTCATGGGAATCCCCTTGTGTGTTATTTGTTGTTTTTCCCTTGCTGCTTTCAATATTTGTTCTTTGTGTTTGATCTTTGTTAATTTGATTAATACGTGTCTTGAAGTATTTCGCCTTGGGTTTATCCTGTTAGGAACACCCTGGGTTTCTTGGACTTGGGTGATTATTTCTTTCCCCATTTTAGGGAAATTTTCAACTATTATCTCCTCAAGTATTCTCTCATGGTCTTTCTTTTTGTCTTCTTCTTCTGGGACTCCTATGATTCAAATGTCGGAGCGTTTAACATTGTCCCAGAGGTCTCTAATATTGTCCTCATTTCTTTTAATTCTTTTTGCTTTTTCCGTCTCTGTTTCATTTATTTCTAAAATTCTATCTTCTAGCTCGCTTATCCTGTCTTCTGCCTCCGTTATTCTACTGTTTGTTCCCTCCAGAGTGTTTCTGATCTCATCTATTGCATTATTCATTGTATATTGACTCTGTTTTATTTCCTCTAATTCCTTATTAAACATTTCTTGCATCTTCTCAATCTTTTTCTCCAGGTTATTTTTAATTCCATTTTGCTTTCCAGATTTTGAATCATTTTCACAATTAAAATTAAAAATTCTTTATCAGGTAGGTTCCCTATATCTTCCTCTTTTGTTTGTGTTGGTGGCATTTATCCTGTTCCTTTACTTGCTGGGTATTTCTCTGCCTCTTCATCTTCCTTATATTGCTGTGCTTGGGGTGGCCTTCCTGTCCTCTGGCAGTTTGTGGAGTTCTTTTTATTATGTAGTTACCTCATTGTGTGTGGGGTTGGATGGGTGACTTGTCAAGGTTCCCTGGTTTGGGAATCTTGTGTCGGTGTTCTGGTGGGTGGAGCTGTATTTCTTTTCTCTGGAGTGCAGTGAAGTGTCCAGTCAAGAGTTTGAGATGTCAATGGTTTGGGGTTGGCTTTGGGCAGCCTGTATGTTGAAGCTCAGGGCTATTCTCCTGTGTTGCTGTAGAATTTGCGTGGTATGTCTTTCACTGAAACTTGTTGACCCTTGGGTGTTGCCTGGTTTCAGTGTATGTATGGAGGCATTTGATGAGCCACCTATCAATTAATGTTCCCTGGAACAGGAGATCTCTGGTGTTCTCAGGATTTGGCCTTAAGCCTCTGCCTCTGGTTTTCAGTCTTATTCTTGCAGTAGGTCAAGACTTCTCCCTCTGTTACTTCCAAGGCCGTTCCTTCTGTTAAAGCTCTTCTGTTTGCTGGTCTCTTCAGTGTCTAATTCCCGTCCTGACACCGGGAGGCGGTGGTGGACAGTTTTTTTTTTTCCCCTCAGCTCACCTGTTCAGTAGTGCTGTGGGGAGGGAGGAATGCTGCTAACAAATATCACTGGCGTCTGTGGGGAGTGCTCACAGTGTCTCGACTACTCCCGCTCGCGGCGTGTGTGCTTTCCCTGTTTATGCTGCTCAGGATCTGTGTTGCTCTGCCGGGAGTTGTCTGCGGCTCGCGCTGGGTTGCGTGCACTTCCCAGGTCTGAGCGGCTCAGATTCAGGTCCTCGGGTACTCCACAAAGGCGCAGACTTGGCTGGGCCTGCGTTTTGTGCCTTCCCCAGTCCGAGCAGCTCAGGTGACCAGGCATTTGGCGAGCGTGGTCGCTGAGACTTATCACCTCCCTGGTCCCTGCCACTCGGTTTTCTGAGTGTACAACCGGCGCACTTTCTCAGGCGGATATCGACTGACCCGAACCCGAGAAGTCTTGGTTAGCAAGGAAGCCTGCCTGCAGCTTGGTATGGGAAGCCTCTCCGGGGCCGTGGCTGCCCTTTCCGGTGCTGGCAGCCCTCCCTGCCTGTCCCAGCGGGGGCTGGGTAATGGGCCGCCCACAGCTGGCTCGCTCTGCTCCCTCCTTTGTTCTGTGAGCGGGGCTTTTCGCTGCACAGTCTGCTTAGCTATTTCCCAGTTAGCGCCCTCAGCTTGCCCTCGGGGCGTTCGGGCCCAGTCCTCTCTCTAAGCGCTGCCACAGCATCTCCCTGCCCAGCCCCCGCCTGCTATTTGGGGGTGCGGGCGTCTGCGCAGCTTCTCCGCTGAGAGTTTCCTCTGGGCACTTAGTCTGTGGGTCTTAATTATTTATGTCTTTTTTCTCCCAGTTTTGTGGCCCTCTAAGGTTCCAAGGCTGTCCACAGACTCACCGGTGTTTCCAGATGTTTGGAAACTTCTTCTTTTTTTTTTTTTAAAGCCTCCCTTCCCGGGATGGAGCTCCGTCCCTCCCTCTTTTGCCTCTCTTTTTATCTTTTATACTATTTCCTACCTCCTTTCGAAGACTATGGGCTGCTTTTCTGGGTGCCTGATGTCCTTTGCCTGTGTTCGGAAGCTGTTTTGTGGGATTTACTCAGTGTTCAAATGTTCTTTTGCTGATTTGGGGGGAGAAAGTCGTTGCCCCGTCCTGTTCCTCCGCCATCTTCCCATGCTCCTCCCAAGTGCCTTTTAATTTCATGGCTGCAGCCACTATCCACAGTGATTTTTGGGGCCCAAGAAAATAAAATCTGCTGCTGTTTCCACTTTTTCCCCAACTATTTTCCATGAAGTGATGGGACCAGATACTTTTAATGTGTGTCTGTGCTCAGTTGCTCAGTCACGTCTGCCTGTGTGACCCCATGGGCTTTAGTCCACCAGGCTCCTCTGGATTGAATATCAAAGCACTGTCAGAATCTCCCTTTCTCTGTGATCTTTCTCCTCTATTCACCACACTTCCAGTAGCTCTGACTCAGAGCTTGTCTTCTCTGCTCATCTGTCTTTGTCTCTGTCCCAGCTGTGTCATTCATCGGAATGAAATCTCTCCGACACTTTCCCTTTTCTCCCTTCCCACTACCACTGCCCCAATCCCTGCCTGCACTTCTGTGTTGACTTCTCCCACAGCCTCCTGAGGGTTTCCCTCCAGTATATATCCTGCACCCACAGCCTCCTGAGGGTTTCCCTCCAGTATATATCCTGCACCCCTTATCTTCTAAGGCACAGACCCTAATGCTCCCGGACTTAGAGACCGCAGCAGCTTTTCCTCTGTGCGCAGTGGTGCTCACAGGCTCCCAGTCTTGGGAGTGAGACGCCTGTGCTCACGCCTCCTCTGATTGCATAGTAGGCCACCCCCTCGTGCGCCCAGTGGGATAGCCTGCCCCGGGCTTCTCACTGTGCTTGTGTGTGTATTGAAGCCTGGCTGTCGAGCCACTGCTCACTTCTTTTTCATGGAATGGTCATGGCTTTCATCTCCTTCTGCTAAATTCTTCCTATCCTTGAAGGAGAGAGCCCAGTGATGCGTCCTCTATGAAGCTTTCCCTGATCCCTTCCCTTTTCTTTAAGCTACCATTGCCTTTTCCTGAGCTGCTTCCTTGTATCACTTGTTCTTCTAGCAGTGTGCATAGGTAGAGACTTAAGGAGGATTGTTTAGCATTTCTCTTTATTTTTAGCTGGAGGATGGTTGTGTTACAATGTTGTGTTGGTTGCTGCCATTCGTCAGATGCAGGTGAACGTGGTTTCTTCCCCTTGGACCTCCCTCCCCCTTCCCGCCCCCCACGCCTCTCGGCTGTCACAGAGCACCGGGGAGTTCCCTGCATCAGACAGCAAGTGCCCGCTTGCTGCCTAGTTCACATACAGCAGTATGTGTTTCCATGTTCCCCTCTCAAATTGTCCCACCCTCTTCTTACCCCACTGTGTCCACAAGTCTGTCCTCAATATCTGTGTCCATTGCTGCCCTGCAGGTAGGCTCATCCATCCCATCTTTCTAGATTCCATGCATACATGTTAGTATACGATACTTGTTTTCCGCTTTCTGACTTACTTCACTCTGTGTAATAGGCTCTAGGGTCCTCCACCTCGTTAGGACCGACTCAGATGTTCCTCTTTATAGCTGAGCAACGTTCCCTTGTGTGTATGTACCACACCTTCTTTATCCCTTCATCTGTCAGTGGGCATCTCGGTTTCTTCCATGCCCTGCCTATTGGAAAGAGCGTTGCAGTGAACACTGGGGTCATGTGTCTTTTTCAATTATGGTTTCCTTGGGGTGTATACCCAATAGTGGCATAAGAAGAACTTTTTGTATAAGTAGGTGACTGAACAGAGATGGGATCCCTTCATTAATGGAATTAAAACTTGAAATGTTTTTCCCTTCTACTGAAAGATCTGTTAGAAACTACTTGTTGTCAGCTAATCTGTAATACTTAGTGTGAATAGCCACAGCGCTTTTCCTAAACACACCAGTCTTGCAGGCCGTCCGGTCCTCGCCCTGCGTGCCCGCGTGTGACTGTGGTCGCCTTGCTCTGCTCTGAACCGCAGCTGTCTCAGCTTTGCACCCGGTTACTCTTATGAAATCATGTATGTAAAGGGGTCCATGCAGAGCCTGCAGTGTGGGGTTCAGTGCACCCTGACTGCTTACACTTCACCACTGGAACTATCCAGAACACTCTCTTTAAGTGAATTTCCTCTGTAAGGATTCTATAATGCAGAGAAAGCCATGTGCTGCTTGGGTATTTTACTGTTGTGGATTTAGGAGGAAGGCCAATGGAATGGGACCTAACTTTAATGAATGCTCTTTGAAATGATGCTCTTTGAAATGATGTCTAAAGTGATGTAAATTTGTTGTTTAAAATAATTTCTTGCAGCAATTGTGTGGGCATGTAGATTGATAAGAGTAGACTCACTCTTGTAGTGGACGTTAGAATTCTTAAGCGTATCTTTTTTTCCCATTAGGATAATGTTTTCCTATAGAAGTCTTTGCTCTAAAATGTAATGGAAATTAATGGAAAAATCAGTATAACATTAATTTATTTTGGGGAATGTACCTATTTAATATCTAAGATATGGTTGCTACTTATAGTGAAATTCATTTTAAACTAGGATTTCTTTAGGCTGTATAATTTTGAGGGGAAGGTAGCAGCACGTTTTGGTGCTCTTAAAAACACTCATGAAGCTGCACCTTCATTATCTTTGCCAAATCCTGATGAGATTTGACCAACAGTACACAAAGTCCACATAAGGGAAGTTCAGTTCAGTCCAGTCACTCAGTCGTGTCCGACTCTTTGGGACCCCCATGGACTGCAGCACGCCAGGCCTCCCTGTCCATCACCAACTCCCAGAGTTCACTCAAACTCATGGCCTTCGAGTCAGTGATGCCATCCAGCCATCTCATCCTCTGTCGTCCCCTTCTCCTCCCGCCTTCAGTCTTTCCCAGCATCAGGGTCTTCTCAAATGAATCAGGTCTTCGCATCAGGTGGCCAAAGTATTGGAGCTTCAGCTTCAACATCAGTCCTTCCAATGAATATCAAGGACTGATTTCCTTCAGGATGGACTGATTGGATCTCCTTGCAGTCCAAGGGACTATCAGAGTCTTCTCCAGCACCACAGTTCAAAAGCATCAATTCTTTGGCACTCAGCTTTCTTTATAGTCCAACTTTCACATCCATATATGACTACTGGAAAAACAATAGCTTTGACTAGACAGTCCTTTGTTGGCAAAGTAATGTCTCTGCTTTTTTAATATGCTGTCTAGGTTGGTCATAAATTTTCTTCCAAGGAGCAAGAGTCTTTTAATTTCATGGCTGCAGTCACCATCTGCAGTAATTTTGGAGCCCAAGAAAAGAAAGTCTGTCACTGTTTCCACTGTTTCCCCATCTATTTGCCATGAAGTAATGGGACCAGATGCCATGATCTTAGTTTTCTGAATGTTAAGTTTTAACACAACTTTTTCACTCTCCTCTTTCACTTTCAGTAAGAGGCTCGTTAGCTCTTCTTCCTTTTCTGCCATAAGGGTGGTGTCGTCTGCATATCTGAGGTTATTGATATTTCTCCCGACAGTCTTGGTTCCAGCTTGTGCTTCCTCCATCCCAGTGCTTTTCATGATGTACTCTGCATATAAGTTAAATAAGAACGGTGACAATATACAGCCTTGATGAACTCCTTTCCCTGTTTGGAACCAGTCTGTTGTTCCATGTCCAGTTCTAACTGTTGCTTTCTGACCTGCATACACATTTCTCAAGAGGCAGATCAGGTGGTCTGGTATTCTCATCTCTTTCAGAATTTTCCACAGTTTGTTGTGATCCACACAGTCAAAGGCTTTGGCATAGTCAATAAAGTAGAAATAGATGTTATTCTGGAACTCTCTTGCTTTTTCGATGATCCAACAGATGTTGGAAATTTGATCTCTGGTTCCTCTGCCTTTTCTAAATCCAGCTTGAACATCTTGAAGTTCAAAGTTGAAGCCTGGCTTGGAGAATTTTGAGCATGATGTTACTAGCGTGTGAGATGAGTGCAACTGTGTGGTAGACTGAGCATTCTTTGGCATGGCCTTTCTTTGGGATTGGAATGAAAACTGACCTTTTCCAGTCTTCTGGCCACTGCTGAGTTTTCCACATTTGCTGGCATACTGAGTGCAGCACGTTGACAGCATTATCTTTTAGGATTGGAAATAGCTCAACTGAAATTCCATCACCTCCACTAGCTTTGTTCATAGTGATGCTTCCTAAGGCCCACTTGACTTCACATTCCAGGATGTCTGGCTCTAGGTGAGTGATCACACCATCGTGATTATCTGGGTCATGAGGACCTTTTTTGTATAGTTCTTCTGTGTATTCTTGCCACCTCTTCTGAATATCTTCTGCTTCTGTTAGGTCCATACCATTTCTGTCCTTTATTGAGCCCATCTTTGCATGAAATGTTCCCTTGGTATCTCTAATTTTCTTGAAGAGATCTCTAATATTTCCCATTCTATTATTTTCCTCTATTTCTTTGCACTGATCACTGAGGAAGGCTTTCTCATCTCTCCTTGCTATTCTTTGGAACTCTGCATTCAGATGGGTATATCATTCCTTTTCTCCTTTGCCTTTCGCTTCTCTTGTTTTCTTAACTATTTGTAAGGCCTTCTCAGACAGCCATTTTGCTTTTTTGCATTTCTCTTTCTTTGGGATGGTCTTGATCCCTGTCTCCTGTACAATGTCACAAACCTCTGTTCATAGTTCTTTAGGAACTCTGCCTATCAGATCTAGTCCCTTGAATCTATTTGTCACTTCCACTGTATAATTGTAAGGGATTTTATTTAAGTCATACCTGAATGGTCTAGTGGTTTTCCCTACTTTTTTCAATTTAAGTCTGAATTTGGCAATAAGGAGTTCATGATCTGAGCCATAGTCAGCTCCTGGTCTTGATTTTGCTAACTGTCTAGAGCTTCTCCATCTTTGGCTGCAAAGAATATAATCAATCTGATTTCGGTGTTGACCACCTGGGGATGTCCATGTGTAGAGTCTTCTCTTGTGTTGTTGGAGGAGGGTATTTGCTATGACCAGTGCGTTCTCTTGGCAAAACTCTTCTAGCCTTTGCCCTGCTTCATTCTGTACTCCAAGGCCAAATTTGCCTGTTACTCCAGGTATTTATTGAATTCCTACTTTTTGCATTCCAGTCCCCAATAATGAAAAGGACATCTTTTTTTGGTGTTAGCTCTAGAAGGTCTTGTAAGTCTTCCTAGAAATGTTCAACTTCAGCTTCTTTGGCATTACTGGTTGGGGCATAGACTTGGATTACTGTGATACTGAATGGTTTGCCTTGGAAATGAACAGAGATCTTTCTGTCGTTTTTGATATTGCACCCAAGTACTGCATTTCAGACTCTTTGGTTGTCTGTGATGGCTACTCCATTTTTTCTAAGGGATTCTTGCTCACATAATGGTTGTCTGAATTAAATTCACCCATTCCAGTCCATTTTAGTTCGCTGATTCCTAGAATGTCGACATTCACTCTTGCCATCTCCTGTTTGACCACTTCCAATTTGCCTTGCTTCACGGACCTAACATTCCAGGCTCCTATGCAGTACTGCTCTTTACAGCACCGGACCTTGCTTCCATCACCGGTCACTTCCTCAGCTGGGTGTTTTTCCTTTGACTCTGTCTCGTCATTCTTTCTGGAGTTATTTCTCCACTCTTCTCCGGTAGCATATTGGGTACCTACTAACCCGGGGAGTTCAGGGTCCTATCTTTTTGCTTTTTCATACTGTTTTTGAGGTTCTCAAGGCAAGAATACTGAAGTGGTTTGCCACTCCCTTCTGCGGTGGAGCACACTTTGTCAGAACTCTCCACCATGACCCGCCCGTCTTGGGTGGCCCTACATGGCATGGCTCACAGTTTCATTGAGTTAGACAAGGCTGTGGTCCATGGATTAGATTGGTTAGTTTTCTGTAATTGTGGTTTTCAGTCTTTCTGCCCTCTGATGAAGAAGGTTAAGAAGCTTATGGAAGCTTCCTGATTGGAGAGAGTGATTGAGGGGAAAACTGGGTCATAAGGGGAACTCATATTCTAATATTGTTCTAACACTCTTACAGTCATGAATCTGCAAATCCATTTATTAGCAGTGTATCCTAATTGGAATTTGTAACACTGAAGTCTATTATTGAATATAAGGTATTGCTCTTCTTCATTGTTTTTGTAAGAATGTAATTATAAGAATGTAAATTCCTTTATATGAACGTAAATTATTTCTCATTTATCCCATAATATACATTTAATATTATAAAAATTTGCTTTATATTTGACCAATAAATTTAATAGTACCTATAATTTTAAAATGAAACAGACATAATATAACTTCTGTTAAAAATATTTTCATATTTGAGTAACTTTAAAATGATAATAGTTAAAAATCTACAAAAGCTAATGAATTAATTAATTTGTTCTTATCTATGTAGTGATATACTCCAGCATAATTTTGTGTTGCATTTCTGTTCTTGAATATGATTGAAAACCATTGAGATCTTCAAATAAGTGTCTTGTTAACAAGTGGAAATTGCTATTTCCATCTTCATAATGAACAATATACAGATGAGAAAACATGGTAGTTACCAATATAGGGGATTGTATTGTATACAAACTAAGTCAGAAATGACTACAAATGACTGAAAGAGCTTTCTTAATCTTGACATTTTGGTAAAGCAATAATGTCAGTTTAGATGTTGAAATGTCATTTTTGAAATAGATGGATTTGATATCAAAAAATATTTTATCAAAGATAAGAGAATGATACGATAGATGGATAACATACACGACTCCACACAGTCCTTCCTCTTCAAGCTACTTGTTTCTTGATGAACATCCTAGTATCTTATTTATTGCTGGGTTAACTGGGAAATTCTTTCCTACGTTTATTTGAAATGAATGTGCATTTGGGTGACCTTTTGGCCAGAGTTCTTTAAGAAGAAAACCGTCACTTGAAAGGTTGTGTTCCTTCCGTATTAGAGGTCGAAGGGAAAGGTCACCGTTTCTGCAAATAATTAGAAACTTTTGTTTGCATTAGTTTTATAGTTGATTAGGGATAGATGATAAGCTACTTTAAGGACTATTTGCCTTGTGCAGTTTAATGAGTATTGATTTGTCCAGATTAGTTTGAAATATTAACACTGTAGGTGGTGAACAGAACAAGGGACGTCATTTATTAATGAGTCTGCATCTATTTGGCTAGGTTAGTCTTCACTTGAGATTCTAAAATCAGGTACAGTGAAGGGAAAAGAAGGGAATTAAAATTCATTAGCTCCATTTATGTGCCTGACATTGTGCTAGGATTTTTCACAAAAAATATCTAATTTAATCATCAAGATGATCTTAGTTGTTAGGATTACGATTTCCATTGTTTACAGATAAATAAACTTACTCTTAACATTCTTTTCTCTTTTCCTCTAATTATTAAATTCACTAGTTCTTTTTGCCCAAGGTGCACAGAAGGAACTAAATAAAAGTTAGCTTGGGAAAAACAGTTTTCTGTTTGGCAATATTTAGACAAATTTGACCGTATTTTGTTGAAAGGGCTCAATTTTTCTGTCTTCAGCCAGTGGCAGCTTCTGCTACTAGATAATTTTGATTATCACCTGGATAATTGCAAGAGTCTGCTATGCCCAAGCCAGAATATTTTTTGTGTGTCCGTATAAGCTATACATGCTTCTTCAGGAAGCGGCTCATTCAGTCTAGGATTAAAGTTAGGAAGAGAGCAATGGCGGTTATCATTTTGTTTGGCTCATTGAGCAATAATTAGATGCCATTTCTAATTAATGCAGGAAACAGAATAGCCCACTACATTTTAGCCATTACAGATTGCATTTTAGGCTAACTCAAGTTATTTCATGACCCTAAGCAAACATTACCAATAATAAAGAGGAAATTGACATTCTCCCAAGGGATTTCCAATCATTCCTAATCACATCAATGCCCTGGCATGCAGCCTAATACTCTAATCTCTTTTCCCCAGCCTCCTTTGGCCACTCCCACCCTATGGAAAGGGGCAGGAATGTCTCCAGTCTCCCGGGGTGGGGGGGCGGGGGGGAAAGCATCTGCCCAGTCCTTTCTGTGGCTGGCCTTTGTGGTCTCAGTCTGGGGCACTTTGTGATCGCCACTGTCCCACTTAGCTGCTCTCAGCCATTTAGTCTCAGCCCACATATTTGCCCAGGAGGCCCAATCTGACATTTGGAGATACACTTTGAGTTGTAACCTCCTTTTCCTTTACTTTGTCTTTGAAGATTAAGACACCAAGGTGGCTCTTTTTTTTATTAACTCTGAGCATCTAGGTTGAGTGATCTTCCTCCAGCTCTGAGGGCTGGACCCTCAGCTCTAAATGGAAGCTGAAGTAAGTGCATGATGATGCAGAGAGAAGGCTTTACAGTCATAGGATCCTGTTCAACAGAGAACTTCACTCTTTGTGTAAATTACTTGGTTTAAAAGTAGTTTTCTTAGGTTACATTTTGGTTGTTTTACTACAGAAGAAAAGGGTACAGAGTCTGTAGTGTTTCAATGTTTTAGTGACATTGATAAATCACTGGGAACAAGAAATCTATAATTGCAATTAATATTACATTTTCAGGGGTAGGAATAGCAATATTCTAATCTGTTTCATAGCTCTTTAAAATTTCCCTGAAAGACTGAGAACAAAGACCAGAAGTGAACAGATTTTACCTTCACGCTGAAAACTGAGTCCATTTTGTAATTGGATCCTGGTGTGTTCTGTGATTTCAAAATCAAGAAAATACAGGAATTCAATTTGAAATTTCTAGTTGGTTTGAGTTTGTCTCCTTTGCTTTTGACGCAAAAGCAAAATGCAGAAATATTACTGAAAAAAATTACTTAACAATAAAACGCTCTACCTATAGGATGTGAAATCCTGCCAGAAAGGCACAAGACCTCAGAACTGAGGGGGGAGAATTCATGCTTTCCTCTGCGTAAATTCTTAGCTCAGCAGAAAGAACAAGTAGAGCCTGGTAACGCAGGGGTTCCCGACTCTCAGGCCACGGACTGGAACCGGGTCGTGGCCCGTTCGGACCGCACACAGGAAGCGAGCACAGGCAGGGAGGGAGCCTCTGTGGGTCACCGCCGGGCGCAGCCTCCTGTCAGGGCGGCCTTGCCTCAACTCAGGGCGCGGCCTCCAGTGAGGACGGCGGGGCTCAGACTCGGGGCGCGGCCTCCAGTGAGGACAGCGGGGCTCAGACTCAGAGCGCGGCCTCCAGTGAGGACGGCGGGGCTCAGACTCAGACTATGGCCTCCTGTGAGGACGGCGGGGCTCAGGGCGGGGCTCAGACTCACACTATGGCCTCCTGTGAGGACGGCGGGGCTCAGACTCAGAGCGCGGCCTCCAGTGAGGACGGCGGGGCTCAGACTCAGAGCGCGGCCTCCTGTGAGGACGGCGGGGCTCAGACTCAGACTATGGCCTCCTGTGAGGACGGCGGGGCTCAGACTCAGAGCGCGGCCTCCTGTGAGGACGGCGGGGCTCAGACTCAGACTATGGCCTCCTGTGAGGACGGCGGGGCTCAGACTCAGAGCGCGGCCTCCAGTGAGGACGGCGGGGCTCAGACTCGGGGCGCGGCCTCCAGTGAGGACGGCGGGGCTCAGACTCGGGGTGCGGCCTCCAGTGAGGACGGCGGGGCTCAGACTCGGGGCGCGGCCTCCAGTGAGGACGGCGGGGCTCAGACTCAGGCTATGGCCTCCTGTGAGGACGGCGGAGCTCAGGGCGGGGCTCAGACTCACGCTATGGCCTCCTGTGAGGACGGCGGGGCTCAGACTCAGAGCGCGGCCTCCAGTGAGGACAGCGGGGCTCAGACTCGGGGCGCGGCCTCCTGTGAGGACGGCGGAGCTCAGACTCGGTGCGCGGCCTCCTGTGAGGACGGCGGGGCTCAGACTCAGACTATGGCCTCTTGTGAGGACGGCGGGGCTCAGGGCGGGGCTCAGACTCACACTATGGCCTCCTGTGAGGACAGTGGGGCTCAGACTCACACTATGGCCTCCTGTGAGGACGGCGGGGCTCAGACTCAGAGCGCGGCCTCCAGTGAGGACAGCGGGGCTCAGACTCGGGGCGCGGCCTCCTGTGAGGACGGCGGGGCTCAGACTCGGTGCGCGGCCTCCTGTGAGGACGGCGGGGCTCAGACTCAGACTATGGCCTCTTGTGAGGACGGCGGGGCTCAGGGCGGGGCTCAGACTCACACTATGGCCTCCTGTGAGGACGGTGGGGCTCAGACTCACACTATGGCCTCCTGTGAGGACGGTGGGGCTCAGACTCACACTATGGCCTCCTGTGAGGACGGTGGGGCTCAGACTCAGACTATGGCCTCTTGTGAGGACAGTGGGGCTCAGACTCAGGGCGTGGCCTCCTGTCAGGGTGGCGGGGCTCAGACTCGCAGGAGCCCTGACTCTGCTGCGAGCTGCACACGAGGGGTGGCTCGAGTGCTCCTTAGAACCATCCCGAAACCACCCCCAACCCCAGGCCGCAGAAAAATGGTCAACTTCGGAACCGGTCCCTGGTGCTGCAAAGGTTGGGAACTGCTATATTAATGCATTTTTTATAAGATAACATGCTAAGAGAATTTCTACCTGCAAACTAGGCAGGTGGGGGTGGAGGATGGCTAAGCTGTAAAACTGAGGCAGCCTGATACAGAGACTGGATGTACCAGAAAATGAATGTAAAATTTCAGAATCTTGTGATATAGTGATTTGAAACAGTTAAGGTTAGTTTCAAGGAATCCATTTTTGCTTCAGTCGATCTATTCAGTAGATCTAAGCATAATAGATGGAGAAGGCAATGGCAGCCCACTCCAGTACTCTTGCCTGGAAAGTCCCATGGATGGAGGAGCCTGGTAGGCCGCAGTTCATGGGGCCACTTTGAGTCAGACAGGACTGAGTGACTTCATTTTCACTTTTTACTTTCACACATTGGAGAAGGAAATGGCAACCCACTCCACTGTTCTTGCCTGGAGAATCCCAGGGACGGGGAAGCCTGGTGGACTGCCATCTATGGGGTCACACAGAGTCAGACATGACTGAAGTGACTGAGCAGCAGCAGCAGCAAGCATAATAGATTTCCTTTGGCAGATCTATTCGTTCTAAAGGGAATCAGTCCTCAATATTCACTGGAAGGACTGATGCTGAAGCTGAAACTCCAATACTTTGGCCACCTGATGTGAAGAGCTGACTCATTGGAAAAGTCCCTGATGCTGGGAAAGATTGAAAGTGGGAGGAAAAGGGGACGACAGAGGATGAGACAGTTGGATGGCATCACCAACTCGATTGACATGAGTTTGAGTAAACTCCGGGAGCTGGTGATGGTCTCGGAGGCCTTGTGTGCTATAGTCCATGGGGTCACAAAGAGTCAGACACGACTAAGCGACTGAACTGACTGAGATCTAGTCAGTAGACTCCCCTTTCAAGGGGTTTGTTATTGTTCTCAAGACATATAATCAGTGTAAAATCTTTGTAAAACCTGTTGTTTTAAGAAGAATTTGGGTTCTCAGAAATATGCAATTCTCATTTCTTTCAAACGTAGGCCTGTTAGAAGTGTTCTGTCAGTTCAGTCACTCAGTCATGTCTGACTCTGCGACCCCAGGGACTGCAGCACACTAGGCCTCCCTGTCCATCACCATCTCCCAGAGTTTAGTCAAACTCATGTCCATCGAGTTGGTGATGCCATCCAACCATCTCATCCCCTGTGGTCCTCTTCTCCTCCTGCCTTCAATCTTTCCCAGCATCAGGGTCTTTCCAGTGAGTCAGTTCTTTGCATCAGGTGGCCAAAGTATTGGAGTTTCAGCTTCAGCATCAGTCCTTCCAGTGAATATTCAGGACTGATTTCCTTTAGGATGGACTGGTTGGATCTCCTTGCAGTCCAAGGGACTCCCAAGAGTCTTCTCCAACACCACATCAAAAGCATCAATTCTTTGGTGCTAAGCTTTCTTTACAGTCCAACTCTCTCATCCATACATGACTACTGGAAACACGTTGGCTCTGACTATATGTACCTTTGTTGGTAAAGTATTGTCTCTGCTTTTTAATAAGTTGTCTAGGTTGGTCATAGCTTTTTTCCCAAGGAGCAAGAGTCTTTTAATTTCATGGCTGTAGTCGCCATCTGCAGTGATTTTGAAGCCCAAGAGAATAAAGTCTGTCACTTTCCATTGTTTGCCCATCTATTAGCCATGAAGTGATGGGACCAGATGCCATGATCTTTTCTGAATGTTGAGCTTTAAGCCAACTTTTTCACTCTCCTCTTTCATTTTCATCAATAGGCTCTTTAGTTCTTCTTTGCTTACTTCCATAAGGGTAGTGTCATCTGCATATCTGAGATTATTGACATTTCTCCAGGCAGTCTTGATTCCAGCTTGTGCTTCTTCCAGCCCAGCATTTCGCATGATAAGTTAAATAAGCAGGGTGACAATATACAGCCATGACGTACTCCTTTCCCAATTTTGAACCAGTCTGTTGTTCCATGTCCGGTTCTAACCGTTGCTTCTTGACCTGCATACAGATTTCTCAGGAGACGGGTAAGGTGGTCTGGTCATCTCTTTAAGAATTTTCCACAGTTTGTTGTGATTCACACAGTCAAAGGATTTAGCATAGTCAGTTAGGGAGAAGTAGTTTTTCTGGAATTCTCTTGCTTTTTCTATGATCCACAGATGTTGGCAATTTGATGTCTGGTTCCTCTGTCTTTTCTAAATCCAGCTTGAACATCTTCAAGTTCTCAGTTCACATACTGTTGAAGCCTGGCTTGGAGAATTTTGAGCATTACTTCGCTAGCATGCGAGATGAGTGCAATTGTGCAGTAGTTTGAGCATTCTTTGACATTGCCTTTCTTTAGGATTGGAATGAAAACTGACCTTTCCCAGTCCTGTGGCCACTGCTGAGTTTTCCAAATTTGCTGGCATATTGAGTGCAGCACTTTCACAGTATTATCTTTTGGAATTTGAAATAGCTCATCTGGAATTCCATCACCTCCACTAGCTTTGTTTGTAGTGATGCTTCCTAAGGCCCACTCGACTTCTCATGATCACACCATCGTCATTATATGGGTCATTAAGATCGTTTCTGTATAGGTCTTCTGTGTATTCTTACAACCTCTTCTTAATAGAGTTATTATGGTCATTAATTTAAGATGTATATAAATATTGAATAACTATGATATACACCTGAAACTAATATGATATTGTTTCTCAATTATACTTCAGTAAATAAAAGGACAAAAACAAGGGTAGAACTTTTATGTTGGAAATGTTTTGTAACATTTGTTACATAGGTGGGGGGAAAATGCATCAACCAATAACTTTGTAAAACATATTTTTTAATGTGTCTGCAAAGTGAAGAATCTCAGTTCAGTTCAGTTCAGTTCAGTCGCTCAGTCGTGTCCGACTCTCCGCGACCCCACGAATCACAGCACGCCAGGCCTCCCTGTCCATCACCAACTCCCGGAGCTCACTCAAACTCATGTCCACAGAGTCGTTGATGGCATCCAGCCATCTCATTCTCCGTCGTCCCCTTCTCCTCCCGCCCCCAACCTTTCCCAGCATCAGAGTCTTTTCCAGTGAGTCAACTCGTCGCATGAGGTGGCCAAAGTATTGCAGTTTCAGCTTTAGCATCAGTCCCTCCAATGAACATCCAGGATTGATCTCCTCTAGAATGGACTGGTTGGATCTCCTTGCAGTATAAGGGACTCTCAAGAGTCTTCTCCAACACCACAGTTCAAAAGCATCGATTCTTCGGCGGTCAGCCTTCTTCACAGTCCAACTCTCACATCCATACATGACCACGGGAAAAACCATAGCCTTGACTAGATGGACCTTGGTTGGCAAAGTAATGTCTCTGCTTTTTAATATACTATCAAGGTTGGTCATAACTTTCCTTCCAAGGAGCAAGCGTCTTTTAATTTCATGGCTGCAATCAGCATCTGCAGTGATTTTGGAGGTCCGTGAGATGGATAAGGCAGCTGTGATTAGGCCACAGTTGGAAATGAACCATCTGAGGGAGGACCATGGAGGCTGAATGATTTGCATCTAGTCAGATCCAGTGTGACAGGCATTTGCACTCAACAGGCACATAAGGTTCCCCATTTCATAAAACTCTACCCTTGTTTTTGTCCTTTTATTTGTAGAAGTATAATTGAGAAACAATATCATATTAGTTTCAGATGTAGATCATAGTGATTCAATATTTATATACATTTTAAATTGATCACCATAATGGAAATGGTTTCCATTTGTAACCATACAAAGTTATCACAATACCATTGACTATTTCCCCTATGCTGTACATCACCTCCTCATGAATTATTTATTTTTTAACTGAAAGTTTGTACCTCTTAATCCTCTTCACTTAATTCACCCAGCGCCCAACCACTCTTTCCTCTGACAACCACCAGGCTTTTTTTTTTTATTTGGATATATACCCAGAAGTTGAGTGGCTGGATCATATGGTGGTTCTAGTTTAAGTTTTTTGAGGAACCTCCATGTTATTACATCCTCACAATCGTTGTTATTTGTCCTGTTTTTGATGATAGCCATTCTGACAGGTGTGAGGTGATATCTCATTGTGGTTTTGATTTGCATTTCCCTGATAATTAGTGATATTGATCATCTTTTCATGTGCCTATTGGCCATATGTACGTCTTCTTTGGAAAAATGTCTGTTCAGATCCTCTACTAATTTTCTAATCAGGTTGTTTGTTTCTGAACATTAAATTATGTAAGTTCTTTTTATGTTATGGATATTAAGCCCCTTACCAGATATATGATTTTAAAGTATCTTCTCCCATTCAGTAGATTGTCTTTTTGTTTTCTAGGTGTTTTCCTTTGCTGTGCAAAAGCTTTTCAGTGTGAGGTTTTGCATTTGATAAGTTTTGCTTTTGTTGCTCTTGCCTGAGGAAACAGATCAAAAAAAAAAAAAAATCGCTGACATATATGTCAAAGAGCTCACTGCCTGTGTTTTCTTATTAGGGATGTTTTGGTTTCACACATCACATTTACTCTTTAATCCATTTTGAATGTATTTTTATGTATAGTATAAGATGTGGTCCAGTTTTGTTCTCTGTGTCTCTCTGTTCAGTTTTCCCAGCCCAGATTTTTTAAGAGCCTATCTTTTCTTCATTGTGTATTCTTGTCTCCTTTGTCTTAGATTGACCATGAATACATGGGTTTATTTTGGGGCTCTCTATTCTGCTCCATTGGTCATTCTGTCCCTTTAAGTTCTCCCTACCAGTATTGCAGGTCCCCTCACTGGAAGGTGGTGGCTGGTCACAGGCCTTTGTCCTCAAGTCACATGGGGGGCGTGTCATACACACAATGAACTGTTACACAAGCAATGAGTGGTAAGTTTTGTAATGGTGGGGATATAGAAGACAAAAAATATTTCTCAGCAGGTAGAAAGCCAGCGAGCCTGTGTCTTTGTAGGAAACCCTGAGGCATGGAGTAGAGATTTGGGGTTGGCCCCAGCACTGCCTCTTATGAACTGTGTCCTTTTGAGCAAGAGCTGACTTTCCAAACTGCAGTTTCTTTACCAGCTGTGAATCTTAATACCTACCTCACCTCTTGCTAGACTTTTGTAAGATTATTCAACTCAATATATAAAATGCTTCTTGAACTCCAGTTGTATATGCCAGGCTCTCTGCTAGGCGCCAAGGGAGACAGATGAGTAAGTGAAGGTGTGAGTTGCTCGGTCATGTCCGACTCTTTGCGACCCCATGGACTGTAGCCAACCAGGCTTCTCTTTCCGTGGGGTTCCCCTGGCAAGAATACTAGAATGGTTGCCATTCCCTTCTCTGGGGGACCTTCCCAATCCAGAGATCAACCCAGGTCTGCTGCACCGCAGGCAGATTCTTTACCATCTGAGCTACTAGGGAAGCCCAAGATCAGTAAGATCCTCTTTTAATTCAAGGTCATAGTTCATACCCAAAGTTGCAAACTCAGTTGTTTATAGAGGCCAGAACTGTATTGTAAACAAGTAAAAAGACATTTAAAAAGCCAGAGGGATGATGGACTTCATGACACACTGTAGAAAGTATGTCTGATCTTTATGGGGCTGCCTCTGTCAACGCCATCTGGTCGTGATTATCCAGAAATGCTACTCTGGAAATGTCCCTAAGGACTGAATTTTCTTAAAACATAAGATATCCCTATTTTTCATGTAGATATCTAATCGTAAAAATTGTCTTAACATTTTATAGGCAGAATGTGCCTGTGCAGGGTAGAATCCACTTATGAATTGTCCATTTGCAAGCTTTGATCTAGACAGGCATGCATGCCTGTGAATAAATCACAGGGCAGATAGTAGGTAGGTGCAGAAATGGACCAAGATAACTTCAAATGATTCTAGAATAAAATGAGAAGGATGTGGCATATATGCCAAAGAAGGTATCCCATAAGAGGTTGTGTTTGTGTTGAATTAAAGAATTACAAAAATCTGAGTAACCAGAAAATTCAAAAGAGGTGGTTCAAACTAAAAAGAAAGCATTTTCAAAGACTCCGTGACTTTGGTATTGGTAGAAACAAAAGGAAGAGTAATAGAGGCTGAGAGTGGAAGAAAGAAAAGCAAGCTGGGGTATGGTCTCACATGGCGTGTAAGCAGACTGGATCCTCACTGTTCTGGGGATGTGAGCACAGAGGACATACATGATCTCATTCCTGTTCTGGAAAGATCGTTCTACTAATGGAATAGAAGAAGACATGAATAAGAGTGAGACTAGATGCTTGGAACATTTTTAAGAGGTTATGGCCTTGGGAATGGGAACTGTGAAGAAATTGCCATTGATTTGAAGTTGATCTGTAAGTTAGAAAGTATGTTATTAATCATATCCATTTATGATGTTACCATTTTAGTTGATATTAAATGCATAATCTTGCACATTTTCACATCTCTGCAATCAAGATGCAGCTTTGTCTGTGGGATAGCAGAGTTAAATGTAGGAGCTTTTCGTGTTTTAGAGATCAAAGCTTAATGATGCCTCTTGAATCAATGATGTCTTTGATACAGTGAAACAGAGAATAATCAGGAACTTCTAACCAGTAAAGTGAAGGTTAAAGCAGAGAGGTGGAATAAGTTCTAGGACTTGATAATCCCAACTACATCTCTGGAAAGGAACCTTTACACATTTATCTGCTTTGATTGCCAGCTGTTCCTACTTCCTGAATGTTCGTTAGATCGGAGGAAGCAAATGTATATGCACAGGAGCTGGGAGATGGTGTAAATGCATAAAGGTAAGGGGACCACAGGCCATCTCTAAAGGACAGTTTCGTTTCTAGCTGCAAACTACTCTTGGACCCAGATTAAAAATTAGTGTTGCCAGACTCAAGAGAAACTGGAAATCTGAATTTTTTTTAAATGAAATCTATCAATATTTGAATGTTGGCAAGATATTCAACATTTTTTAAAAAACCTTGTGCAAGCCAAACAAACATATCTGTGTGCCAAATAAGCTACCATCCTTGCCTCTGCTAAGCCTCTTGTTAAACAGGTGATCATTACTAATTTCTGATCCTTACAGTTTCATAATATTAAATGCTAGACATATTTAAATGCCAGAGACAAGACTCAGTCACAGCTGAGAGAGATGAAATCTCTTCCTTGTTTGTATCAGCCATCTGGTACAGCTCTCAGTCACATAAATCTTTTAAAAACAGCAATTGTGATAGTCTCAAGGCCTGTGATCTAAAATGGGCTAGTTATTTTGTCATAAATATTCCTGTTTGATCATCTATTCAACAGCAGAAATTCTTGGGCACAGTGTTTTGACATAATAAAATTATGTCTCAAAATTATTTTTTCTCCAGAAGCAATACCAGAAGCTGCTGATATTTAGAAAGCTGCTGGAAATGCCTAAGGGAAATTTCTTAATTCTGCCCTTATAGATTTATCATTTGCTAATCTCTTTCAATCAAAACTTTGTTAACATTTGTAATGTAATATTATTAAATGCATAAAGAATGAATTTATCATTTTTCTCCTTTGCAATAATAATATATTAACTTAATAAGGTGATAAAAATTAAGACTGTAAGGAAGAATTCTGTTCTGGAAATGATGAAATACCAGATACTACACTTAACGCTTCCAAAAACTATCTGGACATAATGCATGAGACAGTTGTTTTCAGGCATTAAATACTGGGCAGCACGGGGATTTGATCCCTGAGAGAGGAGATCACAAAATGAGTGCTGCATTCGTCTTGGCTGCCTAACTGGGTACAGTGTGGTGAGTCTTCATGTGGGTAAGCAGGAACAACATGCTCTGTGGATGGATTGAGAACTAACAGATATCAAAAGTAAGACAGACATGTTTCCTTAGAAGACATAGGGTCTCTGATGAATTCAGGGTGAAGAGATTTCACTGAGCATGTCAGATATTTGGTTGAAATTTCAAAAAGTTTGTACCTTACCTTTGTGAGTAAAGATCATACTCCTGGGCAAGGACAGTGACTATGGACCAAGAAAAAAATTCGAATAGATCTCTTCTGTAATAATAAGAAATAAAGCCAGACTCGACAGGATCAGAAAGATTTGTCAACAGTGTAACCTGCCACTGAAAAGAAGCCAACTCTCTCTCAAAGAAGATACTATAATCCATACTACCTAATGTGTATCATTTTTCAATGTCTATTACACAAGCAAAAAATACTAGATGTTAAGTAGGAAATCAGGCCCAAATCAAGGGGGAAGAGCATTTAAAAAATAGAAAACAAAAACAAACCTGGAGATGACTCAGATGTTGGAATTAGCAGAGAAGGAGTATAAAACAATGATGGTGCATTGTCAGGAACATGGAACAAAATATGGGCATAATGTGTAAACAAACAGAGTATCTCAAAACAGAAATGCAGACTATAAAAAGAGTCTAACAGAAATTTTAGAATTGAAAAGCACATCACATGATATTAAAAATTCATAAATTTAGGAGTGGATTGAAGGCTGCAGAAGAGTCAGTGAACTTGAAGGCAATCAATAGAAAGCTAATTTGAAGGATAGAGGAAAAAACAATTGGTAAAAAAGGAACAGAATCCCAGTAACTTGTGGGAAAATATACAGAAAACTATTAAATACATAATATATGTCCCAGAGGAAGAGGAGACAAAGAATTGAGGAGAAAAATGTTTAAAGAAATAATAGGCAAAAATTTTTCAAATGTGGTGAAGAACATTGTAGATTTGAGAAACTCATTGAGCAGCAAGCATGATAAATGAACAGAAGAATCAAATCAAATGTAGACATACAGTCTAAAGCCAGAAAGCAAAGTTAAAAGGGGAACAATTTTGAAGCAACCAAAGATAATATGATATATATATAGGGAACAGTGTTGCAAAGTATGGCTAATAACCTCATCAGAAAAGAGCAGAGGTCAGAAGATAGTGGAACAACACCTCTCAAGTTCTGAAGAAAGGAAAGCTGTCACTCCAGAATTCTGTATCTAGTGTGAATAGATCTCAAAAATGAGAGTAAAGACATTTGAAAATAGATGAACACTGGGCATATCCACTGTCAGTGCACGTGGACTACAAGCAATGCTAAAGCAAGTTCTTTGGGCCGAAGGGAAATAACGCCAGACAGAAATTCAGAATGGAAATAGAAGAGTACAGGGGATACAAAGTAAGTTTTTACTCTTCCCTTAATATCGTTTTAATACACAAAAAGAATAGTCAAAGTTAGGGAAGGAAGGGAAGATGGTTCATGGAATTGATGTTTTGAGGCTCCTGTGTTTTAGAGCTGTGAGCAGAGTATGATAAGTTAAAGATACATACTATAACCCTGAGAACAACTGTTAACAAAATAAAGCAGTGAGGTATATATCTTAAAGGCCAAGAGAGGTGATGAAATAAGATACTGAAAATACTGAAATAGTTGGTCCAAAGAAAAGCAATAAAGTGTAGAAAAAGGAACAAAGAACAAATGAGACAAAAAGCAAATAGCAGTTTAAGTACAACTGAAACCCAACCACATCACTGACAATATTAAATGTGAATGAACTAAATACTGCAATTAAAGGCTAAAAATAATATGATTTAAAAAATAGGCAGAGGAACTGAATAGACATTTTGCAGAGGAGACATACAGATGGCCAATAGCTACGTGAAATGATGCTCAGCACTGCTAATCATGCGGGCAAATGCAAATCAGAGCCACAATGAAATATAATCTCACACTTGTTAGAACTGCTGTTACCATGAAGACAGGAGATAACTGTTGGTGAAAATATGGAGAAAAGGGAAATTTTATGCTGATAGAAAACAATACGGAAGATCTTCAAAAAATTTAAAGTAGAACTATATAACCCAGCCATACCACTTCTGAGTATATATCCAAAGGAAACTAAACCAGAAACTCAAAAAGAGATCTGTACTCCGAGGTTCATTATCTGTACTCTGAGGTTCAGCATTATTCATAATGGCCAAGGTATGGAAACAACCTAAGTGACCATCAGCAGGTGTGTGGTGTGTGTGTGTAATTCAACAGTCAGAAAGGACATCTTGCCATTTGTGACGTGAATGGACCTTGAGGGCATTATGTTAAGTGAAATGTCAGATACAGGAGGACAAATAACTGTGATACAGCTTCAGTTGAGTTTAGTCGCTCAGTCATGTCCCACTCTTTGCCACCCCATGGACTGCAGCACGCCAGACCTCCCTCAACAACTCCCAGAGTTTAACCAAACCCATGTCCACTGAGTCGGTGATGCCATCCAACCAACTCATCCTCTGTCGTCCCCTTCTCCTCCTGCCCCCAATCCCTCCCAGCATCAGAGTCTTTTCCAGTGAATCAACTCTTCGCTTGCGGTGGCCAAAGTATTGGAGTTTCAGCTTCAACATCAGTCCTTCCAACGAACACCCAGGACTGATCTCCTTTAGGATGGACTGGTTGGATCTCCTTGCAGTCCAAGGGACTCTCAAGAGTCTTCTCCAACATCACAGTTCAAAAGCATCAATTCTTCGTCACTGATCTTTCTTTACATTCCAACTCTCACATCCATACATGACCACTGGAAAAACCATAGGTTTGACTAGATGGACCTTTCTCGGCAAAGTAATGTCTCTGCTTTTTAATATGCTATCTAGGTTGGTCATAACTTTTTTTCTGAGGAGTAAGTGTCTTTTAATTTCATGGCTGCAGTCACCATCCTCAGTGATTTTGGAGCCCAGAAAAATAAAGTCTGACACTGTTTCCACTGTTTCCCCATCTATTTGCCATGAAGTGATGGGACCAGATGCCATGATCTTAGTTTTCTGAATGTTGAGCTTTAAGCCAACTTTTTCACTCTAATCTTTCATTTTCATCAAGAGGCTCTTTAGTTCTTCTAGACCACATTACCTGCCTCTTGAGAAACCTGTATGCAGGTCAGGAAACAACAGTTAGAACTGGACACGGAACAACAGACTGGTTCCAAATAGGAAAAGGAGTACATCAAGACTGTATATTGTCACCCTGCTTATTTAACTTATATGCAGAGTACATCATGAGCAAAGCTGGGCTGGATGAAGCACAAGCTAGAATCAAGATTGCCAGGAGAACTATCAATAACCTTAGATATGCAGATGACACCATCCTTATGGCAGAAAGTGAAGAAGAACTAAAGAGCCTCTTGATGGATATGAAAAAGGAGAGTGATACAACTTACATGTGAAATATGAAAAAGTCAGACTAACAGAAGTAGAGTAGAATGGCAGTTGTCAGAGGCTGGGAGGTTTGATTAATGGGGAAATGTTAGTCAAAGGGTACAAACTTCCATAAGTAAGTCCTGGGGATCCTATGCATAGCATGGTGATTATAGTTAACAGAAAATACTGGATTATATACTTGGAAGTTGCTAAGAGAGTGGATCTTTAACGTTCTCACCACAGAAGTAATTATGTGAGATATGATGGAACTGTTAACTAACACAACTGTGATAACCATTTCACAATATGTAAATACTTGTGTCAGATCAACATGTACAATCTTAACCTTCAGTTCAGTTCAGTTCAGTTGCTCAGTCGTGTCCGACTCTCCGCAACCCCATGAATCACAGCACGCCAGGCCTCCCTGTCCATCACCAACTCCCCAAGTACACTCAAACTCATGTCCACAGAGTCGGTGATGCCATCCAGCCATCTCATTCTCCGTCGTCCCCTTCTCCTCCCGCCCCCAACCTTTCCCAGCATCAGAGTCTTTTCCAGTGAGTCAACTCGCCGCATGAGGTGGCCAAAGTATTGCAGTTTCAGCTTTAGCATCAGTCCCTCCAATGAACATCCAGGATTGATCTCCTTTAGAATGGACTGGTTGGATCTCCTTGCAGTATAAGGGACTCTCAAGAGTCTTCTCCAACACCACAGTTCAAAAGCATCGATTCTTCGGCGATCGGCTTTCTTCACAGTCCAACTCTCACATCCATACGTGACCACGGGAAAAACCATTGCCTTGACTAGATGGACCTTGGTTGGCAAAGTAATGTCTCTGCTTTTTAATATACTATCAAGGTTGGTCATAACTTTCCTTCCAAGGAGTAAGAGTCTTTTAATTTCATGGCTGCAATCAGCATCTGCAGTGATTTTGGAGCCCCCAAAAATAAAGTCTGACACTGTTTCCACTGTTTTTCCATCTATTTCCCATGAAGTGATGGGACCAGATGCCATGATCTTTGTTTTCTGAATGTTGAGCTTCAAGCCAACCTTTTCACTCTCCTCTTTCACTTTCATCAGGAGGCTTTTGAGTTCCTCTTCACTTTCTGCCATAAGGGTAGTGTCATCTGCATATCTGAGGTTATTGATATTTCTCCCAGCAATCTTGATTCCAGCTTGTGCTTCTTCCAGCCCAGCGTTCCTCATGATGTACTCTGCATATAAGTTAAATAAGCAAGGTGACAATATGCAACCTTGACGTACACCTTCCTTAACCTTATACAATGTAATGTCAATTAAAGCTCAGTAAACCCGGAAAAATTACGATAAATAGTACACAAAAATAATAATAGATGTTGCATTTGATATTCGTAGGCTTAAGTGAAGGTGTGGAGGTTGGATTAGATGGATATGTATTAAATATATCATAATAGAAGATATCGGAGAAGACAGTGGCACCCCACTCCAGTGCTCTTGCCTGGAGAATCCCACGGACGGAGGAGCCTGGTGGGCTGCAGTCCATGGGGTCGCTAAGAGTCAGGCACGACTGAGCGACTTCACTTTTACTTTTCACTTTCATGCATTGGAGAAGGAAATGGCAACCCGCTCCAGTATTCTTGCCTGGAGAATCCCAGGGACGGGGGAGCCTGGTGGGCTGCCATCTATGGGGTCGCACAGAGTAGGACACGACTGAAGCGACTTAGCAGCAGCAGCAGTTAAAGGCAACGTGATAATTTGGAACTGTTTTTTACGTACTTTGTGATGGCCAAAATTTAGCGTTTGAATTCAGAGCTTCTTAAGCTGTTAGTTTATCTTAGGAAAGGAGTTTTGTTAAATTTTTGAAACAAAAGGGGTCATGTTTCAGCCAGTCCGTACAGATTCAGGCAGTAAGAACCAAGTCACAAATAGGTTCTATCAGGCAACTGTTGAAAGAAACTTACCAGACGAGCAGATTTGTGAGAAAACTGGAGGCGCACTAAGTGGAGAATATAAAAAGGTCTGAGGGGGTGATCAGGGTTCTAAAGCACTTGGCAATACGTGTAGGTCTTGAGGAAGCAAGTACAAATCAGGAAATAGATATAAAATATTCTGGCTATAGACTAAGCTGAACCTCCAGGTGAAATGACAAATGAGAATCTGTCAGGAAGAGAACTACAAGGGTCAGTGTCAGCCCCTGCGTAGCAGGATTTGCTGTGACCCCTGTGCTAGGGTGGAGGCTTGCCCTGCCCCCTGGAGGAGTGAGCAGGAAACAGAGAAGGGAGGGGGTGGCTGTGGACAGACCCCGAAGCCAGACTTACCAAAGCTTTGGGTCTTGAGCACTTTTTTAAGGCCTGATGTTCAATATCATTCCTCAATATGATAGATTTGAGATTTAAGACTGCAAAATTTCATTGACTTGGCAAAGCTCTAGGTCTAATAACTTTCTAAATTCTATTGATTAGCCATTCTTCAAGGTGTAGGTCGAAAAATGCCAAAACAGTAATTAAATTATTTCAGCATTTTTTTGTTCTGTCCTTTGCTGGTTTAAGGTTTAGATTATTATTTTTTTTTAATCTTTGGTGACCAGGGAGCATCTTGAAACATTTAGTTAGTGAATTACATTGAGGAGTTGCAGCTGACAGAGGTAGAGAAGGAAACAGTGAAAACCTGTCACTGGAATCAAGGCAGACGCTGACATTGAACTCGCAGAGACTTTGACTTTTCAGGCTCCTGTTCCTGAATGTGACTCTACTTTCACCCCAAAGAAGTATCAGATTTTGAGATTCTAACCAGTCTTCTTGAATAATTCATCTAATAAAAAATCAATGAAAAGAATAGGCTTGTTAAATGACAGCAAGTCAATCATGTGGAAGAAATGCGACGCTCTAGAGAACTGCACAGGTGTTTTCAGCATCTGGTTGGTGGTTCTTATAAGTCACAGCTTCCCTCTTAACCCTTCTTATAGTGAACATTTGGAGGGTCTATTTAGCAAGCACATACTCACCATGAAAATAAAAAATTTTAAAGTCAAATTCAAAAACAGAGTAAGAAATGCATTGAAATGTTTACAAATGATTAATAATTTGACATAACTATATTCTTTAACCAAACACTTTCAACATCAGAAAAAGATAACAAGACTCTTTGATTCCATTTTAAGACTCCTTCCATTGAAAAAATAGGTGAAAGTTTTGAATAACTTGAGGGCTAATATCCTTAGCAAAGACACTTTTACATGGCTGTGAAGATGGGAATACCAGACCACCTGACCTGCCTCTTGAGAAACCTGTATGCAGATCAGGAAGCAACAGTTAGAACTGGACGTGGAACAACAGACTGGTTCCAAACAGGAAAAGGAGTACGTCAAGACTATATCGTCACCCTGCTTATTTAACTTATATGCAGAGTACATCATGAGCAAAGCTGGGCTGGATGAAGCACAAGCTGGAATCAAGATTGCCAGGAGAAATATCAATAACCTTAGATATGCAGATGACACCACCCTTATGGCAGAAAGTGAAGAGGAACTAAAAAGCCTCTTGATGAAAGTGAAAGAGGAGAGTGAAAAAGTTGCCTTGAAGTTCAACATTCAGAAAACTAAGATCATGGCATCTGGTCCCATCACTTCATGGGAAATAGATGGGGAAACAGTGGAAACAGTGTCAGACTTTATTTTTCTGGGCTCCAAAATCACTGTGGATGGTGACTGAAGCCATGAAATTAAAAGACGCTTACTCCTTATGACCAACCTAGATAGCATATTAAAAAGCAGAGACATTACTTTGCCAAGAAAGGTCCGTCTAGTCAAACCTATGGTTTTTCCCGTGGTCATGTATGGATATGCAAAGAAAGCTGATTGCCAAAGAATTGATGCTTCTGAACTGTGGTGCTGGAGAAGACTCTTGAGAGTCCCTTGGACTGCAAGAGATCCAACCAGTCCATCCTAAAGGAGATCAGTCCTGTACGTTCATTGAAAGGACTGATGTTGAAGCTGAAACTCCAATACTTTGGGAACCTGATGCGAAGAGCTGACTCGTTTGAAAAAACCCTGATGCTGGGAGGGATTGGGGGCAGGAGGAGAAGGGGACGACAGAGGATGAGTTGGTTGGATGGCATCACCGACTCAATGGACATGGGTTTGATTAGACTCTGGGAGTTGGTGATGGTGAGGGAGGCCTGGCGTGCTGCAGTCCATGGGGTCGCAAAGAGTGGGACACGACTGAGCGATGAACTGAACTGAACTGAAGAATGTCATTACAGAGACACAGCTGGGCCCAAACAACGAAGTAGCACACAGCTCTTCCAGTCTTCTGTATTTTAAGAGATTCCATACCTGAAGTTCTCTTGCATTTCCAGCAGATTTAAGGTGTGGTGCGAAGGGAAGTCAAGCTCTGTTACTTCAACCCAGTCAACAGATGTCCACTGGGTCCTTCCCCAGAAAGCCAGCCTCTAGTTTCTAACTTCCCTTAATGGGAGAATGCCAGTGATTATAAATTGTCTTAATATTGCACAGTCATCACAATTCCCTAAAACACTGATGTGAATCCAAACATCAGATTTCTTGCTTCTAATCTGAAGCAGCTCCTCTTGGCCACTGCCCTGACCTTGGGCGTGGGGTAGAGGGCCGAGAGGAGCTACTCCACGTTCAAGGTCAGGAGGGGTGGCCTTGAGGAGATACCCCTCGTCCAAGGTGAGGTACAGCGGCTGCACTTTGCTGGAGCAGCTGTGAAGAGATTTTCCATGACCAAGGTAAGAGAAACCCAAATAAGACAGTAGGTTTTGCGAGGGGGCGTCAGAGGGCAGAAACACTGAAATCATAATCACCGAAAACTAGTCGATCTGATCACATGGACCACAGCCCTGTCTAACTCAGTGAAACTAAGCGATGCCGTGTGGGGCCACCCAAGACGGACGGGTCATGGTGGAGAGGTCTGACAGAATGTGGTCCACTGGAGAAGGGAATGGCAAACCACTTCAGTATACTTGCCTTGAGAACCCCATGAACAGTATCAAAGGGCAAAATGATAGGATACTGAATGAGGAATTCCCCAGGTCGGTAGGTACCCAGTATGCTACTGGAGATCAGCGGAGAAGTAACTCTAGAAGGAATGAAGGGATGGAGCCAAAGCGAAACCAATACCCAGTTGTGGATGTGACTGGTGATAGAAGTAAGGTCCGATGCTGTAAAGAGCAATATTGCATAGGAACCTGGAATGTTAGGTCCATGAATCAAGGAAAATTGGAAGTGGTCAAACAAGAAATGACAAGAGTGACCATCGACATTCTAAGAATCAGTGAACTAAAATGGACTGGAATGGGTGAATTTAACTCAGATGACCGTTATATCTACTACTGTGGGCAGGAATCCCTTAGAAGAAATGGAATAGCCATCATGGTCAACAAAAGAGTCCCAAATGCAGTACTTGGATGCAATCTCAAAAACGACAGAATGATCTCTGTTCGTTTCCAAGGCAAACCATTCAATATTACAGTAATCCAAGTCTATGCCCCAACCGGTAATGCCGAAGAAGCCGAAGTTGAACGGTTCCATGAAGGCCTACAAGACCTTTTAGAACTAACACCCAAAAAAGATGTCCTTTTCATTATAGGGGACTGGAATGCAAAAGTAGGAAGTCAAGACACACCTGGAGTAACAGGCAAATTTGGCCTTGGAGCACGGAATGAAGCAGGACAAAGGCTAATAGAGTTTTGCCAAGAGAACACACTGGTCATAGCAAACACCCTCTTCAACAACACAAGAGAAGACTCTACACATGGACATCACCAGATGGTCAACACCGAAATCAGATTGATTATATTCTTTGCAGCCAAAGATGGAGAAGCTGTATACAGTTAGCAAAAACAAGACCAGGAGCTGACTGTGGCTTAGATCATGAAATCCTTATTGCCAAATTCAGACTTAAATTGAAGAAAGTAGGGAAAACCACTAGACCTTTCAGATATGACCTAAATCAAATCCCTTATGATTATACAGTGGAAGTAAGACATAGATTTAAGGGACTAGATCGGATAGATAGAGTGCCTGATGAACTCTGGAAGGAGGTTCATGACATTGTACAGGAGACAGGGACCAAGACCATCCCCATGGAAAAGAAATGCAAAAAAGCAAAATGGCTGTCTGAGGAGGCCTTACAAATAGCTGTGAAAAGAAGAGAAGTGAAAAGCAAAGGAGAAAAGGAAAGATATAAGCATCTGAATGCAGAGTTCCAAAGAATAGCAAGGAGAGATAAGAAAGCCTTCCTCAGTGATCAATGCAAAGAAATAGAGGAAAACAACAGAATAGGAAAAATAAGAGATCTCTTCAAGAAAATTAGAGTTTCCAAGGGAAAATTTCATGCAAAGATGGGCTTGATAAAGGACAGAAATGGTATGGACCTAACAGAAGCAGAAGATATTAAGAAGAGGTGGCAAGAATACACAGAAGAACTGTACAAAAAAGATCTTCATGACGATGATAATCACGATGGCATGATCACTCACCTGGAGCCAGACATCTTGGAATGTGAAGTCAAGTGGGCCTTAGAGAGCATCACTATGAACAAAGCTAGTGGAGGTGATGGAATTCCAGTTGAGCTATTTCAAATCCTGAAAGATGATGCTGTGAAAGTGCTGCACTCAATATGCCAGCAAATTTGGAAAACTCAGTAGTGGCCACAGGACTGGAAAAGGTCAGTCTTCATTCCAATCCCAAAGAAAGGGAATGCCAAATAATGCTCAAACTACTGCACAATTGCACTCATCTCACACGCTAGTAAATTCATGCTCAAAATTCTCCAAGCCAGGCTTCAGCAATATGTGAACTGTGAAGTTCCAGATGTTCAAGCAGGTTTCAGAAAAGGCAGAGGAACCAGAGATCAAATAGGCAACATCTGCTGGATCATGGAGAAAGCAAGAGAGTTCCAGAAAAACATCTATTTCTGCTTCATTGACTATGCCAAAGCGTTTAACTGTGTGGATCACAATAAACTGTGGGAAATTCTGAAAGAGATGGGAATCCCAGACCACCTGACCTGCCTGTTGAGTAACCTGTATGCAGGTCAGGAAGCAACAGTTAAAACTGGTCATGGAACAACAGGCTGGTTCCAAACAGGAAAAGGAGTACGTCAAGGTTGTATATTATCACCGTGATTATTTAACTTATATGCAGAGTACATCATGAGGAATGCTGGGCTGGAAGAAGCACCAGCTGGAATCAAGATTGCCGGGAGAAATATCAATAATCTCAGATATGCAGATGACACCACCCTTAGGGCAGAAAGTGAAGAGGAACTAAAAAGCCTCTTGATGAAAGTGAAAAAGGAGAGTGAAAAGTTTGGCTTGAAGCTCAACATTCAGAAAATGAAGATCATGGCATGTGGTCCCATCACTTCATGGGAAATAGATGGGGAAACAGTGGAAACAGTGTCAGACTTTAATTTTTTGGGCTCCAAAATCACTGCAGATGCTGATTGCAGCCATGAAATTAAAAGACGCTTACTCCTTGGAAGGAAAGTTATGACCAACCTAGATAGCATATTAAAAAGCAGAGACATTACTTTGCCAACCAAGGTCCGTCTAGTCAAGGCTATGGTTTTTCCCGTGGTCATGTATGGATGTGAGAGTTGGACTGTGAAGAAAGCCGATCGCCGAAGAATTGATGCTTTTGAACTGTGGTGTTGGAGAAGACTCCTGAGAGTCCCTTGGACTGTAAGGAGATCCAACCAGTCCATTCTAGAGGAGATCAATCCTGGGTGTTCATTGGAGGGACTGATGCTGAAGCTGAAACTCCAATACTTTGGCCACGTCATGCGTCGAGTTGACTCACTGGAAGAGTCTGATGCTAGGAGCGATTGGGGGTGGGAGGAGCCAGGGACGAGAGAGAATGAGATGGCTGGATGGCATCACCGACTCGATGGACATGAGTTTGAGTGAACTCCGGGAGTTGGTGATGGACAGGGAGGCCTGGCGTGCTGTGATTCATGGGGTCGCAAAGAGTTGGACACGACTGAGCTGAAGTGAACTGAACTGAGTCTGAAGCAGATTTGACCTCTGCCTGGCCTTCTGAGAGCATTCAAATATCTGTCTCTGCTTATGGGTGGACAGTTAGGTCAGCGCACTTGGATTCCTTTTGAAGGGAAAATAAGACCAATCTTTAGCCAATCTTGTTTCTTTAAAAGAGGAAAAGATAGAAAAGGGACTCTGGTTAAAATGTCTTTAGGAAAATAAATATTATATCTGGTGCTTTTCCCTCCACATCCATAAGTTTTGGCATACAGTGCCAGGTACCAATATCAAGTGCTTCAACAGCTTTATAGGGCAATGGTGTATGTGTATTTTTATATATATATGTGGTATGATTGCTCAGTTGTGTCCGACTCTCTTTGTGACCCCATGGTCTTTATCGTCCGTGGAATTCTCCAGGACAGAACACTGGTAGGTAACCTTTCCCTTCTCCAGGGGATCTTCCCAACTCAGGGACTGAACCTAGGTTTCCAACATTGCAGGCAGATTGGTGGCTCAACTGCAATGCAGGAGACCCCGGTTTGATCCCTGGTTCGGCAGCATCCCCTGGAGGAGGGAAAGGCTGCCCACTCCAGTATTCTGTACACCCGTATACATTGCGCGCGTGCGTTCTCAGTCACTTCAGTCATGTCTGAAGTCTTTGTGACCCTATGGACTGTAGCCCTTCAGGCTCCTCTGTCCATGGGATTCTCCAGGAAAGAATACCGGAGTGGGTTGCCATGCCCTTCTCCAGGGGATCTTCCCAACCCAGGGATAAAACCTGTGTCTCCTGCATCTCCTGCATTGCAGGTGGATTCTTTACCTACGGAGCCACCTGGAAAGCCCTACTGTATGCACTATATATCTGTTATATATTGTATGTGTATATAATAGCACATACCTAGTATGGTCATCATATACACATATTGTAAATGGTTTTACAAATGCCTGACAGGTTTGACTACATTCTCTGCAGTGAAACAAAGTAGTCAACATTTTTAACTTTTTAAAAAATTATCTACCATATCAGACAAGGCTGGACCTAAAATGTGGTTTTGCTCCTAAATTTTTTTAAAAGAAAACTAATTTGAAAATAGAAGTCAGGCTCAGACTCCAAAAAAGTATTCACTTTTTTTCACCAAAATCTTCGCATAAAAAAAGTTCTAATTGAAATAATTTCTATGGTCTTTGGCCTTTTTGTTAAAGAAAGTGTTATACATGAATAGAAATGAGTAGTGAAAGTTTTTTTCCAGTTGAATAACTCCATGAATATAAAATCCTCTGTTGTAATCTCTTTGCTTCCTTTGTATCTCAAAAAAATAGGCTGGATGGCATCACCGACTCGATGGACATGAGTTTGAGTGAACTCCGGGAGTTGGTGATGGACAGGGAGGCCTGGTGTGCTGTGATTCAGGGGGTCGCAGAGAGTTGAACACGACTGAGCGACTGAACTGAACTGAATTCTCTCTTTATGCAATTTATCTTGAAATTTGGATATAACACTTTAACTAAAGATTCATTATGGATTAACAATTTACTGTTAATATACATAATATTTTTATTTTTATATGACCATACTGAAAGTATGGTTTCTTTCTAAAATTACATTTATAGACAAATGATTTAAATTACTTGTTTAATTTCAGCAAAGACTACAGAGTAAATTACTGAAGTATTATTTTCATTTACATTTATTTAGTTTCTATTCTTTTAATATTTCCATCCTTTAAAAAGTTATTTCTAAAATTATAACTATGTGAGGTGATGGGTATATTAACTAATTGGGGCAGAAAATTTGCAATATATATTTATACCAAATCATTATGTTATACACCTTAAATTTGCATAATGTTATATATTAATTTTATCTCAGTACAGCTGGGAAAAAAATTAGTCCTTTTAATGTTAAGAACTTATAGCAAAATAAGTTGGACATTCTTATTGGATTCTCATAGACAATTTTTTTTTAATTTTAAGTTATTTCTAGCATACTTGTATCTTGAGGTTGATTAGGCAAGAATACATTTTGTTAAAATTTCTTTGAAAGGGTTTCTTATGATAGTAATTTATATATTGGAATTCAGTTCAGTTCAGTTCAGTCGTTCAGTCGTGTCCGACTCTTTGCGACCCCATGAATAAACAGCACGCCAGGCCTCCTTGTCCATCACCAACTCCCAGAGTTCACTCAAACTCATGTCTGTCGAGTCAGTGATGCCAACCAGCCATCTGATTCTCTGTCGTCTCCTTCTCCTCCTGCCCCCAATCCCTCCCAGCATCAGTCTTTTCCAATGAGTCAACTCTTCGCATGAGTAGGCCAAAGTATTGAAGTTTCATCATTAGCGTCAGTCCTTCCAACGAACACCCAGGATTGATCTCCTTTAGAATGGACTGGTTGGATCTCCTTGCAGTCCAAGGGACTCTCAAGAGTCTTCTCCAACACCACAGTTCAAAAGCATCAATTCTTCGGCGATCAGCTTTCTTCACAGTCCAACTCTCACATCCATACATGACCACTGGAAAAACCATAGCCTTGACTAGACAGACCTTTCTTGGCAAAGTAATGCCTCTGCTTTTTAATGTACTATCTAGGTTGGTCATAACTTTCCTTCCAAGGAGTAAGAGTCTTTTAATTTCATGGCTGCAATCAGCATCTGCAGTGATTTTGGAGCCTAAAAAAATAAAGTCTGACACTGTTTCCCCATCTATTTCCCATGAAGTGACGGAACCAGATGCCATGATCTTAGTTTTCTGAATGGTGAGCTTTAAGCCAACTTTTTCACTCTCCTCTTTCACTTTCATCAAGAGGCTTTTTATATCCTCTTCACTTTCTGCCATAAGGGTAGTGTCATCTGCATGTCTGAGGTTATTGATATTTCTGCCGGCAATCTTGATTCCAGCTTGTGCTTCTTCCAGCCTAGCGTTCCTCATGATATACTCTGCATATAAGTTAAATAAGCAGGGTGACAATATACAGCCTTGACATACTCCTTTTCCTATTTGGAACCAGTCTGTTGTTCCATGTCTAGTTCTAACTGTTGCTTCCTGACCTACATATAGGTTTCTCAAGAGGCAGGTCAGGTGGTCTGGTATTCCCATCTCTTTCAGAATGTTCCACAGTTTATTGTGATCCACACAGTTAAACGCTTTGGCATTGTCAATAAAGCAGAAATAGATGTTTTTCTAGAACTCTCTTGCCTTTTCCATGATCTAGCGGATGTTGGCAATTTGATCTCTGGTTACTCTGCCTTTTCTAAAACCAACTTGGACATCTGGAAGTTCCCGGTTCATGTATTGCTGAAGCCTGGCTTGGAGAATTTTGAGCATGACTTTACTAGTGTGTGAGATGAGTGCAATTGTGCGGTAGTTTGAGCATTCTTTGGCATGGCCTTTCTATGGGATTGGAATGAAGACTGACCTTTTCCAGTCCTGTGGCCACTGCTGAGTTTTCCAAATTTGCTGGCATATTGAGTGCAGCACTTTCACAGCATCATCTTTCAGGATTTGAAATAGCCAAATGGAATTCCATCATCTCCACTAGCTTTGTTCGTAGTGATGCTTTCTAAGGCCCACTTGACTTCACATTCCAACATTTTAGGCTCTAGGTGAGTGATCACACCATCATGATTATCTTGGTTGTGAAGATCTTTTTTGTACAATTCTGTGTATTCTTGCCACCTCTTCTGAATATCTTCTGCTTCTGTTAGGTCCATACCACTTCTGTCCTTTATCGAGCCCATCTTTGCATGAATTCCCTTGGAATCTCTAATTTTCTTGAAGAGATCTCTAGTCTTTTGTATTCTGTTGTTTTCCTCTATTTCTTTGCATTGATCACTGAGGAAGGCTTTCTTGTCTCTCCTTGCTAGTCTTTGGAACTCTGCTTTCAGATGCTTATATCTTTCCTTTTCTCCTTTGCTTTTGGCTTCTTTTTTTTTCACAGCTGTTTTTAAAACCTCCCCAGATAGCCATTTTGGTTTTTTGCATTTCTTTTCCATGGGGATGGTCTTGGTCCCTGTCTCCTGTACAATGTCATGAACCTCCATCCATAGTTCATCAGGCACTCTATCAGATCTAGTCCCTTAAATCTATTCCTCACTTCCAGTGTATAATCATAAGGGATTTGATATAGGTCATACCTGAATGGTCTTGTGATTTTCTGTGCTTTCTTCAATTTAAGTCTGAATTTGGCAATAAGAAGTTCATGATCTGAGCCACAGTCAGCTCCTGGTCTTGTTTTTGCTAACTGTATACAGCTTCTCCATCTTTGGCTGCAAAGAATATAATCAGTCTGATTTCAGTGTTGACCATCTGGTGATGTCCATGTGTAGAGTCTTCTCTTGTGTTGTTGGAAGAGGGTGTTTGCTATGACCAGTGCGTTCTCTTGGCAAAACTCTGTTAGCCTTTGTCCTGCTTCATTCCGTGCTCTAAGGGCAAATTTACCTGTTACTCCAGGTGTTTCTTGACTTCCTACTTTTGCATTCCAGTCCCCTATAATGAAAAGGACATCTTTTTTGGGTGTTAGTTCTAAAAGGTCTTATAGGTCTTCATAGAATCGTTCAACTTTGGCTTCTTCAGCATTATTGTTTGGGGCATAGACTTGGTTTACTGTAATAGTGAATGGTTTGCCTTGGAAACGAACAGAGATCATTCTGTCGTTTTGAGATTGCATCCAAGTACTGCATTTGGGACTCTTTTGTTGACCATGATGGCTATTCCATTTCTTCTAAGGGATTCCTGCCCACTTGATATAATGGTCATCTGAGTTAAATTCACCCATTCCAGTCCATTTCAGTTCTCTGATTCCTGGAATGCCGACGTACACTCTTGCCATCTCCTGTTTGACTACTTCAAATTTGCTTTGATTCATGTACCTAAAATTCCAGTTTCCTATGGAATGTTGCTGTTTACAGTTTGGACCTTACTTCTATCACCAGTCACATAATGTGAAAAGTAAATTAAGGAATAGATGCTATTTAGTTTCTTTTGCATAAATTTTTGAATATTGATTTTGCAATTATATAAAATTAAAATTAGATTTTTCATTTTCTTCAGTTTCTGCAAATCACTTCCCTTTATATTAAGTGGAGTCATGCAGTTTATTCCTTTTGACCCTGGCTTCTTTCACTTAGGATATTATATTAGATAATCATCCACATTATTGTCTGATTCTAGTTCATTTCTTTTTATTTGTGGATAGTATTCTACTCATTTCTCAGCTGCAGGATATGGGAGTTGTTTGCAGTGTTTCCTGATTAATAATAAGCTGCTTTAAAGATTCACGTTCAAGTTTGTGAACGAACATAGGTTTCAATCAAATGGTATTCTTGATTTTATAAGAAACTGACAAGCTGTTTTCCAAAGTGGCTGTATCATTTCTCATTTCTTTGGCAGCGTATGAGTCCAGTTGTTCTGCATCCTTGCCAGCCATGATACTCTCTTTTCTTAGGTATTCCAGTAAGAGTAAAGTTGTATCTCATTGTGGTTTTAATTTGCATTTCCCTGATGTCTAATGGTGTTGAGTATTTTCCTTTGTGCTTTTTGCCATTCATATATTTTCTTTGGTGAAGTTTATGTTCCAGTCTCTGGCCCTCTTTAAAAATGCATCATTTTCTTATTATTGGACTTAGTTTCTAACTTCTAGAGACAAGTCCTTATCAGATATATGATTATAAAAATTTTCTGTCAGTGGCTTTTAGAAGGCAAGCTTTCTTAAGGTAAATGAAGTCCAGTTTATTTGTTCTTTGAATTACTGTGCTTTTGGTTGTGAGTTTTCCATGTGGTGCTAGTGGTAAAGAACCTACCTGCTTATGCAGGAGACATGGGTTCAATCCCTGGTTCTGGAAGATCTCCTTGAGAAGAGAATGGCAACCCACTCCAGTATTCCTGCCTGGAGAATCCCATGAGCAGAGGAGCCTGGTGGGTTACAGTCCATGAGGTCGCAAAGAGTCATACATAACTGAAGTGACTTAGCACACACTTTTGGTTGTGTATGTAAGAAATCGTTTCCTAACTAAAGGTCAGAAATCTTTCTTTTTTTTCTTCTTCTTTTTTTCTTTTTTAGTATTATAGGTTTGACACTTGTACTTATGATCCATTTTGAGTAATTTTTTGGTAGAGTGGCACTTGGATAAAGCCTTTTTGGTTTTGCTTTTGTTTTTTGCATATATGTATCCAGTTGTTCCAGCACTATTTATTGTTGGAGGGACTATAACTTTCTCTGCTGAATTGCCTGTTTACCTTTGTCAGAAACCAATTAGTCATGTATACGTGTAACTATTTCTGGATTCTTTTTTCCATTCCATTTATCTACAAGTTTATTCTTCCTTCAATACCACTCTCTTTACAGTAAGTCAGGAAATCGAGGCTATGAGTGTTTTAACTTCAGGAAGATGAATTCTGCTGTTTTGCACAGTGTCCTCCCAGTCATTCAGCTTAGCGTAGTTGACCATGTTGTTCATGTCCTCTGTGTCTTTGGTGATAATTTTTCTGCTTTCTCTATTAACTACTGAGAGAGTGTGGCGATGTCTCCAACTGTATTCAGGGAGTTGTCTATTTCTCCTTTCAGTTTTATCAGTTTTTGCTTCATGTATTTTGAAGTACTGTTGTTATGTGCAGACACTTATGTTTGTAATGTCATTTGGGGGAATTGCCCTCTTAATATTATAATGAAGTCATGTTCATCTTTGTCTTTATTCTGAAGTCAGGTTGACATGATATTAATGGAGCTACTCCTGATTTCTTTTGTTTAGTGTTTGCATAGTATCTCTTTTGTATCATTTTATTTTTAACATTTTACGCTTTCTATTTCAAATGGGTTTACTGTACACAGTGTAGAGTTTGGTCTTGATTTTTTCATGTAATATGATGGTCTTTTTTTTTTTTTAACCTGAAGTAATAAATTGCTCATTAGAAGCAAATCACTGACTGAAGGAGTTTCAGTTCAGTTCAGTTCAGTCGCTCAATCGTGTCTGACTTTCCGCGACCCCATGAATCACAGCACGCCAGGCCTCCTGTCCATCACCAACTCCTGGAGTTCACTCAAACTCATGTCCACAGAGTCGGTGATGCCATCCAGCCATCTCATTCTCTGTCGTCCCCTTCTCCTCCCACCCCCAATCCCTCCCAGCATCAGAGTCTTTTCCAGTGAGTCAACTCTTCGCATGAGGTGGCCAAAGTATTGCAGTTTCAGCTTTAGCATCTGTCCTTCCAATGAACACCCAGGATCGATCTCCTTTAGAATGGGCTGGTTGGATCTCCTTGCAGTCCAAGGGACTCTCAAGGGTCTTCTCCAGCACCACAGTTCAAAAGCATCAATTCTTCGGCGATCAGCTTTCTTCACAGTCCAACTCTCACATCCATACATGACCACGGGAAAAACCATAGCCTTGACTAGACGGACCTTTCTCGGCAAAGTAATGTCTCTGCTTTTTAATATATTATCTAGGTTGGTCATAACGTGTCCATAAATGTGGAAGGTACCCTAGAGTGGTAGATTTTTCAGCATAAACAAAATTTCCCTGAACCAATATAGAAATATCTGTTTGGATCATGGCTACAAACTAAGGCTGAAGATTAAGTGCAATCTGTTTTAGCATGTGACTGATGATCTTTATTTTTTAATTGATATGCTAATGAAGTTCACTTCATGGTAAATAGATGGGGAAACAGTGTCAGACTTTATTTTTTTGGGCTCCAAAATCACTGCGGATGCTGATTGCAGCCAGGAAATTAAAAGATGCTTACTCCTTGGAAGGAAAGTTATGACCAATCTAGACAGCATATTAAAAAGCAGAGACATTACTTTGCCAACCAAGGTCCGTCTAGTCAAGGCTATGGTTTTTCCCGTGGTCATGTATGGATGTGAGAGTTGGACTGTGAAGAAAGCTGATCGCCGAAGAATTGATGCTTTTGAACTGTGGTGCTGGAGAAGACTCTTGAGAGTCCCTTGGTCTGCAAGGAAATCCATCCAGTCCATTCTAGAGGAGATCAATCCTGGGTGTTCATTGGAAGGACAGATGCTAAAGCTGAAACTCCAATACTTTGGCCACCTCATGCGACGAGTTGACTCACTGGAAAAGAGTCTGATGCCAGGAGGGATTGGGGGTGAGAGGAGATGGGGATGACAGAGAGTGAGATGGCTGGATGGCATCACCAACTCGATGGTCATGAGTTTGAGTGAACTCCGGGAGTTGGTGATGGACAGGGAGGCCTGGCGTGCTGTGGTTCATGGGGTCGCAAAGAGTCGAACACGACTGACTGAACTGAACTGAACTGAATGAAGTTCACATTTGATGTAATATTTATATGATTGGACTGCTGCTAATTCGCTTCAGTCGTGTCCGACTCTGTGTGACTCCATAGACAGCAGCCCACCAGGCTCCCCCGTCCCTGGGATTCTCCAGACAAGAACACTGGAGTTGGCTGCCATTTTCTTCTCCAAATGATTGGACTAAAATATATCATATTGTTAGTTGTTTCGGTTTTAATCTCTTCTTCTGTTTTGTCCCCCAAGTACTTCATTTCTGATTCCATTTTAGCTTCCTTAATGACTTTTTTATTTTAAAACTTTTATTTTGTTTTATAAAAATTTTAGTTTTTATTTTATTTATTGCCCTGGGTTGTATAATATACATGTTTAATTAATGAGAGTCTAGTATAGAAAAAATCATACTACTTAAGTTGTGGTGTATGGATTTAGCCGTAGTTTCTCGGTTTCTTCCCCTACTCTTTGTGCTGTTTCGTACCTCTTACTTCTGCATATGCCATAAACACAACGAGTTGTTAGTATTTTCCTTCACATAGATATCATTTAGAGCAATTTAAAATAGAGTTTTATATTTACCTTTATTTATTCCATTGCAACTCTATTTCTTTGTGTGTTATGTCTTCCCCACAATTTTTTAAGCATGTTGGAATTTTTTACATCACCAATTCCTGACTCTTGGAGGCTCTGTTAAAAATTCAATGTACAAAGGTAGCTAGGAATATGTTTGATTTGTAAATTTCTTTTGTTCTTAGAATTTCAGAACCCCTGGAGTGAATGTATCATAAGATACATTCCTTAGGAACTACCTTCCTTAGTCCTTTGGCCTAATCTTCAAAGTCTGGCAAGTGTGCTTCAGCTGATCTCATTTAGAGGCTCTTCTGAAGTTCCGTCTGAGGCTGTGCTTGAGGCTGTGTGGTGTCTTTCTGCCTCTGTCTCGTTCTCTGCTCTCATGACTGGAGAGTGTGTATCAGGACCACAATGTCCTGCTTTTTAATATTCTTTTTTTAGTAACTTCACCCAGGTATCACATCGATATAGACAGTTATTAAGTCCCTTCTTACCATTCTCCTTTTCAGGTAAACATTTTCTGTACATCTTCAAATTTTTTACAGAGGGATAAATCTGCTTTTGCTTTGTATATCTGTAACCATTTCAATAGTATTTTCTCCTGGACATTTCACATCATCATTTTTGTTAGTGCATGTGTAAGTGGTAACAGTATTCACCAAAACCAAGGAACCAATATCTCTATAGGGCTAATACTGGTTTTGGGAGAGTAGCAGGGTACCAGTGATGTAGTGTAAATTCTCAAAGGTCCCCAGCACCCTTTCCTGACCTTTATGGCTTTAGTGCTGGACTTAAGCTTCCCCTGAAGTCATGAGCTTTGTTGTGGTCCAGGTGCCTGCCTTCAGGAAGGATCACAGGCTGTGAGATTCGGTAGAGGTTCTACAAAATCTGTGTTTACCCGAGAAGCCGGTTTGCTCCAGACGTGACTGAATGCTGCGGGTCACTTGTACAGAGATGGACTAGAAGTAGAAGAGCAAACAGGAAGCTTGAGCACAGTATCCTTAATTATATAGAAAAAAGTCCTCTCAAGTTTGTCGAGTCCTGTAGAAGAACGTGAAACACTTGTCAGTTATGAGGGTAACTGGGAAAGATACTTATTTTCAAGCTTTCCACTTAATTTCTTACCGAGAGCATAACATTTTCTTTTTGTCTTTTTTCCCCCTCAAGGGGTGCTACATCCATTGTGTACAGATGCAAACAGAAGGGGACCCAGAAGCCTTATGCTCTCAAAGTGTTAAAGAAAACAGTAAGTTTATTTCATTATATAACAGTGTCTCTAAGGGATATGTGACCTGGAGAAGCCAGGAGCCCTGATCCAAAGGACAAAGGGCAAGAGAACTGCGGTGTGCAGCTCATTCGCTTGGATCATGTTTGTGAAAGGACAGCCAGATGAGTTGTTTTCTGATGGAAGCTATGATTCTTTGAAAGCAGCTGGATCCCAAATTAGATAGGCTGTAGGGGAGAGAAGTAGGAATGGAAAAAGATTTAGAGTTTCCAGGTAAACTTTGCTTTGTATACCTGTCATGTTTTCAGATATGTTTGTATGTGTGTGTGTATATATACACACACACATATATATATTTAATCTCCAGTCACTTAATATACTAGAAAAGCATGCTATTTAAAAGCACGTAAATGAAACACAAATAGATGCGTTTGTTAAAGAATTCATCAGCTTCTAACTTGATTTTCAGATGGTGCTTTTGCTTCAGTAAACTACAACCAGACAAATGCTGATGTATCTGGGACTTAATCTGCTCATCTAAAAAGTGTATATTTGAACAAGAAAGAAGGATTTTGTTATCATATTGGTTTTTGGTTTTTTCCCCTTACTTGTAGATGAGCTGAGGGGACCAAGGTTACTTAAGCTCATCCCTAGTAAGTACTAAGTGCTAAGGTGAGAGGTCAAAATTCGAATACCAGTCTGTAATACCGGCATTTTATACTCCTGGTGCCTCAGAGAGGGTTTGTCATTGTAATGCCCTACTGATACTTTCTGCCCTTAGGTAATTTCCCCTTATAAAACCACAAAAGACAGTATATTCCTTTATAGTGAACTCTTCCTTTGTCAATTTTTATGTGAACAAATAATGTGAAATATATATACTTCTGAAAACCCAGATGTAACATATATGAGAAGAGACATATCATAACTTTTGAAATCAAATAATACCGCTTTGAGGCCAAGGGTTTTTTTTCCGTAAAGGCAACTTAATATCACCAGCTGTTGATGTATTGTCTGGCACAGGGGAATTTTAGACTCTCATGTAATGAATAAGAAAATAATGTCACAAGGTATTCAGTCAAATAGAAGCAGAATGACATTTTAAAAAAATCTGTTAGAATTTAAGCCCATTCAACTAACAAGAGCAGTGTAACTGAGGAAAGTAGTACTTTAAATGGCAGTTGCTCCTAATAAGCTCTTTCTTCTGAATTTTCCATTTGGTATAGGCAATGATTCCAGAATGCAGAGGGATCTTTTCCTCAGTAAGATTTGAAATTTTCTCTTAAATCAATTTCTTATAGTCATAAAATGTACTTGAACTAAGGATTATTAAAATTTTATGAAAGAGAATTTCCTATTAAACATCTCAGTTCAGTTCAGTCCAGTCACTCAGTCGTGTCTGACTGCTTGCAACCCCATGGACTGCAGCACACCAGGCCTCCCTGTCCATCACCAACTCCTGGAGCTTGCTCAAACTCATGTTAAACATCTACTTTTATGAAAATTATTTAGCATGCTTTAGCAGTGGTCACACAAGAGATGTTTTTGGACTTGATTGTGTCTTTTCTTGATGGTTAAAAAAATTGGTAGGAAAATTTGTGTGTGGTTGTTTTATTTTCATAGTTGAGGAAACTTTAAAATGCACTAGCTATATAAACGTCTAGGAAAATAAGTATTCAGAAATGACTTGTGAATGCTGAGAAGTGCCAAGGACAAAGGGTTGCTTTAGACAGTATTTGCTACGTCGGAGATCTCTGGATGAACTGGAATAAGAGCTAAGTGAAGACACGTGGTAGGTTCATGACTTGCATTCACTGCGAAAGTGAAGCTCTGACTTGCCCTGCCTGTCTGCTCTTCTCCACCTCTGTCGTAGAAGCCTCTTCCTCAGAAGACAGGCAGGAAGAAAATGTGGTGAGAAGCAAGTGTCAGTTGGCGCTGCAGAGCGATGCTGCAAGGCAGATATTGTCAGACATGGTTACTCTTGGGCCAATTGGAATGAGAGAAATCCCTGGAGAAGCCCAAGCTTTGACCATGAGTTAGATGGAGTTCCCAGCATTGTCTCCTGGAATCAGCCTTCCTCAGAGATGTGTAAACAAGAGAAATAGCAGGCAAAACCTCAAAGAACAGTTGCCTCCAGTGTTTAATTCTATATAGGTCATGAAGACAGAACTTCCTTCTCCAAGTGAAATGAGCAAAGCCTAAGAATCTATTTATAGAGGAAAAGTGATGCAGGGGAAATGAAGTATTCTAGCAAATTCAGTTTAAGATCTGCTCTTGAGGGGGAAAGGGGGTTTCAGAAAACTTGAATCATTTATGAAATCTATTTATTAGATTGAGCCACATAAAATTGCATCTGTTAAACTATTCTTGACCTATAAAAATGACAGTTATGTGGTTCAACTGACAACTCTGGGGCTACTGTATTACTTCACTGGATAATTCTTTGGGTCCTCATGTCCAGCCCTAAATTTAAGAGATTTGAAAGATTATCTACATCTATCTGTCTATCTATCAATCACTTCTCAACTATCTGTGAGAATTTCTTAGGTTTGATATAATAAACTACCATAAAGTGGATGGCTTAGAACAATTAAAAATTTTATCCAGCTTTGAGTTATAGAATTCTGAAATCTGAGGTATAGCAGGGTTAGTTCCTTCTGCAGGCACCGAGGGAGCCTTGGTTCCAGCCTCGCTCCTGGCTTCTGGGTACGGTTGGCAGTGCTGGGTGCTCCATGACTGATCATTGTACCCGCCTCATCTCTGTTTTCATCACATGGCAGTCTTCTTGCATGTCTTCATCCCATCTTTCCTCTCTGCATGTCTGTGTTTAAATTTCCTTCTTATAAAGACATCAGTTCTGTTGGATTAGGGGCCCACCCTACTCCAGTGTAAGCTCATCTTAAACTAACTACTTATATTCACAACAACTAATTCCTAAAGTCTCACTTTTAAGGACTAGGGGTTAGGACTTCAACATATTTTTGGGAGGGATACAATTTCACCGGGAATACTATCTATAAAATAGGACCTGTAAGGTGAATTTCAAAATATTCTATTCAATAATCTATCTGAAGTTGAATAAAATTTTTGTCACGGTCAAGAAGCTAATGAACATAAAACCCATCCATTTTATAGGTGATCAGATTCATATATAAATGTTTTTAAGTCCAAGAAAACTTTCCTATTTCTTCAACAAGTTAATTATTTGATAACAATAATCCTCTTTCCTGGGATCTGTTAAAGAGATTTTCAGGACAGTTTACCCAAATTTCATTTTGTGGCAATATTATGTTCCTTTCTCATAGCTTAATGTTTTAGGAAGGATTTAGTTTATATTGGCAATAAGGGACTTATTCCCCCTATAAAACACCCTGATTATCATTGTCAACCCATTAAGAACTCACATGTCTGGGTAAAAGACAAAGACTCTAATTAATCCATCAGAAATCAGACTGAAGCATCCACTTTCATAAAGAAATCCATATTCCATCAGTTGATAGGCACAAGACAGAATTGATATGATAATAAACATAAAGTAAATTGTAACCTTCAGACAGGTATTTTGGCTAATAAAATGTTATTGCAGGAAATAAACAGTAATTACAAAATATTTTAAATGACCATATATTTTATGTTGTTCAGTCGCTCAGTAATGTCCGACTCTTTGCGATCCCATGGACTGTAGCACGCCAGGCTTCCTTGTCCTTCACTGTCTCTCGGAGTTTGCTCAGACTCATGTCCATTGAACTGATGATGCCATCCAGCCATCTCAGTCTCTCTCACCCACTTCTGCCCTCAATCTTTCCCAGCATCATGGTCTTTTCCTATGAGTCAGCTCTTCACATCAGGTCGCCAAAGTGCTGGAGCTTCAGCATCAGTCCTTCCGATGAATATTTGGGGTTGATTTCCTTTAGAATGGGCCAGTTCAATCTCCTTGCAGTCCAAGGGACTCTCAAGAGTCTTCTCCTGCACTACAATTCGAAAACATCAATTCTTTAGCACTCAACTTTCTTTATGGTCCAACTCTGACACCCAGACATGACTATTGGAAAAACCATACCGTTGACTAATATGGACCTTTATGGGCAAAGTGACATCTCTGCTTTCTTTTTAATATGGTGTCGAGATTTGTCATAGCTTTTTTTTCCAAGGAGCAGGCGTCATGGCTTGCTTCATAGCTGCAGTCACCATCTGCAGTGATTTTGGAGCCCAAGAAAATAAAATCTTTCACTGTTTCCATTGTTTCCCCATCTATTTGCCATGAAATGATGGGACCAGATGCCATGATCTTCGTTTTTTGAATGCTGAGTTCTAAGCCAGCTTTTTCACTCTCCTGTTTCATCCTCATCAAGAAGCTCTTTAATTTCTCTTTGCTTTCTGCCATTAGGGTGGTCTCATCTGCATATCTGAAGTTACTGATATTTCTCTTGGCATTGATTCTAGCCAGGAGAAATCTTGATTACAGCTTATGCTTCATCCAACCTGGCATTTCACATGATGTAGTCTGCATAAAAAGTGAAAAATGAAAGTGAAGTCAGTCATGTCCGACTCTTTGCAACCCCATGGACTGTAGCCTACCAGGCTCCTCCATCTGTCCATGGGATTTTCCAGGCAAGAGTACTGGAGTGGGTTGCCATTTCCTTCTCCAGGGGGATCTTCTCGGCCCAGGGATCAAACCCAGGTCTCCTGCATTGTAGGCAGCTGCTTTTACCATCTGAGCCATCAGGGAGGTAGTCTGCATAGAAGTTAAACAAGCAGGGTGATAATATACAGCCTTGACGTACTCCTTTCCCAATTTTAAACCAGTTCATTATTCCATGTCTGGTTCTAACTGTTGCCTCTTGACCTAACTGTTGCATACAGGTTTCTCAGGAGGCAGGTAAGGTGGTCTGGTATTCCCTTCTCTTTAAGAACTTTTCACAGTTTGTTGTGATCCACACAGTCAAATGCTTATGTGTAGTCAATGAATATATGGATATAATATCATGTTCTTTATCTATAGATAACTTTCATTTCTAGATTTAGAATACAGTAAAATACATATTGGAGAAGGCAATGGCATCCCACTCCAGTACTCTTGCCTGGAAAATCCCATGGATGGAGGAGCCTAGTGGGCTGCAATCCATGGGGTCACTAAGAGTCGGACACGACTGAGCAACTTAGCAGCAGCAGCAGCAAAATACATATTGACCAACATTATTAATGTCTGCAACTTAGTTTCAAATAATTCTCAACCAAAAAATTGTGTATGTGTGTGTACATATGGGGCGAGAGAAAGAAAATATGACAGAAATCAATAGTTACTAAATTTAGGACAATATACTAATGTTCATGCTGGTATTTCAAAATTTCAGTGTATGAGAAAATTCTCCTAACAAAAAATTTGTTTTAAAACATACTTTACCATTGAGATCTTGTTCAACTTAACTTTTCTTTGGCCATTCAGAAAGTGTTTCAAGATCTCACGGTTTCTACATGTCATGATAAACAACAGTGACTCTCTATTATAGAGGTATTGAAGTGCCAGAAAACAGAAAATGGTATTAATAGTTGAACCAACTTTTTACTATACTGAAACTCCTGAGCTCTTCCAGAAGCAATATCCATTTGTCTCACTGCATTGTTAATGTGGATAAAGCTTTGATGGTAGTGAAAGTGAACAAGAAGGAAAATGAATTGAAGGGCTCTTTGGGTTGTTTGGGCTCCCTTGGTGGCTCAAATGGTAAAAAATTTGCCTGCAATACAGGAGACCCAGGTTCAGACCGTGGGTTGGGAAAAGCCCCTGGAGAAGGAAATAGCAACCCACTCCAATAGGTGGTTTATTTTGAAATTTTTTTCAAAATAATATTAGAGATCCTTGGACCAAAGAAGTCATCAAGTCACTAAAAGTGGCATGCCTACTCTCCTCCCGGAAGAGTATCTCAGTTTGTTAATTTTTATTTTGAAACACAGATTCCAGCCAGTGCCGTCTCTATTACCCATTAGCAACTCCTTACCTTGCATGCAAGGACTATTATCAGGGGAACTGCAAACTTTGTAAAGCAAATTCAGGGTAAAGGAAACAAATCTTGCCATTTTCTTTCACTCATGAGCCTTTTGTCATCTCCATTTTATGTGATATTTAGAGGAAATTGAAATAGAGGAGAGAGATTTTCCTAAGCTACGTCCTCAGGTGAACAACTTTGGGACATTAAAGGATTTGGACAGTACATTTTGTTAATATTACCAGACTTTTGAAAATGCAGAACTTAAAACTCCGTAGAAGGAAAAAATAAATTCAAGAAAGCGTCAAAATTTGAACACATTAAGCAGATGGAACCTTCAGTCTGGACTGACTTTTGCTGAGTTAAATGGAATCACAACTTTTGAAGAATTTTGGAATAATAGAGGAACAAGTCATAAACATCTGTTTTCCTAAGAGTACAAAACTTGGGCTGTGTGTAAATAATCACACTTCAGTTGTATCAGTATGGCTCATTTTCAGGAACTGATTGAGATTTAAGAAAATCATGATCATCAATCATTTATAGTGTCCCTGGAATTTAGGAGGTAAATATTTGAATTCTGAAATCCTGATGACATTTATATCTATGTGGCTCAACCCTTGAAAAAGACTACATTCAGTTTACTATAAAATCCTTCCATGAATACCCAATATGGAATCTAAGATTAGTCTCAGTGTGTAAATTCAGAATTTATGAGTCTGAGAGCCCATCTCAGTTTCCTGACTCTCCTTAAGAACGGCTTAGTTGATTACACAGTGCCTTCCATATTCTGCTAAGGGTGATGACAGTTCCTGGTTGGTTTTGGTTGGTTGAATAAAGCCCTGCTGGAGAGAGAAAAAAAAAAAAAAAGAACGGCTTAGTTATGGAGTAAGATCATGGGCTGTGGAGTTCAGGATCACTTCCGCCACTTACTACCTGGATGACTTTACAGCAGATATGTACATCTCTTAGTGTTAGTTTCTTCATCTGTGAAATGGGTTTAAGAACATCTAGTTCATGGCATTTTGCTAACAATTAAAAAGAGATAGTTTATGTAAAATATTTCTCAGTACCTAGGAAGCATATAATAAACGGTGAACATTTGTCTTATTATTAATTGCAATCGGTGGGGTCACAAAGAGTCAGACACAACTTAGAAACTGAACAACAGTAACCACACAGACACTTTATGTTACAGCACTGCATCTTACCCTGTGTGATTCTAATGTTTTCATTCAGTTCAGTTCAGTTCAGTCGCTCAGTTGTGTCCGACTCTCCGTGACCCCATGAATCACAGCACGCCAGGCCTCCCTGTCCATCACCAACTCCCGGAGTTCACTCAAACCCATGTCCACAGAGTCGGTGATGCCATTCAGCCATCTCATTCTCGGTCGTCCCCTTCTCCTCCCGCCCTGCTTGATTGAAAACTAAGCAGTGAGCCACCAGATATGCTATAAACTGCTGTGTGAATAAATTATATCATTTTGGGAGTCCTTTTAAAATAAGCTGCTGAAAATGGATATGTATCTTTTTAAAATGAATTTTTATTGGAGTATAGTTGCTTTACAATGTTGTGTTAGTTTATATTGCACAGTAAAGTGAGTCCACTATACATACATCCCTCGTTTTTCGGTTTCCTTTCCACGTAGGTCACCACAGAGCATTGAGCAGAGTTTCTGAGCTGTGCAGTAGGTTCGCATTAGTTACCGATTTTCTGTAGTGTCAATAATGTATGTATGTCAATCTTGACCTCCTGATGCATCCAGCCCCTATTTTACTATTATCAATAAAATCTATTGTGATACTAAAGATTTCTGGTCATATGACGTCACACTTGAATCTTGGATGCCCAAGATTCCTAGATTTGAGCAGTTTCAACCCTCCTGTTCTATTCTGGCAGAAAGTGAAGAGGAACTCAAAAGCCTCTTGATGAAAGTGAAAGAGGAGAGTGAAAAGGTTGGCTTGAAGCTCAACATTCAGAAAACAAAGATCATGGCATCTGGTCCCATCGCTTCATGGGAAATAGATGGAAAAACAGTGGAAACAGTGTCAGACTTTATTTTTTGGGGCTCCAAAATCACTGCAGATGCTGACTGCAGCCATGAAATTAAAAGACGCTTATTCCTTGGAAGGAAAGTTATGACCAACCTTGATAATATATTAAAAAGAAGAGACATTACTTTGCCAACCAAGGTCCGTCTAGTCAAGGCTATGGTTTTTCCCATGGTCATGTATGGATGTGAGAGTTGGACTGTGAAGAAAGCTGAGCGCCGAAGAATTGATGCTTTTGAACTGTGGTGTTGGAGAAGACTCTTGAGAGTCCCTTGGACTGCAAGGAGATCCAACCAGTCCATTCTAAGGGAGATCGATCCTGGGTGTTCATTGGAAGGACTGATGCTGAAGCTGAAACTGCAATACTTTGGCCACCTCATGCGACGAGTTGACTCACTGCTGGGAAAGGTTGGGGGCGGGAGGAGACAGGGACGACCAAGAATGAGATGGCTGGATGGCATCACCGACTCTGTGGACATGAGTTTGAGTGTACTCCGGGAGTTGGTGATGGACAGGGAGGCCTGGCGTGCTGTGATTCATGGGGTCGCGGAGAGTCGGACACGACTGAGCGACTGAACTGAACTGAACTGTTCTATTCTGATTCTTGACGTTGGAGCACTGCCTCTTGATCCGTAGTGAGGAAAGTGTTCTGGGTCTAAATGTTGTCATATTTTAGTTATTATAATATAAAGTTACTATAGATTGCTGGAAAAGCTTTTCTTGAATAACATTCACTTGGTAAATGTTTCTAACTTTTACGAAATTTTCATTAAATGCCCAAAGGCTAAAAGAGGCTTTTAATTTCTTCTCAGTTGGTTGAAGAGCTACACATTGTGACTTGCGAATCATTCTGTGAGATAGTTTTTAACTCGTATTCATTTTTCCTGTTATCCTTATGAATTAGATTTTGGAGCATGTAACTGTGCTGCCACAGCAGACTCAAAGGCTGCTCTAGATTGAATTGCAGAAAGTACACAGGCCTACCTCAAACTCAGTAGCTGGATCCCTAGGACATCTCCATTAGAGGAGTTTCAGCTTCTTCAGTTCTGAAATGGAAGTAATGCTATTGACTCCACTCAGTAAACTGAAGGTTACCTGCTCTTATCTCTTTCTGTCTAACCTTTGGGAACATGGAAAACTGATCATAGGCCATTTGCTCTCCAATTTCTGTGAGATACGGAAGAAAGATGGCTAGGTTATTCTGGGTTAAAGATGTACAGCTATTAAACATTACTAATACTTTAAACGTAGCTACTTTGAACTACTCATAAGTAGGCTCTAGAAGTGCAGTCAAGGTCACCCTTGGTCAGTGATGGAGAGGACAATAATAAATCACTAGCTCAAATAGACTTTTTGGGCCCAATTGAGGTCTCAGAACACATTAAGGAAAGTAGCTTGCAGATAACAAGCTGTGTCAAGTGAAGTGAAACTTCAAGCCTTCTGTCTGTTGGAACCTATTGATTTTCATAGGGACTATTAGTCCAGGTTCCCTGGAATAGAAACAGGGATATTTCTATTGAGTTTGTGACAAGTATATGTCTACAAGAGAAGAGAGATAACAGGATAGAATGTTGGCCTGATTTGTATGCTCTGCCATTCAGAGATCCACTTGGAAGTCTGGATGTTCTTAGAGCAACTTAGTCATTCTAGTTTGATTTTTTTTTTTTTTTTGATAGAAACGCTGCTGAAATCCGTCGCAATTCAGCTCACTTATCTATCTTCTCATTATATTGATCTTTCCCAGGCATTTTGTTGCCTTTAAAAAAAAACACCATCATTCAGAGGCAAGCTGGTGCAAGGGGAGTACATGTACTAATGCTGCAGCTCACAGAACAACCGGCATAATTTACCCCAAGAGCTGGGGGCATAGAGTGCCAATGTTCATCACTCAGTCGTGTCCTACTCTTGGCAGCCCCATGGACGTAGCCCACCAGGCTTCTCTGTCCATTGACTTCTTTCAGTGAGAATACTGTAGTGGGTAGCCATTCCCTTCTGAGATGATCCAGAATCTTCCTGATCCAGAGGTAGAACCCAGGTCTCCTGCATTGAAGGCAGATTCTTTACTCTCTGAGCCACTAGGGAAGCCCCAGGGGAGTAGGGAGAAAGAGAGAGACAGAGAAGGGGAGATATGAATATACAGATGCAGGTCTGTGTGCTCCGGTCATCACATTGAACCCTCTAGTACCTCTATATGTGGCGAGTGGTTGGAACTAAAGTGATCTTCACCCTTTATGTGGAGTCTGTGGAGCAGCAGCAGGAGATGACTAGCCCGGACTAGAGGAAATCGTAGAGGAAGTGCTTATGTCACCATTCCCGAGCAGAAGAAAGAGACGGAGCTTCTCAGAGACATGAGTGGGGAAGGCCTGGTAACCAGAGGAGAGGTGCAGAAGAGGCTGAGAGGAGCTCAGGGAGTGAGGGCTGGGGAGCGGAGCCTGATGGGCCATGCCGAAAGGAGAGACAGGATGAGCCTGCAGGCGCACTCAGGATTCCTCACTTTGTGAGCTCAGGGAGTGAGGGCTGGGTAGCAGATGGGCCGGCCGGGAAAGGAGAGGGCTCGGAGAGGCGGAAGAGCCTGAGGGCACACTCAGGATCCCTGACTCAGTGAGGAGGAGAAGGGCTGTAAGCTTAGTGCTAACCACAGAAAACATTCTAATAAGTTGTGATGTTTGTATTTATTTGTGGTAAAAGTTGAATGATGGTCAAAGCTGCATCTATCCAGACAATATAAGAAGAGAGGAGAGAAAAAAAGGCTAAGAGGAGATCAAGTCCTGGAACTCCATACTGTTAATTTGCTGAAAGAGAGGAAAAGAATGACTGTGTGCAAAAGATATTGATTTCAAGAAATCCAAATAATTTTCAGTATTGAATTAGCTTACAACAGTTTTTTTTTTTTTAAAGAAAGTGTTCTCAGATTATCGTATGCCAGTTCAGCAATTTTAACAGCAAAGAATAAAAATGGGAGCCACACTTAATTATTCAGCAGTCTGTAGTAACCCCTTTTATATGTTAATGCAAAAATGCTTCATGGGAATTTTCACTGGAAACCAAAGGACCCAGTAGCATGGAGTCCTAACTCTGAGCCCTTTCTGTTTGATACCAGCTAGGTCCTGAGAGAGAAAAAAGAGGAAGGCGTGATTGTGGCCCTGATCTGGTACTGAAACTAGATAGTGCTCCTTGCCAATCTGATTAAGGATGAAAAAGCCTTTGTTGACTGACACACAGACACCGAGAAGCTGAGTGCAGTTCAAGTCACTCTGTGAAACAGGAGTTTTCTATGTGCAGAGAAAGCAAGCAACATATTTCTTTTCTAAATGCTGTAAAACCTTAGGTTAGTGAGTGTCAGCATACAGCATCTACTACCAAATGAAAGATGAGTAATGGAGTGTGTACTGGTCAACGTTGCGAGTGTGGCTCCCTCTGTCTTCTGCCTCGTGAGTACACAGGCCGCACCGACGTCCCACTGGTGCCTGTGTATGTGGCATTCCAGTTTGCTCTCCATTCTAAGTGTCAGTATCACAGGGTACATTCAGTTAAAGCTACTCATGCTTGGTCTCTATCCTGGAGATCTGAAAAATCTATCAAATGGATAGTTATATCTACAATGCTTTTTGCCCCATAGAATGCCAGGCTGTCCCTGGAAGGATTTTTCTTTGAAATTTTGACATCCGGATAGTTTAGAACTATTTTTCCATGATAGCATCAGTACATATTTGGGTGTCATGATCAGTTTCAAGGTGTGACAAAAATAATGAAGTAGTGTAGGCTGTGAATGACTTCTTTTATTGATAAGTCAAAGTGAATCCAAGTTTGCTATCCTCATCTTTTAAATTTTGACATACTTTTTGAAGGGGAATATGGATGAGTGTCATGATTTACCTGCCATATTGATATGTGCATAAAAGAAGAAATTTAAGCATCCTTTATTTTCTATGACAGTTAAAATTCTTCCTGAATCTGGTACCAACTGGATATCTGTGGGGAAAGTGCTTAAAAGTTTTAGTTAAAGATACCTTAGTTTTTTTTTTTCCCCAGTTTGAGCCTCTTTTAACTTGAAAGAATTTCTCTAGAGTAAATATTCAGTGTAAATCCAGCTCTGTCTCAGAGCTGTTTCTCTGTCACCTGCTCTTCCTACATTGGCTTCTGGGTTCAAGGGAGGCTGTCACCGTGGAGTGTGGCCCCTTCCCTGAGGACAGAGCAGCGGTGCACATGGCCACCCCTGGTACTGACCACCCGAGATGGGGGAGGCAAGGGTGTGGCGGCTGCAGCTGGCTATGGGGCACATCAGCACATCGTGGGCAGGGTCCAATGCTCGGATCACAGGCCCTTTCCACTGCACTCTGCAAACCCTGGCAATCCTGGGGAGTGTTACCAAGAGAGGGAGCGGAGCTGGAGCATTAGCATGGAGTGTGTGCACATCCGCCCAGTTAGTCAGCGTGGAACTTATATCTGAACAGTTCAGTCCAGAAGAGACTTAAGAGCACGCTAATAGTGCGTAGAGGGTGTACACATCACTGCACAGACATAGACTTTGAGAAGGATTGAGCCGATATTCTTCCATTTTTTATTTCTGGAAGCATCTGATCTCTTTAGAAAAATGAAGCTCTGGGTTAAGATGCTAAGATGATTCCTCACCAAAGAGGCAAATCCGGCTTTATACAATGAGAGAGGATACCGCCCTGGAGCAAAATCAACCAGGAATTTTTCTTCAAACCTTAAATCATTAAGATTTGTAGTATCTCATTCTTACTCTAGCCCTAGAGCTTTATGATGTTACCTTTAGGATGATTTAAAAGTCTTTTTTGTCTATAGCATGTTCTTTTCCTTTTTAGAGGAAGTTTTTAGCATTTTTGAACAATGTTAACCAGGGTATCTGAAAGTCTTAATTATCTTAGAAAGATTGTCAGGAGCTAAAGAAAATTCTGAAAGAGATGGGAATACGAGACCACCTGACCTGCCTCTTGAGAAACCTGTATGCAGGTCTGGAAGCAACAGTCAGAACTGTACATGGAAAAACAGACTGGTTCCAATAGGAAAAGGAATACATCAAGGCTGTATATTGTCACCTTGCTTATTTAACTTATATGCAGAGTACATCATGAGGAACGCTGGGCTGGAAGAAGCACAAGCTGGAATCAAGATTGCTGGGAGAAATATCAATAACCTCAGATATGCAGATGACACTACCCTTATGGCAAAAAGTGAAGAGGAACTCAAAAGCCTCTTGATGAAAGTGAAAGAAGAGAGTGAAAAGGTTGGCTTGAAGCTCAACATTCAGAAAACAAAGATCATGGCATCTGGTCCCATCACTTCATGGGAAATAGATGGAAAAACAGTGGAAACAGTGTCAGACTTTATTTTTTGGGCTCCAAAATCACTGCAGATGCTGATTGCAGCCATGAAATTAAAAGACGCTTACTCCTTGGAAGGAAAGTTATGACCAACCTTGATAATATATTAAAAAGCAGAGACATTACTTTGCCAACCAAGGTCCGTCTAGTCAAGGCTATGGTTTTTCCCATGGACGTGTATGGATGTGAGAGTTGGACTGTGAAGAAAGCTGATTGCCGAAGAATTGATGCTTTTGAACTGTGGTGCTGGAGAAGACTCTTGAGAGTCCCTTGGACTGCAAGGAGATCCAACCAGTCCATTCTAAAGGAGATCAGTCCTGGGTGTTCATTGGAAGGACTGATGCTAAAGCTGAAACTGCAATACTTTGGCCACCTCATGCGACGAGTTGACTCACTGGAAAAGACTCTGATGCTGGGAAAGGTTGGGGGCGGGAGGAGACGGGGACGACCGAGAATGAGATGGCTGGATGGCATCACCGACTCTGTGGACATGAGTTTGAGTGAACTCCAGAAGTTAGTGATGGACAGGGAGGCCTGGCGTGCTGTGATTCATGGGGTCGCGGAGAGTCAGACACGACTGAGCTACTGAACTGAACAAAGAGTGTCCAGGTGTTCCCCCGTTCAAAGCTACCCTCAGTAAGGTATTCAACCCCAAGGTGTAACTGATGAGACCTAAGTGCTAGTATTTCCAGGAGCACTTTTTGGTTTTGTTATTTGTTTTTTGTTTTTGTTCTTTGACAGGTTACAAAGTCATAAGGTTCTTGAATATCTAAATTCTCAGTTTTGTGTCTCGTTGGTGATCACCTAGTTTTAGGATCAAAGGGAGGATTCAGGCCTCTGAGAATACACAGTGCTCTGCCCTTCACTTCAAATGGTTTGCGGATTGTGCCACCAAGTCCTTGCCGTCCAGCTGAAAGCAATATAGAATGAGACCTGAAGTTTGCTGTTTCTGTGCCTCCTTAGTAATTTGTAAAGTGCTTTGAAAAGTACTGCCTTGATGGTGTGAAAAGGACCAAAAAGAACAAAAGGAAAATGACGAACTTGAGTGTCTGTAGGACCTGGCTGACCCCCAGCTTGTAGTAACCCAGGTGTCACCCTGATGGTCAGCAGTAATTGGTAAACATAAGAAATGGTCTTGAAACTTCTGCGGAGCTTAACTAAAATAGTACAGCTCTCATCCCAGTCTTCAAAAAAGGTGAAACGATGTGTTTAAACCTGAATGCCAAGAGGCATCAATTCCCCTCTTTGACTACCATTCAGCAAGATTATATTGGACATAGTTTAGGATTTTAATAAAACTGTCTTCAACTTTTAGGGAAAAAGGATAAATAAAAACTATTTTCCTGCTTGTTAGACATTTTTCATTACTTGCACTGGAATGCTGTCATAGATACCTTTATTTCTATGTTGAGATGGTTTTCGTTGGATTAATCTTTATGGAAAGAGTTAGAAAATTTGAAATAGAAAACTGGGAAATGTTTGCCTTGCTTTTACAAATTCTTTCAGGAATGGCACTGAACATCTACCATGGGCCAAAAGATTTTACGTATATTCTCATTTAATCCTTACAACAATAAAATACTGTAGGGTAGCAATTATTATCCCCATCCTATCCATGAAGAAATTGAAATAATCCTCACATGGGATAAGAGACCTTATAAAGGGCTCTAAATGGTAGGTCCAGAAATCAAATTAAATTTTTAAAAAACTACAGCCAAGGATGTTCATTACAGAATGACTTATATTAGTGTAACAAAATGTAAGAAAATTTTAAATTATCTAACCATATGTTAGTGTTAGTCACTCAATCGTGTCTGACTCTTTGCCACTCCAGGAACTGTAGCCCACCAGGCTGCTCTGTCAATGGAATTCACCAGGTAAGAATACTGGAGTGGGTAGCCATTTCTTTCTCCAGCGGATCTTCCCAACCCAGGGATCGAATGCAGGTCTCTTGCATTGCAGGCAAATTTTTACCATCTGAGACACCATGGAAGCGCTATCTAGCCATTAATGACACTGGGCCATTAGGAAGCTCCTTTACATTCTGCTTATGAACATTGATGGTGGTTTAGTCGCTAAGTCGTGTCTAACTAACACTTGCGACCCCATGGAGTGTAGCCAACCAGGCTTCTCTGTCCATGAGATTCTCCAGGTAAGAAGACTGGAGTGGGTTGCCATGTCCTTCTCCAGGGGATCTTCCCGACCCAGGGGTTGAACCCTCGTCTGCTGCATTGCAGGCAGATCCTTTACCAACGGAGTTACGAGGAAAGCCCTTTATGAACATTCAGTTCAGTTCAGTTCAGTCGCTCAGTCGTGTCCGACTCTCCGCGACCCCATGAATCACAGCAGGCCAGGCCTCCCTGTCCATCACCAACTCCCGGAGTTCACGCAAACTCATGTCCATCGAGTCGGTGATGCCATCCAGCCACCTCATTCTCTGTCGTCCCCGTCTCCTCCCGCCCCCAATCCCTCCCAGCATCAGAGTCTTTTCCAGAGAGTCAACTTGTCGCATGAGGTGGCCAAAGTATTGGAGTTTCAGTTTTAGCATCAGTCCTTCCAATGAACACCCAGGATCGATCTCCTCTAGAATGGACTGGTTGGATCTCCAGCACCACAGTTCAAAAGCATCAATTCTTCGGCGATCGGCTTTCTTCACAGTCCAACTCTCACATCCATACATGACCACGGGAAAAACCATAGCCTTGACTAGACGGACCCTGGTAGGCAAAGTAATGTCTCTGCTTTTTAATGTGCTATCTAGGTTGGTCATAAGGAGTAAGCGTCTTTTAATTTCATGGCTGCAATCAGCATCTGCAGTGATTTTGGAGCCCAAAAAAATAAAGTCTGACACTGCTTCCACTGTTTCCCCATCCATTTCCCATGAAGTGATGGGACCGGATGCCATGATCTTTGTTTTCTGAATGTTGAGCTTCAAGCCAACCTTTTCACTCTCTTCTTTCACTTTCATCAAGAGGCTTTTTAGTTCCTCTTCACTTTCTGCCATAAGGATGGTGTCATCTGCATATCTGAGGTTATTGATATTTCTCCCAGCAATCTTGACATTAGGTAGTCATAAAACTTTATGATATTTTCAGTGAACATTGTAAGAAACAAAATTGCATTTCCATATTTGAAATATATAAGAAAATATGCACAATTTTTAAAAGTGAAAGGAAATAAAATGGCAATGTTAAAATGGAAGATATGTTGCTCTCTTTTGCTTTTCATATTTTACTTTTAAAAAAGTGACTATGATACCTTTATAAAAATAAATAATATGCATTTATTTTCTTCCAGCCTTGGCAACATGAACATAAAGGAACATTTTGGAGGCTAACACTATATTCATTTTTTAAATCACCAGATATCAATTTCATTTTTGCGTGGATTCAATCATAAGGATATTGAATTTGGGGAATATTCAATTCAATTGAATATTGGGGAGTATGGGAGTTGGAATCCAGCAAAGTTTCTCTTTTGAACTGTCCCTTGACAGGCAGAGAGACAGCGCAGAATATTCATAGTTGCATCCCTAGATGTCCATGCTTACCAAGATCTCACTTCTCCTTCTTTGGGAGTGCACATATGTTCTAGTTCTCACTGTTCTCTTTTCTGATTTTCGTCTTTTCACTCTCTTCTGTGGTTGTGTCTGATGTACAGTGTGGGTCACACAGATGACAGCAGGGGGTCCTGGTTGAAGAAGAAGCTGTGACGCTCTCTGTATCCTGCCAGGGTGAGAGGAGCAGCTGTGGAATATCTGTACCTGCCGCAGTGGGCTTAGAAAGGCAGTGAATCCACCAGAGCGTGTATTAATTGTTTCTTGGAACAGTCCCTGTTTATCCTGGGAGAGTGCAGTCTTGAATAAGTAGTATAGTGACTCTTTGTGGCTCACAATTTAGAAATCACAGCTCTTACCTGTATAGACTAGATGATCTGGGTACTTAGCTCTGCCTGAAAGACAGGCAGTCTCCACTCCATTGGTTTTGATAACATGATTTGACTGGCAAGAGGAGAAATGACTAACCAAATCCAATCTCATCTAAACAAAGCTGTTAAACCAGAGAGTTTTCCTTTGAGCCACCAACCTTTTATATTCAAATAGTAGCACCATCCCTCATTTATTTATTCAATACGTTAATATATACCAGGTGTTGGTAAGTAATGCTGGACGTACTGATGGGTGAAAATGGACAGGCCATTTGCTGTCATAGAGCCTCTGTTCTGGTGGAAGAAGCAGGTGATTTCTAACTGGATGGTAACACAGATTTGTGTAAATTTAGAAGAGACTAGAGTGATGATTCGGAGAAGGCAATGGCAAGCCACTCCAGTACTCTTGCCTAGAAAATCCCATGGATGGAGGAGCCTGGTAGGCTGCAGTCCGTGGGGTTGCTCAGGGTCGGACACGACTGAGCGACTTCACTTTCACTTTTCACTTTCCACTTTTACACATTGGAGAAGGAAATGGCAACCCACTCCAGTGTTCTTGCCTGGAGAATCCCAGCAGCAGAGTGATGATTATGGCTGTGTGCGAGCCTGCATGTGTGCTTAGTCCCTCAGTCGTGTCCAACTCTGCGGCCCCACAGACTGCAGCCCGCCAGGCTCCTCTGTCCATGGAACTCTCCAGGCAAGGGTACTGGAGTGGGTTGCCCTGCCCTCCTCCAGGGATCTTCTGGACCCAGGGTTTGAACCTGAGTCTCCTGCGGCTCCTCCATTGCAGGCAGAGTCTTTATCCCTGAGCCACCGGGGAAGCCCCATGTATATGTGCATGTACCTTTTGGTGCAGTGACCTGGGAAAGCCTCTCCGTTGCTTTCTGAGTGAAGTGAGAGGGTCAAGGGGAGGAGGGCTGGAGCCTGGTCTGGAGGTCGAGTGGCTGGTGTAGAAGGAAAACGACATCCACCCGCAAGGGTGAGGCCCCCATCTGGAGCAGTAATGCCTCGGGAGGCCTTATTCTGAGCACAGTGGGGTGCCAGCATTTAAACTGGAGAGTGACAGGACCTTATTTACATTTTAAAGATATCACCAGCTGCTGTATGCAGAGGCAGTGATCATCAGAGAGGCTGAAAATCAGAGCAGGGCTACTAGGTAGGGAGTGTAATACTTGTGTAGCCTTTAAAGTAGAAGAAAAGTCAGACCAGAATGGTGAAGGGGTGTAATCAGTTTCATGTGAAGAAGGGAGTGATCAAACAATATATCAAATGCTGCTGACAGAGTAAGATAAAATCAGAATAGTAGGTAGCCTCCTTCAAGGAGACCACTGGTCTCTCCTATAAAGGCAGATGAAGCCAGATTGAATTTCACTGACAAATCTATGAGGAGAGGGAGGAGGAAGTGGAGAAAGAATTCAGAGACAGCTCTGGACAGGTTTTCTGCTAAGGGGAGCTGAGCTACACTTTGAAAGCAGGAAGAGGGGTGAGGGATTGGGGAATGAGATGTTTTTAAAGATAAGACGTATTAAATGAGGGTAACCCCCATGTATTCTTTTTTTTTCTCTCTTTTTTTTTTTGTAATTAATTTATTTTTTATTGGAGGCAAATTATTTTACAATATTATATTGGTTGGTTTTGCCATATATTGACATGAATTCGCCCCGGGTTTACATAAGTTCCCCCTCCTGAACCCCCCTCCCACCTCCCTCCTCCCTCCTCCCTTTATCCTCCCTCTGGGTCATCCCCGCATGCCAGCCCCGAGCATCCTGTAACATGCATTGACCCTGAACTAGTGATTCATTTCACATATGACAACATACGTGTTTCAATGACATTCTCCCAAATCATCCCACCCTCACCCTCTCCCACAGAGTCCCAAAGACTGATCTATACATCTGTGTCTCTTTTGCTGTCTCGTATACAGGGTTATCATTTGCATCTTTCTAAATTCCATATATATGCGTTAGTATGCTGTATTGGTGTTTTTCTTTCTGGCTTACTTCACTCTGTATAATAGGCTCCAGTTTCATCCACCTCATTAGAACTGATTCAAATGTATTCTTTTTAATGGCTGAATAATACTCCATTGTGTATATGTATCAAAGCTTTCTTATCCATTCGTCTGCAGATGGACATCTAGGTTGCTTCCATGAGAGACACATGTACTCCAATGTTCATTGCAGCACTGTTTATAATACCCATGTATTCTTAATGTCAGGGAGAGATACAGAGATGAAATAGGAGAAAAGTGAAAGTCGCTCAGTCGTGTCTGACTCTTTGCGACCCGATGGACTCTACAGTCCATGGAAATCTCTAGGCCAGAATACTGGAGTGGTACCCCTTCTCCAGAAAGAGGTATGTAAAGTCCTTTCTACTTCATATATCATGTTCTTTTCCCATTTTTCTCTCCCTCTGTTAAATCAAATCTGTTTCTAAAGAAAGTCTGGCATCAGTCAAATCTTCTATATAAGCTTTGTTCAGCTTGTTATCTCTCCCAGGAATATTTTAGGCCTGCTTCATTCACTGTAAAGTAAAAGCCTGTTCCCTGTGAAAAGGTCTCTAGCATCTGCAAGCAGGAAGTCTCATATTTTAGACTTTAAGAATGAAGGGAGAAGAGGTAGCCTCCCTCTTCTGAACCTACCTGATGTACAGAGGTTTCAGGTTCTGAAAGACACGTGTCTTTTTTTCTGGGCTGAGCTCCTGAGGGGCATTTTTGTCTAGCCTAAATTTGGTTCCAATCCTCTGGATCTTCCTCCTTTGGAAAGCTCCGCTTTCCTTCGTTTCGTTCTCCCAAATGTTTCAGAGAATGCAGAGTAGGAGGCAGCCATCACAGAACTGCCAAAATACATTGTTTTACAGTTCTCAAAACCAAGCTTATTTGAGCTTTATTAGTTTGTCTTCTCATACTGACTGGAGCCAGATTGGCATTACACTGGTCTTGTTAAGTGTGAAATAGGAGATTGGCTCCTCTGCCACTTCCATTGTCTTTATGCCAAACCCCGCCATGTCTGGGGCTCCTCCCGGCCCCCACCGCTGAGCCGTCACCTCTGCACTGCTGCCCCTTCCATTCTCCTCTGAGTCCAAAGTCGTGCTGAAATATCTTGGAGAAGAACATTCAAGACAAAAGACTATCAAGTACAAAGTGGAAAGGCTCAGAGGTGGAGACGATCTTCGATTCTTCAAGATCAATCTGATGATCAGTGAGCTACAGTAGGTGGCTCAGTGGTAAAGAATCCACCTGCCAGTGCCGGAGATGCAGGAGACATGGGTTCAGTCCCTGGGTTAGGAAGATCCCCTGGAGTAGGAAATGGCAACCTACTCCAGTATTTTTTGGCTGGAGAATTCCCTGGACAGAGGAGTCTGGTGGGCTACAGTCCAGAGGGTCTCAAAGAGTCCACACAACTGAGCGCACACACGCACCAGCGATAGTCCAAGGCGGTGAACATTAGGTGAGTCCAGCACAGTGGGCAGGGCCGTACTGTTATTTGCACCTTTCTAAACCGGATTCTCTCGTCTTCACCGTCTCAGTAAATGGCAGTATCATTCTTCCTGTTTCTCAGGCAGAAAAACAGGCAGTCACCCTTCACACTAAGGTAGTTGTGAGATGCCCAGGTTCTGTTCGATGAAGAAGATAAAGGAATAATCAGACTCGGCCAAAGTTCAGAAGTTACTGGAGATGGTAGCTTCATGTAGGAGAACCTCAATATTTTTATGCGTCTCACATTTGGTTTATGCGTGTTCAAGTAGCAGATCTTGGCTTTCAAATCCTTGTAGGCTAAAACTGTCATTCTTGAATTTAACAAAGATGCTGTTGTCAAGTCATTTCACCGAGCATGTTAGTGCCCACATATACTTGTTGATACGTCTGAATCCAGGATGCTAAATTAAGCAGAAACTGTGCAGAGAAGAATTGGGAAAAGTTAAAGATATTTTTATGCTTATTTCCCATTAGTAGTTGGTGTTTTGCCTCTTTTCACAAAGAATCTGAGGAGCACAGTTCTGTACTTCACATCATGTTCTCTGGTCATTGTTAAAACCAAAAATGAGCCTAAAAAGTCAGAGGAATAACGGAGACAAAATAAGACTTACGATCTCCATCCCTGCAAAGAAAATGAGATGAGACTGAGCATTTTATGTGGAGATGCTGCTTTACTTGACTGACTCCTAGAAGAAGCAGAGCAGGAGCCAACTTGCCCAGAGTATTGGGAGTTCCAGAGTCTGGATCTCGACCCCGTCTGAGACAGCCAGAGAGATCTGTGGTGTGGTTCCTTTCCTTTTCCAGTTACTTCACCGCCTGTGTCTCTCTCCATTATGCGCACATGCAGAAACTGGTTTTCCTTTTTCTTCCTTCTTAATTCCTCAGTATTTTCTTCTTCACATATTTTTCAATTCTTCATTCTTTTTTCTCTTAGCTTTCCAAATCCCAGCACAAGAGTATATTTGCTGTGTGTCTCAGTGAAGGGCCTGCATTTGATCAGCTGTTCCGATGGTGGAGCCTTCTTCTCTGACGTTACTCTGAAACTGTACCTCTTACCCATTTCTCTCTCTCCCTCCATGGAGGCGGAGAGTAAAGTTGGGATTTCTTTCAATATTAAGGAATCTTGATTTCCATGGAGTTTTAAAACTGTACAAATGATTTTATGATGATGGAAAGATATATTTCTTTGACTGTTTAAGGTAGTTCAGATAGTTCAGTTCAGTTCAGTTGTTCACTCATGTCCGGCTCTTTGTGGTCTACACATGGGGAAGCTAAAACAAGGCTTTGCATGTGCCCAAGCCATCTAAGATTATCAGTGTCACATTGGGAGCTAATCAATGGCACAAAGAATGTAAATGGAAGAAAAGCTCTTTCTGATGGGCAGTAAAATACAGTAAATTAGGCAAGCAGCTCTGACCCCACTGGTTTTCCTGTGACGGATTAACACTCAGGAGTCACCGTGACTGGCCCGAACGCCCGTGGGCCTCCCAGATCCCTCGTGCTGAACTGTCTTCAGACCAGGGAAGGGAGGAAGCAGAGGCCCGCGCAGACACACACTTCAACTTTCTGACTCCTCCAGCCACTTCTTAATCTAAATGAGATATGACACCTGATGAAGAGCAATACGGCATCGCAAGCGCTGCCCAAGACTACAGATGGAACCCAGAGGTATACAGATTAATGCCTTGGGGCCAAAACTGGCCAGTGGGAAGCAGGAGGAAGTTCCTGTCTCCCCACCGTCCCCTGAACTTCGTCACGGCGTGGCGATCACTCCTCTGGAGAAGGACCGTGTGGCAGCTGGGTGCAGCCGCCCCGTGCCCTGCGTGTCCTCGCAGCTCAGTGCGGCAGTGGCCGGCTGTGCTGCGTCGTCTCTTCCCTCGCTGCACTTCCCTGTTTCCGCACTCTCACTGCTTTGTGGGTGCACATTCCAAATAAAAACCTGAATGTTAATCCTCACCTTATGTTTGTTCTCTGGGAAGCTGGCGTTTTCTTGTGTATTTAATTTTTGTGTATATGCGTAGTGTGTATTTTTATAATTGAAAATTGTTAGCAATGAAAAACTATCATTCTCCAAGTTATTTTGTACATAGTGAAGGTATGTTTTATGGGTTTTCAGATTAAAAACTCAAGAGTGAACTATGATTGGACAAAACTCCTATATAACAGTGTTGTTGATTTGCTAAAGCCATCTGTGGATGCTTCTGAAAGATGCAAATTATAGTAGCTCTTGAAGATGATTTCAAGTGGCAGTAATGACTGTTCAGGTAGCTGCCCACTTTTGTGGCTTGCTTGACAGTTATGTTCTTGGAAAAATGGCACTTACTGTGAATGGCCGTGCCAGCGCTCAGACCCTCTCCTAACCTGCCCAGGAATTTTTAAATCAACTGTTTATTCCTTACCGCACTGTGTCTGCACTGCTGTGCACAGGCTGTCTCTGGTGTGAGCGGGCACTGCCCTCTGGCTGTGGTGTGTGGGCCGCTCATCATGGGGGCCTCTCTGGTTGCAGACCCCGGGCTCTGGGCGGGTGGGCTCAGTGGTGGGGGCTGTGGACTCCGCTGCCCCACAGCTCGTGGGGCAGGGGATGAGCTCATACCCCCTGTGCTGGCACCAGGGAAGGCCCTGCCCAGGTGTATGGAAGGGAAGTCAGAAATGTTAAGGCAGAAATATCATCTGGAACAGGAGAAACATTGGGGAGATGTCAGGTGAAATGGCTGTCAAGATGCACCCCGTGTGACCTCCAAGCCGCGGCACCTTTGTGGGGGGAACCACCCCCACAGTTCGGCTGCCTAGGGACCTCTAGACTTTGTTTTGAAAAGATGACAAGTGACTCTCAGCTAATCTCTGTGGGAAAGATGTTCTGACCTCAGATTTCTTTGTCCTCGGCTTCTCAGCCGTTGGTCTGTCTCCTCTCTTGTCTGCTTCTCCCTTTCAGCGTCATTCCTGCTGGATTCCTCAGTTGTGTGACCTTGGCTCTAGTCCAGCTTTGTCACTCGGTTTGCTCTCTGATGACTGGTGACTTTGCACAGTTTTCTCTGGCTTCCTCTTTCTGAGATTCTCTCTGGCCTCCACTTGAGTCACGACCTGCATTCAGTGTGGGCTGCAGCATTCAAGCGAGCAGGGAGGAGACGGCGTTCACATTCTTCTTTCATTTCAATTATTACTACAATTTTGATTTTTTTCTAGTTTCTGCTTTCAGATATGTAATGTTAAGGTTTCTGGAATAGTGGTTCTCAAACTTGTGGGCTGTAGGAGCCCTTTCTACTTTCTAACTCACTGAGAATCCCAAATAGCTATACACATTTACTGATGCAATGGTAAAGAATCCACCTGCAGTGCAGGAGACTCAGGAGATGTGGATTTGATCCCCTGGAGGAGGAAATGACAACCCACTCCAGTATTTTTGCCTGGAAAATCCCGTGGATGGAGGAGGCTGGTGGGCTATAGTCCATGGGGTGACAGAAGAGTCAGACACAACTGAGCAGCTGAACACACACATACACATTTACTGTATTAGAGATTGAAGAATCTCTACAATAAGAGGTTAAAGAATTTAATTAACTAAAGCTGTAATAGTAATAAATCCAGTTCTAGTATATTTTAACATAAATAATATTTACAGTGAAAAATAAGTTTATTTTCCTAAAGATAAAAAAACTTAAGAGTGGCATTATTTTGTAAATCTCTTTATTATCTGGCTCAATAGAAAACAGTTTAATTCTCAACTGCTTCTTCATTCGATTTGTTTTGTTTCAAGTATAGAAAAGAAAATCTAGTCTCACCCAGATGTGTAGCTGGAAAAGGGCAAGTCTTTTATATACCCTGAAAAGAGTCTTAGGGACCCAGATGGGTCCTCCAATTATACTTTGAGAGCTACTAATCTTAAGTATAGTGGGAATATAATTACCCTTTGCAAAATTAACTTTAAAGAAAATTAATTCTGGATTAAAAACAAACAACTACATTAGAAGAGTGTTATTCTAAATAATTAATTTGTATGAATATTTACAGAGTTTAGATAATTTTCAAAGAACTAATTTTTGAAGGCATCCCGATATTTAATGTGTTGATATAACAAGATAAAACCACCACAGTATTGTTAAATAATTAGCCTCCAATTGAAATAAATTAATTAAAATAAATAGATTTGCTTAAAATTCATATTGGTATTAAAAGATTTTACTATATCATGTGAAAAAAGTTAAAGGATATCTCTGATACTTATTTTAAATGGATCAAAAATTATGAAAACAAGGAAGAAAACTTTGTATTATGTGAGCACTAAATGTGTAATAAAAATAGGTTCGATTGTTAACAAATTTTAATCTAGAGACACTCATATTCTGAAATTTTTTTAAACATCACACAGTAATGAAATATATATGTATATATTTGTATCAGTGATGAATTTCAGGTTGTCATATGGAGAAGATTGTGATTAAAAGAAAAATCCATATTCACTGGATGAATTCTTCTTGTATGAGACATCTAAAATAATCAGACCCATGGAAGCAGAGAGTAGGCTTGTGCTTCCTCAGGGATGGGTGAGGAGGCGAGTGCAGAGCTGTTGTTCAGTGGGTATCAAGTTATACAAGGTCAGTAAGGTCCAGAGAGCTACTGTACAACACATTGCCTATAGTTAACAGTGGAGAAGGAAATGGCAACCCACTCTAGTATTCTTGCCTGGAGAATCCCATGGTCGGAGGAGCCTGGTAGGCTACAGTCCATGGGGTCACAGAGAGTCGGACACGACTGAGCAACTTCACTTTATTGTTCGCTTAAAAATTTGTTAAGAGGGTAGATTTCACATTCAGTGTTCTTAATCCCCCCCACACACACAACAAGGGACACGGGAAACTTTTGGAGGTGATGGATATATTTATTACCTTGATTATGGTGACGGGAACTTGTGTCCAGACTCACCACAGTGTATACATTGATTATGTGTGGGTTTTTGTATACCAATTATGCCTTAGCAAAGCCAGAAAAAATGTTAAATCTTTAAAATAATTAAAAAATTATCATGTATATGGAGATTTTCCTCAATAGCATCTGCAGAGCTGAAATGGAGTGTGAGCCAAGAGCTCTTCGGAAGAAATCTGTCAGTGTCTGCGTGCTTTAGCAATGCCTCTCTCTGTCAGAGATCTTCCATCTGATGCAAGTAGGATGCTTTTTGTTCAATAGCAGATTTTCATGAAATACATGGTTTTTTTCACTAGGTAAAAGAACTCTTATAGCGGTTTCCTCTAACACCACATCGCCCCCAAACCATGCTGTCTACGTGCCATGGGCCGGGCTCCCAGATGTCACTGAGGGGCCACCAGCAGCCCACACATCACACTAGCATTGCCTGTGCACACTCGAGCAAGTCTTTCTTCACTTTATTTTAACAATAGTGTGGCTTTTAATGGCTAATAACTTCAGAGCCTTTTAGAGTTAGCCCACTGTTTGAGTGATAGCAATATTTTGACTCAGAAAAATGATCCTCCACTGAACAATGAAATTTTTAAAACAAAACTTGTTTACAGCTTATGTTCTTCTTATGGCATCTTATAGAGGAGTTTTATGCCCAAAATTAGATTATAATCTTTCTCTGAAAAAGATCATTTTTATCTGTTTATTTTTCATATGCCTGGCATTGTTTAATAGGAGCCTGAGCACATGCAAAACTGTACTAAAGCCTTCCTATGTGGTATGCATTCATTACATATACATTCATGATCTTTGACTCCCTTGGTTCCAAGGAATACGTTTTCTTTTTTTCAAATGGCTCAGATTTGTAAACTTTCCTCTGCCTGAGATATTTGGAGAATGTGATGAAAGCTGTATACCCTCTTCCATCCCAGAACACACATAGGTCTGAGGAACTATTTTATCCAAACCTGTACTCCGGTCTTCCACATCAGCTAGAGTCACTATTTCTTTAGACCCCTTTACTTTCCTTCAGCTTACATCACTGGTGGCATCAAGCAGCTCCAGATAGTTTAAGTAGAAGATGAGATTCAGTAGCTCACACAGTAAGAAAGCTCAGAGGGCAGACTTGCTTGTGGGCAACTGAACCCAGTGGGTCACACAGTCAGCGGTGCACAGTCTTCCTCTCTAGCAGCGTCGGCTCCGTTTTCAGGGACGTGGTCTCCAAACGGCATCAGTAACAGTCCCTGGTAGTGGCAGACTCCATCCTCTTTTTCTCTCCCAATTTCAGAGGAAAAGAGAATGCTTTCTTGATTATTTGAGTAAAATGTCGGGGGAGGCCTGGCTGTGATGACTTGATCTGTTGATCCTCTGACTCGGTCAGTTTGACTGGAGAGTGAGTCCTCTGACTGGTCAGGCCAGGTTATACACTCACTTCTGTGGGAAACAAGCAAGTGAAGTGACTGACAGCTCCAGTGCATTTGAATCAAGGCTTTTAAAAGAAAGGAAGAGAAAGGAGGAGGAATAAGTTGAGAAGCACTTGTGCCTGAGTGGTGATAGGGATGACTTTTGACAACAGAGGAGCCACGTAAAGGGTCTGACGAGTTGTGACCCGTATTTGTAGCGAGTTCCCTTCAAGTCTGAAGCAGAGGGGAAAGACATGCAGCTGAGCAGAAAGGGAGGAAAGTAACATAAGAAAAAAGCTTAGACATTCACCTCTGCCGTTGACCTGATTCATCCAGGTGGTTATTGCTATTTCTGATTCTCTGCTACAATGAAGACATTTCCAAGGTGGGAGTATCTTTCATTTTCTCTCATTTTGCCTTTTAGGTGGACAAAAAAATCGTAAGAACTGAGATAGGAGTTCTTCTTCGCCTCTCACATCCAAACATTGTAAGTGGTTTTTAGTGTACTATTTCAAATAATCTGCAAAGCTACAGAATGAGATTTTTGTTCTTTACTGTCCATTCTGATCATAAGAACTCCTTTCACCACCAGTAAGTAGCCACCTTGGCCTAATTCTTGTCATTATCTGATCTTGTTTTTCAATTCTTTAACTGAATAAATCTTAAGAATAAGAGTTTCAAAATGGGCAGACCAGCAATATATACCATTGTTATTTTCATGCATAAGAGGATAACTAAAATTGGAGAGCTTTTTTTTCACTCTAATAAAACACAGCCTTTTTCCTTTTGTGTGCCTATCTTATTAATATGCCATTGCTGAAAATGCCTGAGAAGAAAATGCATTGCTTTCCAAAGTCATTTGAGTCTCCTGTGAGAGAGTATTTGCTTCAGAAACAATGCAAAGATTCAAATAAATAATGTGCTTGAATGGGGAAAATAAAACGTGCTCTGAAGCTCTGCTCTAGGCTATGTCCAGATAAAGGCACCGAGGGAAAGAAGGGCTGGGGGAAGCTTCCTTGAGCCAATGAAGTGAAAAGAACAAAATCATTTTCCAGGCCATAACTTGTTTTTATAAAGTGAGCCAGTTACTTAAAATATTTTACTCATTTCACTGAGAAATTTGTGGTGTCTCAGAGGATGACCGGCATGCTTCGGCTCAAGGCAAAGTGCTTGCAAGTTATTTATTGGTTAGCAATTCAGTTGTAGACATCAGAAAACTTGAATATGCTAGTATAAACAAATATTTTTCTTATAAGAAATCAGAAGGTAGGCAGTTGTCAGCAACAGTTCAGCTCCTCAGTGATATCATCCAAGACCCATCCATTGGTTCGCCCACCTTTTGTCCTTTTTCTGATCCCAACTTGGGGTGGAACCCACACCCCCTGCATTGGAGGCATGAGTTTCAGCCACTGCACTGTGTGTGCTTAGTCCCTCAGTCATGTCCGACTCTTCGCGATCACATGGACTGTAGCCTGCCAGGCTCCTCTGTCCATGGGATTGTCCAGGCAAGAATCCTGGAGTGGGTTGTCATGCCCTCCTCTAGGGGATCTTTCCAACCCAGGGATCGAACCCAGGTCTTCCTCATTGCAGGCGGATTCTTACCATCTGAGCCACCAGGGAAGCCCAAGAATACTGGAGTGAGTAGCCTATCCCTTCTCCAGAGTATCTTCCTGACCCAGGAATCAAACCGGGTCTCCTGCATTGCAGGCGGGTTCTTTACCAGCTGAGCTCTCAGGGAGGCCCCTTAGCCACTGTACCACTAAGGGGCTCCCGCTTTCCCGTCTTCGGGTGCAGCTCTCACCTCCATGCTTCTCCCTCGTGGCCCTAAAGTGGCTGCTCTACAGTCTTCACAAGTCTCCAGGTCTGTGTTCAAGACAGAAGGGAACGGAATGGTTTAACCAGCAGAGTCTGATAAGCGTAAAAGCTTTTCCAAAATTTCCAGTTGCAGAATTCTCTTCAGATTTTACTGGCCAGAGCTGGTCACACAATCACCCTAAACTGCATGAAGACGGGAAAATTAAGGACCTGGGTTATCATAAATGGCTTAGATTAACCATAATACATAATTTGAGACTAGGTACTTTGCTTCCCTAAACAAGAGTTCTGTTTGCAGTAAAGTAGGGAGAGAAGCGGAGAAGGCAATGGCAAGCCACTCCAGTACTCTTGCCTAGAAAATCCCATGGATGGAGGAGCCTGGTGGGCTGCAGTCCGTGGGGTCGCTAAGGGTCGGTCACGACTGAGCGACTTCACTTTCACTTTTCACTTTCACACATTGGAGAAGGAAATGGCAACCCACTCCAGTGTTCTTGCCTGGAGAGTCCCAGGGACGGGGGAGCCTGGTGGGCTTCCGTCTATGGGGTCACACAGAGTCGGACACGACTGAAGTGACTTAGCAGCAGCAGCAGCAGCAGGGAGAGAAGGGCTTTGGGTAAGCAGTTAACAAAACTTGCCATATACAGTCACCACTTTGACATTATCTATCTTACTTCTTTCAAAGAGAAGTCAATATGAAATTTTCCTCAAATATATATGTCAGACCTGGTCACTTGGTTCTCAGAAGGAAAATATCCAAAATTGGATGGATTATCTGAATATCATGAAAACTCTGTTGCTGCTGATACTGCTAAGTCGCTTCAGTCGTGTCCGACTCTGTGCGACCTCACAGACGGCAGCCGACCAGGCTCCGCCATCCCTGGGATTCTCCAGGCAAGAACACTGGAGTGGGTTGCCATTTTTATGATAGGTCAAATCGCTATCTCTGTTACTTTTCTGAGTATTCTTTTATCTGCGGGCAACTCTCTAGCTGTTAAGGGATTCCCTTTCTATACTGATAGATTTAACCTGGTCCATTCTGTCTCAAACCCCTAATTGAAGTCCTGTTCTGAGAGAAAGAAACACTCGCATCTCTACCGATCGTGATGGTTTCAAGTGGTTTAGGAAGTTTTGTTTGCTTCTGGTTTGTTTTTTTTTAATTTGGTTGAAATTCAGACATTTGGATGATTTGGCAAAATTTAGGAAGCACTTCTAGGGTAGATATCTTTAGCTATCAAAAGGAAAAATATAAAAGTTCAAAAGGATCTTTGAACAAATGCGGTGACTGATAAAAACAACCAGAGAGTGACAAATGACCGCCTGCTACTAGAATAAGGAACCTCTATTAACCATGATCCAGCATTACAGAGAGTGCTGTTGTAACCGTAGTTTTAATGATATCCTAAAGATGAAAATAAAGAATTTGTGATTTTTTATATCTTTCCCCAGATAAAACTTAAAGAGATATTTGAAACCCCTACAGAAATCAGTCTGGTCTTAGAACTCGTCACAGGAGGAGAGCTGTTTGACAGGTGAGTGGGTCCTGGAAATGTAACTACAGTACAGTTTTGCATTCAATCACCAAAGATAATTGAAGGGAAATATCTCCTGAAATTCTTCAACACCAGTTGATAACTTCTACTAAGATAAATCTTAAATATGTGAAAGATGTGGGTAAATGAAAATTTGGGATGCTTAGTGAATGAAAAAAAAATTATGCTATTTACTTTTGCAAACATCTACTTTCTACATACAAAACAATTTCTAAAGTCATACTAAATCTAAGCTCAACAGTAAGATTTAAGAGGATATTTTGTGAGAAAGTATTTGATGAAAATTATAGATAGTTAAGTGTGTATTATAATAGTATTCTTTGTTATGATCCAAAGCTCATGAAAATCGATTCTCTCCAAATGATTGTTTCTAGGCCTACTTTCTTTTATAGGCTCTTTAAAGAGTTCCAAGTTGCAGAGAAAAATATGTTCTATTATATCCAATTATAGCCAATTTTAGTTGTCTGTTCATACATTCATCACTCAAGGCAGAGGTTTGAGGGTGCAGGGAGTATGTCTGGAAATCTGGTAGAACATAATACAGACACATTATTTGCGCAAGTTTTAAGTTTGTGCTTTAAGTTTCCATAGCTCTCCCACCCTCCTCGTCTTCTCAGAATTCCCTCTTTGCCCTGATGTGGTCTTGGGAGCTCTTTGCTGTGCTGATCAGGGTAATTAAACAAAAATGAATTTGAAAGGAGACAAAGAAACAGAGTAGGCTTATATTAGAAATGGTAAGGAACTACAGCTTCTGTGATGTAAACATCTTATTGGTTAAAGAATTGGTGAAGAGATAAGTGGACTGAAGGCAGAAGAGAGGGTGAAAGCAGTAGCCTGAAAGCCTGGAGCACAGTAAATTCTCAGTGAACAGTTGCTGCATGGGTGAGTGCGTGAGCAGCTGCTGCAGTGAGTGGCCTCTGAGGAGAAAGATGCCTAAGGGAAGCAGGCTTAGAATGTGCTGGAGAAAGGCATGCCCCCCTTCCCCCCTCCCCAGCTCCACCCAGTTAAATTTGCTGCCTCTTCAAGAGCTTGCAGAAGTCTTCAAAGTTTTCATTGTTGTTGTTTAGTCACTAAGTCCTGTCCAACTCTTTACGACCCCATGGACTGCAGCCCACTAGGCTCCCCTGTCCATGGGATTCTCCGGGCAAGAATACTGGAGTGAGTTGCCATTTCCTTCTCCAGGGATCTTCCCGATGCAGGGTTCAAACTGTCATGCGTGTGTATGTTCCTCGACTCTTTGTCTGGTCACTACAAAGATTTGGGGCGACGGACATTAAAGCCCCCTTGGCGTGTCACAGCTCTCGGGTCTTGGACAGACTGTGTTATAGTTCTCAGGCCCTGAATGGACCATGTTATAGCTCTTAGACAAATCAGTGTTACAGCTCAGTGTTACAGCTCTATTTATTTAGAAGATAGCAGGAAACCCATCTTCAAGGCGTGAGGGCACGTCGATCCAAAGACGCGAAGAGAAGAGCGCCCAGCGCATGGGAGAGAGAGAGCGAGCTAGCTTTGGCTCCTCTTTTTATATGTTTTTCCCCTGGGCCTGCCCTGTGTAAACTGGGCCAGCCAGGAGTGTTGTTAGAGTTACCTGAGGTCCTCACTCCGGTCCTCAGACCTTCCTCTGTTCTATTTTCGCGGGCTTTTCCCTTGTCTTTTGGCCACCAGCATTTTGGACTCCTTTTCCCTATTCTACCTACCTAACAGAACCATGTCTCCTGCATTGGCAGGTGGGTTCTTTACCACTAAACCACCTAGGAAGCTCCATTTTCAAAGATCTGTATGCTTTTAATGTTAGACAGTGCAGATTTTGACCTTCAGATTGGAAGGAGCAAAGTGGCCTTGATTGGAGCCACATATATATCTTCAACAGATACATAATTTTGTTCAGATGTATATTAAAGTTTCTTTAGAGCAGGTTATGTGAATAACCAGATTTTAAAAATGATAGCATTTAGACTATGTCCATTCTTTACAGATAAACGAATCACCTGAGATACGTAAGCATAGGTAGCCTCAACATATACTTCCTGTGGGATCTGGTTCATAGTCAGTTGGACTCATGTTGTAAATCCTGACTTAAGGAACAAATAACTGACTCAGAGTGGTTTGCTTAACTTCTCTGAACCTCAGAACAAATTTGAAGCTGTAGTGTGGTGCTGAGGAAGCCAGGACACACTGATCTGCTGTAAGGACAGCTTTGTCTTAAAACCATTGTGTTCCCTTGTGCTTAGTCAAGACTCTTCTGGACTAGCTCATTTGAATGTTGCCTGAATTTGTCCATCGTTGTCCTTTTACAGTGCTTCTTTAGCTTACTCTTTCATGGACATATTCCTTCTTCAGGAACATTAATAGAGTCAGATTATAGTTAGATCCTGCTGGCTCTGGAGTCATGAGGTCTCCCTAAGGAAGACTGACATATTTCTCTGCTAATTGGGAGAAGGAAATGGCAACCCACTCCAGTGTTCTTGCCTGGAGAATCCCAGGGATGGCGGACCGTCTATGGGCTGCCATCTATGGGGTCGTACAGAGTCGGACACGACTGAAACAACTTAGCAGCAATTGTGGTCCACCAGAGAAGAACCTCCTGTTCTTTCTAAATAATTCCAGGACAGGAATTTTCACAATTAAGTAAATAGTATTTGCTCTGTACCTTCTTACCTCTGTTTGTTTCAGCCATTTTGGAAATAGGGGTCTCTCTTCCCCTTCTCCCCAGTCTTTCTGGGTCTCTCATCTTGTAGTCTAGTTGATTTTTTATGGGATGGAATTAATTCATCTATAGATAAGAATGAAAAACTAAATGTCAAAAATTTCATGTATAATGATAAATGAATGAAATATTCAGATTTAGCAAAGGACATCTAAAGAATCGTAGCCAGCTAGTAAAGCACTCAACTAACTACTCTGTAAACTCTTAGTGGTCTTAAATGATAGACTTTCCCCCCTGAATGTTGTCCACATGTCTGTTGCCATATCTGAGATGAATGTGGTTTCTCCATTAAGTTACTTAATCCTACACTTATCATTAAATTTGGGTCAAACTGAAAATATATCCTGTATTATTATCCACTTAACTGCTTTCTTTCCTGAGAGATCAAAATCATAATATGGTCTCTTTTTCCTGTACTTAGGCCAAAACCCAAATTTATTTAATTGTAATAACATAAATTCATTCCTGGTCTAATGATGACTCTAATACTATCTAATGAATGAACTAATGGGGCAATTGATGAAGAGATAATTATGTTAGCCTATTATAGTCAAATGGTGTATGACTACATGTTATCAGCAAAAGATCTATGTTGTTGCTAAAAACCTAACCCTGAGAAATGTAAGTGAAACCTGCTGTTTCATGTAGCATATGAATAATAAATTGCATGGGACAATGGATTGCAGTTTTTGGAATAAAAGCAGTGATATTTTGTGTCCAAGGAAATTCCCCCAAAAAATCTGCACAAAATTACAATATCATGATAAAAAGAAATCTCCAGAACATTTTCTTTTCCATCTTTCTCAATCTAGTTACAATTCTTATAAATTTATTGAACTTTTCAAGTGGATAAGGTATGAGATTGCTTAAGAGTAAATTTCCAATTTTTTTTCCAGAAAATGATTGTATTATAAGGCAACTAATTCAGCAGTATCCTTCTGGTCTTCTAAGTAAATTTTTTTAACTTTTTTTTTTTTCTTTTCCTGATTTTTGTCTAACTCTAGTATCAGAATATCTTGTGAATTTTTTAATTTGTCTTTTTTCTGTTTTCTCCTTGTGTTTTTGCTTGCCAGGTTATGCTTGTTCACATGCCAAACATTATATATAAAAGGTTTTAGAATTTAAGACTTTAAATGCTGTTGCCTCAAAAAAAGCAAATTTTGTTTTGCTCCAGCAGGCAGTTAAGGTAAGGAACAGATCACTTTAATCTAATCAGGCATTGGACTGATTCAAAGCTGGGTTTCCTGAAAGCAAATCTATTTCTTGTCACCTCTTACTCATAGGTTTTGCCCTTTAAGGGTCCCAATTGAAGCCAGGGGATTTTTGCCAAGGATCCCCTTCCTTGGCAGATCCTAAATGCCAGCTTCTGTTCCCTCTACTGTGTAAGGTGGCCTGTCAGCTGCTGACTTAGAATCCGTTAATGCCTTTAAAGAAAAAGCATAAGCATCAGATACCAGGTTTGCTTTTCTGTGTTTTTCTTCTCTTCTAGAGCTTGGCTGCTAAAGCCTTCACTTCCTTGGTAGCTCTGTGGTGTCTTCAAGTATACTTTATATTTTATTTAGCTTGTTTTCATTGTTCTTACCTGTAGGCTTGTCCACCCCACCTTTACTGAGAGCAAAAATTCATTAGACATGGTTTGAAAAGTTCTTTCACAGACAGCAGTGTGTCTTCCTCTTTTATGTCAACCCTTTGGGATAATCAGGATGAAAAGCACTGTCCCACTCTACAGATGTGGAACCTGAGGATGGTAAATGATCTTCCCCAGATAGGCAGTCGGTCTGTCTTCTGGTCCAACTCTTCCTCCCCATATGGCCTCAATGTCTTTCTTTTTAAATCCAGTTAACCCCTTTCAAATTATTTACAACCGCTGTTTGTTTTGTTTAAGGAGAATCCCTGATGCTTGAAAAGTGAAAGTGAAGTCGCTTAGTCGTTTCCGACTCTTTGCAACCCCGTGGACTGTAACCTACCAGGCTTCTCCATCCATGGAATTCTCCAGGCAATAATACTGGAGTGGGTTGCCATTTCCTTCTCCAGGACATCTTCCCAAACCAGGGATCCAACCTGGGTCTCCCGCATTGCAGGCAGACACGTTACTGTTTGCGCTACCAAGGAAGCCGCTTGGCCTTGTATTGCTTGTATTGGTCCTGTGCAAAAAAGTTTTTAAGTTACTCAGTCATCTTTCAGGTTTTTCTAAGGCATTATTATTCTCATTTTTTTAAGACCACAAACTGTAGAAATTGATGTCATACAGTGAGACCTGAAACTCACATCTGTTTGACTACAAACTTTTTTTTTTTCATTTCTTCCAACAAAATATTCTCTTGCGAGAAAATAATCAGTTGTCAATATGCAGGAGAAGTAGTAGTTATATTTGCAGATTATGCATTTAGGTCCTTAATTACCTGCAGAGTCCTAGTATTTCAGTCCTGATAGTCAGTTCTACTTCAGCATTCCTGGGTCTCTGCTCTTGATGGAAATAAATGGAATTGTCAGGACACTGTCATTAGGAAAGAATCCTAGAAATGGAAATTAGGGCTTTTCTCCAGTCTTCATGGAGTTGTGTCATGGTAACCAAACTCAGAACACATCTGAATTTGTGAAGACTATTGTGTCAAAAATTAGTCATTAATGTCGAAATGAAGATATGTAAATATCTTTACGGTAAGATATCCTTACTGTCTAAAAGGATAATTAGTCACTATAATGAGGGCCGTTTTTGAGTGCCTTTTGGAGTCCTGGCAGTGTCAAAGCATTTTACTAACCATTATCTCATTTAATTCTCAACAGCAACACATATAAAATGTAGGCCTTGATATATATATTTTGTAGACCAGATAACTGAGGATCAGAGAGGTCCATTAACCACCACTAGGTCACTCAGTTTACAGTGGATCTAATAACAACCGCAATAATTAAATGGAACTGAACTCTAGTATGTCAGATTCCAATGTATATGATTTTTCTAACACACTATACTGCTGCTATGTAAGTAGATGCTAATATTCTTAATATTTAAAAATGAAACTTCAAATTAGTGACATAACATTTTATTTTGCTTAAGTGTGGCTTAACATAAACATTAACATGTGTATACATATGTATATATAAATACATCTTCTCTTTATGCAGTTTTATCTGTCTACATATAAACAAAACATGTGCTTTGATTTGGAGTAGATTTAAAGTCTACTTTTTCAGAAGCTTGACTATAAAGGGAAAAATAAGTGAGGCAGAAGAAAGGGACACAGGGTAGATGGAGGCTTAATGGACATGAGTCTGAGTGAACTCCGGGAGTTGGTGATGGACAGGGAGGCCTGGCGTGCTGATTCATGGGGTCGCAGAGAGTCCGACACGACTGAGCGACTGAACTGAACTGAATCACTGTTTTAAACTGGCCCACTGGTAACACATTAATTTGCTGAAGGAAGGAGCCTACTGGATAGGAAAGCAGGAGAGATCTGAGAGGGACTTTTATTTGGAACCACATCCTGGAGAAGACCCTGAGGGAATAAGATCTAGAGTCACATAAAAGGGTTGTTTTAGAAAAAGTTTCTCTCTCCCTCAGAAGCATGAAGAGTTAAGCTGCAGAAGGGTCACAGGACCTAGAACAGTCACAGCAGAGAGGAAGGCGAGCACAGCTAGGGGGTTTCCTGTCGGGGCGGCGTTGTGACTCCAGCCCACTTACACGCGAACACGTCAGTCTGCAGCACTTTTCCGCGAGTGCTGGGGAGAGGCATCCGACGCCTGATCGGAGCCCCCTGGGCGGTGCAGCAGGCTCAGATGGGCCCCTGCAGGCAGAGGAGAGTGCGTTCCCGGAGAGGATGTGACATGAGCGTCCGTAAGCAGAAAATGAAGAAGGGAAGTGCACGGAGGGACGCCACTCACCCACGGACAGCAGCGCCTCTTTGGTGTGCACTGCGCGTGCCTCTCTTCGCGTGTTTCTGTCCTTTTGAGCCTTCACGCTCTCTGCCAGTGCGGTAGACGCCTACTGGCGTTAGTTTCCCTTTCGTCCATCCGACAGCGTTTAAGGCACAGAGTTGATCGCAGCTTAGCCCAGAAGGCCACTTACTACCTTCCGTTCTTTTTAAACCTGACCGGAAAACCGCTTATAGTCAGGCCTCACCCTGCTGTATCAGGTTCACGCCCTGCTTTGTGCTCTTCTCGGTCCATGAGTGACTGACACAAGCACACACCCCCCTCCTTGTTAACCAGAGGAATTTTCCGTCCTTCTCAAGGAGCTCACAGTCTAGAAGAGGGAAAATAAAACTAATATGGACCCAAATAGCATTTGTAATACTACCTCCAAAAATGTGTACTGGAGCTTATAGAGACAACCATACTATCACAAGTTTTAAAAAAGTAAAGGAGGGCAAGAGATAAAAAAAGAATCAGTAGTACAGAGAAAACCTATCACAAAATACTTTGAATTCACTACAGACTAGTCACAAATTTGGCTGTAGGATTCATAAGTGCTATAACTGGGGCATAAACGCAGTCCATTGGTTACAAATTAAGGGGGTCTTCTATGCCAGAAATGACTTCAGGGAGCTAATAAAGCCTTTTGAGCTGAATCTTAAGTAGGAAATAGGAAATCAACAGGTGAAGAGCAGAGAGATGGGAGAGGGATGTCCAGTGCAGAGCACGCCGGGTGGGGGTCCGTCTTGGGAGCTATTCTAGACAGCAAAGCAGTTACTGTATATCTGTCAGATGGATGATTGAATAAACTCTATGCTCTTGGGCTATTTATATAGCTTTGGGTCAGGCTTTTCATTTGTAATATGAGAGTTTGCACTGGGAATCCCTTAGACCCATTTCCAGATCTGCAGTTTGATTTGGCCTCTTCTTTCTACACTGTCAGCTCCTTGGCCAGCACCCATAATGATCCATGGTTCCCTCACTCTCTCCCTAGCTTACAAATTTAACGGGTGCCGGTAATACCCTGTGGAACTGTTTATTTAAGCATATGAATTTAATACTCTTTGGGAGAGTTCTTAGAAAAGGCAACAATATAGACAAAGATACCATGAATGAAATAAGAAAAAGCATGAATGAAGCTTAGAAGTGGTAGATTTACACAAGGTACAGCGGAATTCATTTAAATATAATTTTGTGTGTAGCGGCATGACTCTGGCAGCCTTCAGGACTTGATTTCTGAAGCGTGTTACTCAGGGCTTTTCATCCTGTGTATATGATCTTCAGTGCACACCCTCACCAGGCCAGTGTGTTTCTCACATAAACCTGCAGTCATCTAATAACATCTCCATTTAAGAAAAAGCTGCCAGAGGTGGGGAGAGCAGTTGGGCTCCTCATCCTTGTGCCAGGAAGTCTGAGGGCCTCAGGATCTGATCAGATTAGAGCTTTTCAGCTGCGTTGCCTGTGCTAACTGCTGGGCTGGAGATGAGCTCAATTCAATTTGCAGCAATTAAGGTGACAGGAGCCAATGTACAGAAGTCATATTTTAAAGCAGATCCATAGAGAGAAAGAGGCAGTGCCTGTGTTTTCTCATTCTGCGTTTAAAATGATGAGAAGGTGAACAGCCCCAGCCGTGGGGAAGAAGAGCATGTGGGCCAGGAGCAAACAGTGGACGCTGGAAGCATGGCCTTCGCGTTAGAGGCCTGTGGAGGCCACGGGGTGCTGTCTGGAAGCTGGGGAGACACAGATCCCTCCCAGGGATCTCTGTGCCTGGGTCCATCGGTAGCTGGGACCCCAAGGCAGCCTTTTGGCTTGGTGTTGGGATTAAAATCCTAGGAGAGATTTTAGTTTTAGCAGTTGACAATGGAACAGCAGGAAATTGTGCAGCATAGATATAAACTCGGAGAAGGCAATGGCAAGCCACTCCAGTACTCTTGCTTGGAAAATCCCATGGATGGAGGAGCCTGGTGGGCTGCAGTCCATGGGGTCGCTAAGGGTCGGACATGACTGAGCGACTTCACTTTCACTTTTCACTTGCACACATTGGAGAAGGAAATGGCAACCCACTCCAGTGTTCTTGCCTGGAGAATCCCAGGGATGGGGGAGCCTGGTGGGCTTCCATCTATGGGGTCACACAGAGTCGGACACGACTGAAGTGACTTAGCAGCAGCAGCAGATATAAACTACTTGGTCCTGGACCTTTGAAAATGATCTGAAGTCACTAGTATATTTTGTATAAAGCTAAAAACTCTTCCTGCCGTTGTGTAGGTGACAAATCATGGTACTATTTTCATTGCCCATGACTTTGTCACTCATAGAAATCACAGATATTGTATTACATTAGTTGTTCCAGAGATCTCGAAACAGTGTTTATACTCATCAGTTTTTTGAAGCTGTGAATTATTAAGGTATGCCACTGGACCTTTTTATCCAACTCAGTAGGTCTTATTATTCTACCACATACCCAAAATGTATTTGACAAGCATAATTCGTTATTATTAGTTTCCTTTATAACCCCATGTATTTTAAGTATATTTTCTAAAACATTCTAAAAACAGTCCAGTAGGCTCTCCCAGACTGCCGGAGGAGGCTGTGCACACCAACCTCTGCTCTGTGGTTTGTGCCAGGCAGTCCATTTACACAGGCCAAGTTGGCCAGTGCTTAATTAGTGAATCTGAAGCCATGTTTTGAAGTTGGTGGTGGTTTAGTCGCTAAGTCCTGTCCAGCTCTTGACCCCATGGACTGGGAACCTACCAGGCTCCTCTGTCCCTGGGATACTCCAGGTAAGAGTAGTGGATTGGGTTGCCACTTCCTTCTCCAGGGGATCTTCCTAACCCAGGCATCGAACCTGCATCTTCTGCATTGCAGGCAGATTCTCTACTGACCGAGCTACAAGTAAAGCCCTTGTTTTGAGGTTAGTGCCTGGAAAGCTATCTTATGCTTTTGCACTATTTCAGAGTTATTTTTATGATAGCATTCAGTTGTTTTTTGAACATCTAGTTATCTAGACCTCTTGTCTAATAGCACATGGTCATAATGAGGTATCAAAGTTCTGATTAAAACTAGAGTTAGGCTCTCTTGTGTAGCTTCTGAGGGTTGCTTCTTCATCAATAGTATTTTGAGCACCGTTTTACAAGAGGCATTGAAGAAACTGGATGAAAAATAGACCTCATATACGAGAACTCATAAAATTCATTCTTAACGCATTTGTGATCTCTCATTTTATGACATATCTTCATTTTGGATATTCTCAGTTATTATTTGTTACATAAGTGAATTAATATTTTGTGAAAACAGTGTGTCACTAATTACTCATATGATCTTTGTTGTTGTTCTGTCACAAAGTTGTGTCTGACTCTTCGCAACCCCATGGACTGCAGCACACCAATCCTCCCTGTCCCTCATTATCTCCTGGAGTTTTCCCAGTTTCATATTCATTGAATCGGTGATGCCATCCAACCTCTGTCGTCCCCTTCTCCTGCCTTCAATCTTTCCCAGCATCAGGGTCTTTTCCAGTGAGTTAGTTCTTCTGATCACATGGCCAAAGTATTGGAGTTTCAGCTTCAGCATCAGTCCTTCCAATGAATATTCAAGACTGATTTCCTTTAGGATGGACTGGTTGGATCTCCTTGCTGTCCAAGGGACTCTCAAGAGTCTTCTCCAACACCACAGTTCAAAAGCATCAATTCTTTGGCATTCAGCCTTCTTTATGGTCCAACTCTCACATCCATAAATGTGTTCTCATATTCATGTATCAGAAAAATATAAATATACCATTCTATTTTGAATTGCTCATTTGTGTCCAACTCTTTGCAACCCCATGGACTGTAGCCCACCAGGCTCCTCCGTCTATGGGATTCTCCAGGGAAGGATACTGGAGTAGGCTGCCATTCCCTTCTCCAGGGATCTTCCTGACCCAGGGATCGAACCCAGGCTTCCTGCATTGCAGGCAGATTCATCATCTTCTGAGTCAACAGGGAAGCCCTGAATACCTAAGTGTCCCAGATTGCTAAATGAAGCAAAATTAATGTATTTCTATCTAGTAATTGGGCTTCCCCAGTGACTCAATAGTAAAGAATCCTGCCATGCAGGAGATTTCGTTTTGATCGCTGGGTCGGGAAGATCCCCTGGAGGAGGAAATGGCAATTCACTCCAGCATTATTGCCTGGGAAATCCTATGGACAGCGGAGCCTGGTGAGCTGCCGTCTGTGGGGTCACAAAGAGTTGGACACAACTGAGTGACTGAGCACAGTAGACTTTTGACTGTATATACATTGTTTGGTTTCTTGGGCATTTTCTTTTGAAATCTCAGCTGAATTTTTGGTAAGAATTGTTATTGTTTCTTCATAAAACAACTGGGCTATTTTGCTGAATTGAGTTACTTTTGTTAGTGCAAGTTCAATTGCCCATTGTTCAGTGAGGCCAGACAAACCAAAATGCCAGAGTTTGGTGAAGAGAAAGGTTTATTGCAGGGCCATGCAGGAGACGGGTGGCTCATGTTCTAAGGAACCCCCAAGCTTGAGCTCCCCAAAGGGATCTGGCAAAGCATTTTTAAAAGGCAGGTGAGGGATCACAGGGTTTGTGATCAGCTCTGCACAGTTCTCCAGTTGGCAGATAAATGAGGTCACAGGACAGTGTCACAGGGGTTAACACATGCCTGGGGCTGTCTGCTCATGGTTATCAGGTAGCTAACATGTTCCATTTGAGAGTGGGAGGCTTCACATCTGTGCAACTCAGGGAGCGTGCCTCAGACACCGTTGCCTCCCTCAGCGAGGGCTCCGCAGAGGATGTGAGGAGGGCCTGTCCTCGGAAGGCAGCTGAGGGCCCCGCTCCATGACGTTTCGATTCATTCAAAATACACGTCTAGAAGATCTTTTGACTGTAATGTCTAGAAACTGCATTAAAAGTAGCAGTAACGTTTCTGTTGCATTTTCCTTTGGGAAGCACGGGTATGGCTGGTCTCCCTCTGGATCTGCAGGCAGTTGCTTGCAGCAGCTGAGCATCCCTTCCCAGTCCAGTGCTTTTTTTCTTTTTTGCCATGGTAAGGAATGTAGGCAAATGTCCACAGTCTGAAATTTTTCTGGCATCCATTCACTTAGCAATTAGTGCTGATTCCACAAATATTTATTGACCGCCTACTATGAACAGCTTTTCAGGGGTGATCCAAGCAGCAATCTAGGAGAAGGCTAAGAATTTTGCCCCAATACCCAACAGAAGACAGTAACCAAACATCTACTATAGTGATGCTACAGAGGAGAAGATTGCAGGATTGCACTTTGCTTTGCTTGGTCACCAGTATCTTCACCCACAACCTTATCTCTCAGTTACAAACCTGCATTTGCAGCTTGAGAAGTTCCTTGCTATTACTCTTCCCAATCAGTCATGAATGGCCTAGGTCATAGCTCAGTTTATTAAATATTTTAAATTGAATGTCTGAGTTTCAGAAACTTGTCCCTGTGACATTCTGATGAACAAATCAACTGAGAACAAACTTTCTTTTAGCAGAAGGAGCCTGGAAGAGAAGCAGTTGGGTTTTTATGGTAGAACTTAGTTATGGTATACAGAGTTCATGGGGGATCAGGTGGGGAAGGCCACCTGCATTTGTGCTCCTGCCCTTATATCTGCTCTCAAGATGTTTCTGTCAACAAGATTTAACACATTTCTTGGCTGTACAAATCTTAGTATAACGTATATTTATGGCGATGTATTTATTAGTAACTTCTCCATTATGTATGGTCTCCTCAGGGGCAGGGCCCAATTCTTGCGCGTCTTTAATTATTTGTTTTTGGTTGTGCTAGGTGTCTTTTGGTGTGCGGGCTTTTTCAGTGGGTGCAGAGGGCGGGGGCTGCCTAGTTGTGGTGTGGGGACTCTCACCACAGTGGCTTTTCTTGTTGCGGAGCCCGGGCTCCAGGGTGCATGCGCTTCCCGTAGTTGTGGCACAGGGGCTTCGTTGCTCCAAGATATGTGGGGTCTTCCCAGATCAGGGGTCAAACCTGTGCCCGGCATTGGCAGACAGATTCTTTACCATGGAGCCACTTAGGGAAGTCCCCAAATCTTATTCTTTATTAAGTCCAGCAAGTGCGGGCTCTCATTTGACAGTTAGAACTATTGATTAAGTGTCATTATCCCGTCTTCACGATCTAATTCTCTCTGTAGTCTTGGTCCTTTTCCTTAGAACGCTCTCCAGTTCCCTGCTTCTCCCCTGCAAGTATCCCACCCCCAGCGCCCATCCTCCCGACAGCTAGAAAACTCCTGTATGTCCTTCAGGTATGAGCCACCTCTGGAATACTTTTCTCACCTGCATGGCCTGAAGAATAAATTGTCTGCCCTTTCTAGGAGATCCCAGGCCATTCTCTAGTATCTGTCATAACATTTAGCACACTGTGTAGATTGTTGTCTGTGTTTTTATACCAAGAGAAACCAATTGAGTGCAGAAGTCTTGTTTGGTGTACTACTGAGCATCTCGCACACAGTAGTCATCCCATAATATTTATTGAATAAATAAATACATGGATACCTTTGTTAGATGCATCATCTTCATTAATTGGATGAAGTATATTGCTATTTTAATGTATAATAATCCAACCAGTCCATTCTAAAAGAGATCAATCCTGGATGTTCATTGGAAGGACTTATGCTAAAGCTGAAACTCCAATACTTTGGCCACCTCATGCGACGAGTTGACTCACTAGAAAAGAGTCTGATGCTGGGAGGGATTGGGGTTAGGAGGAGATGGGGACGGCAGAGAATGAGATGGCTGGATGGCATCACCATCACTCGATGGACATGAGTTTGAGTGAACTCCGGGAGTTGGTGATGGACAGGGAGGCCTGGCGTGCTGTGGTTCATGGGGTTGCAGAGAGTCGGACACGACTGAGCAACTGAACTGAACTGAACTGATAGGAAAGTAGTGAAATTTTCATTATTCTTTCTACAACCACTACTCTTCCCTCTATACTACCTGAAAATAGCTCCCAAGTAAATTCACTCCTCCAGCCAGCCAGTCACTAGACATTCACACACGGACATGTTCTGAACACAGGCCCTTAACCCTTAATTGTATCTAAATGAAAACTCATAAACATCATACTTAGGTCAAAGCTTGAGAATTCACAATAAACTGAATTATAGAGAAGAAATTCTAGTGAGTGAAGCACTTCTTTTCTAGGGGATGGAGACGCTCATAAGAATTCACGTATATTTAACAGACAAGGAGGGTTTATCATTAGGAAGGCCACTCATGGTTGTGCAAGTTGGTTCTGTACTAACCCAGAAAGAGTTCTTATGTAAACGAAGCCATGAGTAGCGCCCCGTGGAGGGGTATCCCAGAGTCATGGTAAAGCTCTGGTCTCAAGTGACTATGGGAAAGTCCACACTGATTTTTTGCAGGGCCAGAGGTAATTGATTCTCTCCTCTTCTGGGCAGAATGGGAGATGGAAAATAAAGTTAATTATCAGCCATTCTTTTCCATCATCTGTGTAACAGCATCCTTCCTTTAACAGGACTGGAGCAAACCAAGCAGGCACAGCCCCCAGAGGACACACTAATGACATTTGTGTTGGTTGATGGGTGTACCGCAGAATCCACACTTAGAGAGGAGCGCAGAGGGTGAGGTAATGGTAGTCAAAGTTCTCTACTTCCTCTGACACAGTAGTTCTTCTTTTCCCCTTATAAGGGGATACTCTGTTTGAAAATATTCAGAGTATCAGTCAATCAGTCAGTTCAGTCACTCAGTCGTGTCTGACTCTTTGCGACCCCATGGACTGCAGCTCGCCGGCCTCCCTGTCCATCACCAACTCCCAGAGCTTGCTCAGACTCATGTCCATTGAGTCGGTGATGCCATCCAACCATTTCATCCTCTGGTGTCCCTTTCTCCTTCTGCCTTCAATCTTTTCCAGCATCAGGGTCTATTCCAATGAGTCAGTTCTTCAGGAAGTCAGTCAGAGAGTATAGTTCAAGTATAGTTTCAATTAAAATTTTAGTAGTAGATTATATAACTTAATCGTGAGTTGGAAAAACTCGTATTGTTGTAAGAAAATATCATGTGAAAATTTATTTTTCAGTTCAGTCGCTCAGTCATGTCCGACTCTCCGCGACCCTATGAATCACAGCACGCCAGGCCTACCTGTCCATCACCAACTCCCGGAGTTCACTCAAACTCATGTCCACAGAGTCGGTGATGCCATCCAGCCATCTCATTCTCTGTCGTCCCCTTCTCCTCCCGCCCCCAACCTTTCCTAGCAACAGAGTCTTTTCCAGTGAGTCAATTCGTCGCATGAGGTGGCCAAGGTATTGGAGTTTCAGCTTTAGCATCAGTCCTTCCAATGAACACCCAGGATTGATCTCCTTTAGAATGGACTGGTTGGATCTCCTTGCAGTACAAGGGACTCTCAAGAGTCTTCTCCAACACCACAGTTCAAAAGCATCAATTCTTTGGGGATCAGCTTTCTTCACAGTCCAGCTCTCACATCCATACATGACCACGGGAAAAACCATAGCCTTGACTAGACGGACCTTGGTTGGCAAAGTAATGTCTCTGCTTTTTAATATATTATCAAGGTTGGTCATAACTTTCCTTCCAAGGAGCAAGAATCTTTTAATTTCATGGCTGCAATCAGCATCTGCAGTGATTTTGGAGCCCAAAAAAATAAAGTCTGACACTGTTTCCATTTCCCATGAAGTGATGGGCCCAGATTCCATGATCTTATTTTTCTGAATGTTGAGCTTCAAGCCAACCTTTTCACTCTCCTCTTTGACTTTCATCAAGAGGCTTTTGAGTTCCTCTTCACTTTCTGCCATAAGGGTAGTGTCATCTGCATATCTGAGGTTATTGATATTTCTCCCAGCAATCTTGATTCTAGCTTGTGCTTCTTCCAGCCCAGTGTTCCTCATGATGTACTCTGCATATAAGTTAAATAAGCAAGGTGACAATATACAGCCTTGACGTAGTAGATTATATAACTTAATCGTGAGTTGGAAAAACTCGTATTGTTGTAAGAAAATATCATGTGAAAATTTATTTTTAAGAAACAGTTAATAATAACCCCCTGAGTATTGTAATCTGTCTTACATTTTATGTGACCCTGGTGCATAACAGGTGTCTAATGAATAAAAAGATTAGGAAGAATATTCCATCTTTCGTTCTTTGAAAACATATGAGTTTTTTTGGCAGTGTTCAAAATAATTGCATGAAGAAAATAATTTCTTTCCATCAATATAGTTTTTCTGAATCTTAATAATTATGGTCATTGAGGTATCTTCTTTTAATACATCTTTTTATTTTGTCATATCTGCTCTGATCATGCCCTATTAAAACATTTTCAAAACATAGCATCAGATGCTTTGAGAACTTAACTTCTTGCCACAACATTAATAAAGATGGTACTTTCTGAAAAATAACTATACTATTTGAGATACTAACCATCTAAGAAAAATTACAATGTTAAATTACAAAAATTCAACAGTTTTTAAAATTGTTTTTTGCTGTTTTGTCTCTTTTATGTTTTGAATTGACCTTTTTCAGATGTCTTTTCCATAACTTTTTGTCAGCTGAAAACATCTTGTGCAAGTTGTTAATCTACAGTCTATCAAAAATAATTGTTTTCTCTTAAAATTCTGGGAAGATAGAAACCACTGCAAAGTTGTTTTTCAGTCCTCCCAAATATCCCTATAAGATTAGACAATAAAACTAGCATGGGAAAACCAAAACCTCACAGACAACATCTATAACAAAACTACGTGACAGAGTATCTCTGTGATGCTAAAATATGAATGAATGAGGACAAAATAATGACAGTTTGGAAGAGCTGTGTGGTATTAGCATTTATGTAAGAAGAGGCAGAGGGAGCAAGAGGACATGTGATAGAACTAAGAACAGAAAACTCACATCTCTAAATCACTGGGAGCAGGATGGGCCAGTTTAAGAAGAAAGCTAAGGGGTTTTTGGCATCCAAATTTCTGAGAAGTGCAAGGGCTACACCCACAGTAAGGTTTGAAGAGATTGCTACAGTCAAGGCCCTGTGAACTCTTGAAATTAATATCTAAAGCCTCTTTGGAGGGTGGCAGGGGGAGAAAATGTATTTAGGAGAAACTTCTGGAAAGAGACTTCAGTAATCAGAATAGAGAGGATAGGCAAGGGAATGATGTTCCAGACAGAGAAGAGATCTTAGAAAGGATGGGGTCCACACTTTGAAGGCTTCGTGAAATTAACTATACAGTTGAGAGTTGTGACCCTGGAATAGATATCCTGACCTATCACTCGGTAAAAAGGTTGAGAAACAAATTTCCCTTAAAAATAAGCAGCAGAGCAATGGCTTAGTTAATTCCAAAACAAAATGATTTTAAGAAGATAGAAAACAGTAGAATAGGGTAGAAAAAAGTAGAATAGAGTCTCTTCAGGCGGTGAAAGCAAGGTGGGAGGATATGCCCAGAAAAGGAAGGAAATTATAACTTAATGCAAAATAAAATAAAATTAAGAAAATCATAAAAAAGAACAATATAAATCAAAAGTAGAAAAACTTTTCTTTAAAGTGTACTTGATTTGCAGTATTAGTTTTACAACGTAGTGATTAAACATTTCTATAGGTTATATCCATTTAGTCTTGCTATAAAATCGGCCCGTGCTGTGCTGGCGCCCTGGCTGCTTGTCTGCTTTGTACGCCGTCGTCCGCGTCTCAGTCTCCTGCCCCAGTCGTGGCCTCCCGTCTTTCCTTTCCATACATACACCACCGGCGTGTTCTCTCTATCTGTGAATGTGTTTCTGTTATGTTACGTACAGTACTAGTTTGTTTTATTTTTATATTCCACATATAAGTGATAACATAGAGTATTTGTCTTTCCCTGTCTGATTTATGTCACAAAGCATAATTCTCTCTGGGTCCATCCACATTGTTGCAGATGGCAGGATTTTATTCATTTTTACGGTGATTAATATTCCATTATGCCTATATACCACATCTTTACCCATTCATTGTTGATGGACACTAAGGTTGCTTTTATGTCTTGGCCATTGTAAGTGGTGCTGCTGTGAATATTTGGGTGCATGCAGCTTTTTGAATAGTGTTTCCATCTTCTTTGGATATATACCCAGGAGTGAAATTGCTGGATCATATGGTAGTTCTATTTTCCAGTTTTTGAGGAACCTCATACAGTTGTCCAATATAGTTCTACCAATTTACATTCCCACTAACAGTGTACAAGGGTTCCCTTTTTTCCACATCCTTGCCAACATTTCTTATTTGCGGGGTTTTTGATGATAGCCTTTTTAAAAGGCATGAGGAGATATCTCACTGTGGTTCTGAGTTGCTTTTCTCTGTCAGTCAGTGACATTAAGCATCTTTATATGTACCTATTGGCCATTTGTGTGTCTTTGACAAAAAGTCTCCTCTGACCTCCTGCCCAGTTTTCATCAGGTGCCTGTCTCTCTGATACTGACTTGCGTGAGCTGTCACACATGTCGTGGCTGCGTGTGTGCTCGGTCGCTCAGTCGTGTCCGACTCTGTGACCCCATGGACCGTAGCCCACCAGCCTCCTCTGTGCATGGGATTTCCCAGGCAAGAATACTGGAGTGGGTTGCCATTCCCTTCTCCGGGAGATCTTCCCAAGGCAGGGATCAAACCTAAGTCTCTTGCATCTCCTGAATTGGCAGGCAGATTCTTTACCACTAGCGCCATCTAGGAGGCCCATATATGTTGGATATTTATTCCTTATTGGTCATATTATTTATAAATAGTTTCTCCTATTCAGTAGCTTGTCTTTTCATTTTGTCAGGGGTTTTCTTTGCTATACAAAAGCTTTTAAGTTTAATTAGGTCCCACTTGCTTATTTTGCTTTCACTTCTTTTGCTTAGGAGACAGATCTGAAAAAATATTGCTATTATTTACGTCAAAGAGTTTTCTACCTAGATTTTCTCCTAGAAATTTTATGGTTTCAGGTCTTTTATTTAGATCTTTAATCCATTTTGAGGTTTTTTTTTTTATGGTGTGAAGAAATGTTCAAACCTCATTCTTTTACAAGTAGCTGTCCAGTTTTCCCAGCAGCATTTACTGAAGAAACTCTCCTTTCTCAACTCGGTATTCTTGACTCTTTTGTCATATGTTAATTGACCATAAGTGTGTAGGTTTATTTCTGCAGTCTCTGTTCTGTGCCTTGATCTATGTACCTGTTTTTGTGCCACCTCCATGCTATTTTGATCACCGTAGCTTTGTAGTATAGTCTGAAGTCAAGTTGCATGATACATCCAGCTTTGTTCTTTTTTTCTCAAGATTGTTTTGTAAATTTGGGGTTTTTTATGATTCCATGGAAATTTTAGGATAATTTGTTCTAGCTCTGTAGAAAATGTCATGGGTACTTTGATAGGGATTGCATTAAATTTGTAGATTGCTTTGGGTAGTTTGTGAATTTTAACAATATTTATTCTTCTAACCCCAGAACATGGGCTATTTTTTCCTTCCTTTGTAGTATCTTCCGTTTCCTTCATTAGTGTTTGACAGTTTTCAAAGTATAGTGCTTTCACTTCCTTGGTTAAGTTTCTTCCTAGGTATTTTATTTTTTTGACATAGTTTTAGACAGGATTATTTTCTTGCTTTCTCTTTCTGATCATTATTAGCGTATTGAAAAGCAAATAGATTTCTGTGTATTAATCTTACATCTTGCAACTACTTGAATGCATTTATTCATATAGTTTTTTGTGAAGACTTTCAGTTCAGTTCAGTTGCTCAGTCGTGTCTGACTCTCTGCGACCCCATGAATCACAGCACACCAGGCCTCCCTGTCCATCACCAATTCCCGGAGTTCACACAAACTCATGTCCATCGAGTCGGTGATGCCACCCAGCCATCTCATTCTCTGTCGTCCCCTTCTCCTCCCGCCCCCAATCACTCCCAGCATCAGAGTCTTTTCCAGTGAGTCAACTCGTTGCATGAGGTGGCCAAAGTATTGGAGTTTCAGCTTTAGCATCAGTCCTTCCAATGAACACCCAGGATTGATCTCCTCTAGAATGGACTGGTTGGATCTCCTTGCAGTCCAAGGGACTCTCAAGAGTCTTCTCCAGCACCATAGTTCAAAAGCATCGATTCTTCGGCAGTCAGCTTTCTTCACAGTCCAACTCTCAAATGCATACATGACCACGGGAAAAACCATAGCCTTGACTAGACGGACCTTGGTTGGCAAAGTAATGTCTCTGCTTTTTAATATACTATCTAGGTTGGTCATAACTTTCCTTCCAAGGAGTAAGCGTTTTTTAATTTCATGGCCGCAGTCAGCATCTGCAGTGATTTTGGAGCCCCAAAAAATAAAGTCTGACACTGTTTCCCCATCTATTTGCCATGAAGTGATGGGCCCAGATGCCATGATCTTAGTTTTCTAAATGTTGAGCTTCAAGCCAAACTTTTCACTGTCTTTCACTTTCATCAAGAGGCTTTTGAGTTCCTCTTTACTTTCTGCCATAAGGGTGGTGTCATCTGCATATCTGAGGTTATTGATATTTCTCCCAGCAATCCTGATTCCAGCTTGTGCTTCTTCCAGCCCAGCATTCCTCATGATGTACTCTGCATATAAGTTAAATAAGCAAGGTGACAATATACAGCCTTGACGTACTCCTTTTCCTATTTAGAACCAGTCTGTTGTTCCATGTACAGTTCTGACTATTGCTTCCTGACCTGCATACAGGTTTCTCAAGAGGCAGGTCAGGTGGTCTGGGATTCCCATGTCTTTCAGAATGTTCCACAGTTTATTGTGATCCACACAGTCAAAGGCTTTGGCATAGTCAATGAAGCAGAAATAGATGTTTTTCTGGAACTCTCTTGCTTTCTCCATGATCCAGCAGATGTTAGCAATTTGATCTCTGGTGCCTCTGCCTTTTCTAAAACCTGCTTGAACATCTGGGAGTTCACGGTTCACATATTGCTGAAGCCTGGCTTGGAGAATTTTGAGCATGACTTTACTAGCGTGTGAGATGAGTGCAATTGTGCGGTAGTTTGAGCATTCTTTGGCATTGCCTTTCTTTGGGATTGGAGTGAAGACTGACCTTTTCCAGTCCTGTGGCCACTGCTGAGTTTTCCAAATTAGGACTTCCTATATAGCGTGTCATGTCATCTGCCAGAAATTCCATTTTACCTCTTCCCTCCCAATTTGGATGCCTTTTATTTATTTATTGGTCAGATTTCTCTGGCTAGGATTTCTAATACTGTGTTAAGTAAAAGTGGAGAGAATGGACATCCTTGTCTTGTTCCTAATTTTAGAGGAAAGGCATTTAGTTTTTCACTGTTGAAAGTAATGTTGGATTTTGTAATTCAGCTGTGGATTTGTCTTAAATGGTCTTTATTATTTTAAGATGTGTTCCTTCTCTACACAGTTTGATGAGATTTTTCATCATGAATGGTTGTTGAATTTTGTCAAATGCTTTTGCTGCATCTATTGAGATGATCATGTGATTTTTATCCTTCCTTTTGTTAATGTGGTACAGCGCATTCATTGATTTGCAAATATTTAACCATCCTTGCATCTTGGAATAAATCCTGCTTGATCATAGTGTATGATTCTTTTAATATATTGTTGAGTTCAGTTCAGTTCAGTCACTCAGTTGTGTCCGACTCTTTGCGACCCCATGAATCACAGCATGCCAGGCCTCCCTGTCCATCACCAACTCCCAGAGTTCACTCAAACTCATGTCCATCGAGTCGGTGATGCCATCCAGCCATCTCATTCTTTGTTGTCCCCTTCTCCTCCTTCCCCCAATCCCTCCCAGCGTCAGAGTCTTTTTCTAGTGGGTCAGCTCTTCGCATGAGGTGGCCAAAGTATTGCAGTTTCAGCTTTAGCATCAGTCCTTTCAGGACTGATGGCATCAAGATTGCTGGGAGAAATATCAATAACCTCAGATATGCAGATGACACCACCCTTATGGCAGAAAATGAAGAGGAACTAAAAAGCCTCCTGATGAAAGTGAAAGAGGAGAGTGAAAAAGTTGGCTTGAAGCTCAACATTCAAAAAACTAAGATCATGGCATCTGGTCCCATCACTTCATGGGAAATAGATGGAGAAACAGTGGAAACAGTGTCAGACTTTATTTTTTGGGCTCCAAAATCACTGCAGATGCTGATTGCAGCCATGAAATTAAAAGACGCTTACTCCTTGGAAGGAAAGTTATGACCAACCTAGATAGCATATTAAAAAGCAGAGAGATTACTTTGCCAACCAAGGTCCGTCTAGTCAAGGCTATGGTTTTTCCCGTGGTCATGTATGGATGTGAGAGTTGGACTGTGAAGAAAGCTGATCGCCAAAGAATTGATGCTTTTGAACTGTGGTGCTGGAGAACTCTTGAGAGTCCCTTGGACTGCAAGGAGATCCAACCAGTCCATACTAAAGGAGATCAGTCCTGGGTGATTCCAGCTTAGGTTTACTAATATTTGTTGACACTTTTTGCATCTGCATTAATCAGATATTGGCCTATGATTTTCTTTGTTTGTATTATCTTTGTCTGGTTTTGGTATCAGGGTAATGGTGGCATCTTAGAATAAATTTTGGAGTTTTCCCTACTCTTATATTTTTTAGAATAGTTTGAGAAGGATAGATATTAATTCTCTTTTATGTGTTTGCTAGAATTACCCTGTGAAGCCATCTCCCTCCTTGACTTAAGTTTGCTGGGAGTTTTTTTAAATTACAAATTCAGTTTTAATACTCCTGATTCATCTGTTCAGATTGTCTATTTCTTTCTGATTTAGTCTTGACGGGTTTGTTTCTGATTTAGTCTTGACGGTTTATTTCTAGAAAGTTTTCCATTTCTTGTAGGTTGTCCAAGTTGTTGGCATATAACTGTTCATGGTATTCTTTCTTTCTTTTTTTTTTTTTTTGGTATCTCTGTGGTATTTGCTGTTATTTCTCCTCTTTCATTCCTTATTTTGTTTATTTGAGCCCATAAAGTAGAAAACCTCTTACATGTGTGTAATTGCATACCCCAAAGAAGAAACCCAAAGCAATGGAAGAAAATAAATATGAAAATTCTAATTCAGGAAAATTCTTAAAAAAAGAAAAGACTTGAATTTCAAACGAAAATGTCTGGCCCAATTCTATGCAAAAGGAATGAGTCATTTATTTGGAAAAGAAAAGCAGATGAGAGGGAGTAAGGGGGTGTAAAAGAGGAGCTGCAAATAAAAAGACAGTAAGAGACATATCAGCCAATCAGTTGCATGGACTTTATTTTGATACTGATTCAAACAAACCAATTTTAAAAACAATTAGAAAGTCGAAACTGCATATCTGACAATATTAAGGAATTGTCATTTATAGATATGATAATGGCATTGCAGTTATGATTTTAAAAGATCCTTTATTTTTAGAGATGCCTCCTTAAATATTTATGAATGAAATTATGTGATGTCTGATATTTGCCTTAAAATAATAGAGGAGGAGGGAAAGTAATTGGATAGATAAAGAAACATTGGCCATGAATTAATAATTCCTGAAGCAGTGTGACAATTAAGCGAGATGGTTCATGGTATATTGTCTACTTGTTATAGGTTTAAAATTATTTGTAACACAGAATTTGGAAAGAATTTTTTGTCCTCAACAGAATGAATACTTCAAGCCTAGGCAAAATAAATGTTTTCCATTTTCCTAAATAAACCTAAAGATTTCTAGATTGCCAACTTATGGAAATCTTTCCCCTCATGTTATGGTAGCCTGCTGCAATTGTTTAGATAAATCTTCTTTAACATTAATTTAACTTCTTTTAGCATCTGGTCAATTAAATGCATGTGTCTGAGAAGCATTTCATGTTTTTATTTTAGGATTGTGGAAAAGGGATATTACAGTGAACGAGACGCTGCAGATGCTGTCAAGCAGGTCCTGGAGGCAGTTGCTGTAAGTATGAAGTGACAGCAGTAGTGTGGCTGTGGGTAATGTCCTCCGTTTACAGTCATCGTTAAGAAGCATATTTCAGTGACAAACCACAAAATTTACAGAAAACCGTATGAGATATTTACTAGAAATGTTGAACAAGTTTATATTTTCTGTTGATAACTCAGACTCTGAAAGATGCAGTCCTCATATGTAATGCCGTAAGTTTATAAGAATCATTTCCATTCTGTTGTTATGAGTAAGATCAGAGTTTGGTGCCTATGGTTGTTTTTTTCCTCTCTGCATTTCTTGAGTTTTTCTCTTTATTGTTTTTGTTGTTTAGTAAGGAAGTGGGAAAAGGTTCAAAGAAATAAATATAGACCTTAGAGCATAGAGATTGTTGATTTTTCTTTCAAGAAAAGAAATGAGTAAATTTGAAGAATAAATTCTGACAATTTTTTGAAAGGGAGAAGAAGTGTGTTAACACTTTAAACTGGAATAAAGCTTTGTAAGTTGATGGAAACATGCACCCATATTTACACACACACACAAAATGTAATTTTGAGTTCAATTGTATTGAACTAGTAGGGGAATATTTGTCTAGATAAAACAGACGGGTAAAAATCTTCCCATATATTCAGTGGTGTCTAGTACATCCTTGGACGCTTTGGTGATTGTTTTATTGAATCTAAAAGCCAGAACAAATTTAAAACAAAAGGTGTATTATTTTACCTACTCGCAAAGCTCTACAAACCTTCAGTTTAGGAAGCAGGTTACTACATTCAAGTCAAACATTCTTTGAGAGAAGTTTTATAAAAATCAAATTTTCTCTGATTGCTAAAAATAAGGGTTAACTTGGAGAAAAAAATTAAAGTGATTTTTCTTAGTGTTTCACAGGTAGAAAGAAGCAATTTAAAACTTGTGAGAAGTAGCTGACATTTATGAAATAGTTTATTGTCAGCTACATGGCTATAGAGAGCTATAAAAAATAAGACAGTTGGGACCTCTAAGTAATCATTGATAATATCTCACATTTCTTCTGAATCACACAGTTTTCAGACTGTATCTATGCTGGTTTTTGAACCCACAGAAGTTGAAAACTTCAAGGTTCTTGGGAAATATATTGCAAGCATAACCATACCCCTTAGGCAACAAACCTTAAAACCCTTCTCTTCACCCCTACTTCATCTCAATTCTTGCCCCAAATGTTTCACACTATTTGTGTAACCGTAAAGTTATGACCAACCTAGATAGTATATTAAAAAGCAGAGACATTACTTTACCAACCAAGGTCCGTCTAGTCAAGACTATGGTTTTTCCAGTGGTCATGTATGGATGTGAGAGTTGGACTGTGAAGAAAGCTGATCGCCAAAGAATTGATGCTTTTGAACTGTGGTGTTGGAGAAGATGCTTGAGAGTCCCTTGGACTGCAAGGAGATCCAACCAATCCATTCTAGAGGAGATCAATCCTGGGTGTTCATTGGAAGGACTGATGCTAAAGCTGAAACTCTAATACTTTGGCCACCTCATGCAAAGAGTTGACTCACTGGAAAAGTCTCTGATGCTGGGAAGGATTGGGGGCAGGAGGAGACGGGGATGACAGAGAATGAGATGGCTGGATGGCATCACCGACTCTGTGGACATGAGTTTGAGTGAACTCCGGGAGTTGGTGATGGACAGGGAGGCCTGGCGTGCTGTGATTCATGGGGTTGCAAAGAGTTGGACATGACTGAGCGACTGAACTGAACTGAATCTTGCTTCTTCTGCTTTTTAGCTTTAAATAGCATTTTTTAAAGCTTTTACATTGAATATGAAAGATGTTTGCCCTTTGGGTTTGAATTCATTCAGTCAGTCTTTAAGTGCAGTCTTTAAGCCTTCTTGAGTACTCAGCCTCTTGAAATAAATTCCAGGTTGTCCCAAGTTAAACGGTCTAGTCAGTTTGGACATTTGGGAAGGGTCCTCATGTCGTCTGTCATAAAGCACGAGGTCAAAGCTTCAAGCCCTCTTTTCTGTTTACTTATAGAGGTAGCCAGGGGATATTTCATCTCCTCTGGCAGCTCACTGTTTCTGCCACCTCTAGTCCTTTCCTTGTCACCACTGATATCCTACTGTTCCTCTATTCTCAGAAAAATCACCGTCATTCTCTTTTATCCACCCCTGATGCTGCCTTCTCTCTTTTGCGGACCACAGTTCTCTTGGGCATATATTAATTTCAGAGCCATGAACTTGGAGCCTGGAGAAACTTGCAATATAGAGTGTACAGTCAATTTAATAAAATAAAAGGAAATGGTTGAAGAAATATTAAATATGTCTGCTATCTCAAAAAAATAGATTGTTTTGTTTGAATTGTTTTAAATATTATAGTGATGGGCATGAAGAGTTGCAAACAAAGCCATCTTACCCTTTGAGGTTATGGGACAATTATGGTATCTGAACATCAGAGAAAGAGAGGAAATGAACATGATTATAAAGATGCAAAAAAGGATGAAATAGTGAAAGTTCCTTTTGTTAAATTTTTAAAATCTGTAATCTCCCCTAAAAAAGAAATAAATTTAGTCTGTTAGAATTAAGATAAGGAATTAATGCTAGATATTGAAGAACTGGAAAGACAAAAGAGGAACACTAAGCTGGTATATTGTAGAGGTAGCAGCTTCGAGACACAGCCTCCTTTTGGACTGGAGAAACCCAGTAAAGAGGTTGGATGATTAAAGTTTAGAAGTGTAAAGGAGGTGCTCTGTAGTCCTGTGTGCAGGCCGACTCAGAGGAGCTGCCCATGAGGCTGCTCCTCAGACCTTGGAGAAGAGAGTTCTAACCAACCAGCGCGGGTGTCACTGAAGAGGGGCCTGGGACTGGTTCTGTGAGCGCTGGAAAAACTGGAAACAATGGCTGCTGTCCAAAGGCTGTACCCCTGCAAGGTGAAAGTGTTTCAGAAGTGCATCGGACTGGCTCAGAAAGGGAGCAAGGGCCTTCATCCTCCTCCAGCCTCCACCGTCTCCCTGGTGCCCTCTAACACAGAGTCACACGGGAAACCAGCGAGGAAGAGTGTGGCTGGCAACTCAGTCCCAGCTTCACAAAGGACTGTAAAAAGCAAAGTTAAAGTTGAGAGGCAATGCCTTAATAAATGGAACTGTAAGTTATTTGAAAACAAAAATCAATTCTCAATGTTTCTGTTTCTATTCATAGACTCTTTAAAGTTTTCATAGTCTTTACTAACGTGTGTGAAATGGTTCTGGAGGTCAGTGAAATCAAAACAAATGCAGCAGCATTAAAATCTTACTATCTGTGTTTATAAAGGGCAATATATATGTTATTCAAGTTTACATTGTTTGACACGTTTAAGCGTTCTTCCATCTGACCTCTGCTTCCTTGTTGACAGAACCAGTCTACTTTTATAAAGATGGAAAGGGCTAGAACCTCTTGCCTCATCCCCCCTTGCTGCCAAGGGCGTATGACCCAGTCCTCACCAGTGGGTTCTGAGGGGCCATCTCTTCATGGACTGCTGGAAAAGTTTCCCTTTAATAAAAGGAGAACCAAGGGCAGAAAGGTCTTTTCTCCCCTTCACTGTCATCTTGGAGCCTATCTGTGCTGCTGGGAACTGCTTTTGCTGTCTTGTAATTATGAAGAGAAATATAACTGTGTTGAAGACGGCAGAGAATTCATTTGGAATTCTGTTTGATACCTCTCAGTATCTCTGCCACTTTAAGTTGTATGTCTTGTTACTTGAAGCAATTGATGCTGAACTTACTCTTGAGTAAACTTTGGGGTATTTACTAATAGTGGTTATGTGTCAGCAAACTGCATAATTTTCCATCCGTGTACACATGACATGAAGGACATACTCCTGGACAAAAAGACTCCGGTGCCACCTTTTCCTAAAAACTGACTTTCGCTGAGTGTAAAACAGACACCAACGTGCTGTGTGTGTGTGTGCTCAGCTACTCAATCGCGTCCGACTCTGAGATCCCATGGACCGCAGCCCACCAGGCTCCTCCATCCATGGGGTTCTCCAGGCAGGAGTACTGGAGTGGAGTGCCATTCCCTTCTCCAGGGGGTCTTCCCGACCCAGGGACCCAACCTGCATCTCTCGCATCTCCTGCATCGGCAGGCGTGTTTTTAACGCTGTACCATGGGAAGCCCCCACATACCGATAAATCAGGATTAAGTATGATTCAAAGGGACAGTGAGGTTCAAGTTTACTAATAATAAGCTTGTGTCTGGGACTTGTTCTTGTGAATGTCGTTCCTGCTTGGGTCCACTTATTGTCAATAAAAAGATTCTTCTGAGGAGTTAATAAGCGTTGAGAGACTAGAGCAGCAAATGTGGGTGATTTTGTTGTTTGAGTTTGTCAGTTCCTGTGATATTTACTTGTTTTCTGGGGAGATTTTGTCTCTTATTATTTCCATTTGAGCATTGATCTCTGGAGGATGGATTTTGGTGCAAGGCTGAAGGCATTAAAATATTATAATGAGAATTTTACTGGTAAAAAGTAAATGTAGTTGTTTCTAAGAAGTGAGAGATTACATTCATCAGAGAAGAAATAACATACAGTTCTATTAATGCTCTAATGTTTTTTATTTATAAACATAGAATAAAATAGATCAGTGGGTCAGGCATAGCAGAAAAAATATTGGAGCAAAAATAAAAATAATCTACATTCTGAGAATTATAGCTCAGTATTAAGAACGTGGAGATCTAAAACTAATGCCTGGGAAGGAGGTATTTTTCTCTAATGTACGGAATGTTTCTGTATGTCATTATTGGCAATGATAATAATATCAAAAGTTTATCAAATTCTGAGTGGCCTTCTCTCTTTTAATTACCAGGTGAATCACAAAAAATTCTGAAGTACATGTCTAGGAAGTTTCCAATTTCTATATATAAAACATCATGTCAATTGTTACATTCTAAATGACTTGGTGCTTCTGTAAATGTTGAATGATGTCAGTAATTCAGTTCAACCATTAGCTAATTCTCTGGTATGTGCCAAAATGTTGGATACAGAGATTAAGAAGTTCACTAGTTTATAGAGCATATAGACACATTGGCACATAGCTGCAAGAATATATACGTGTACCAATTGATGCATTTTGCAAATTCAAAGACATTACAGAAGGCAAAACTATTCAGAACATCTAGAAAGAAACTGAATAAGAAAAATCTTGCCAGAGGAGGTTATGTCTGTGTTGGGTTTTAAAAGAAAAAAATTCTTGTTTGGTAGGCAACCAATATGAAAAAAAAGAGAATTTCAGAAATATTCCTTTTCTCCAATAAATTGTTATAGATCATAATAGACCAAAGGCAAAGGCAGGAATGGCTGGTCTTTGGATATTGCTAAAAAGTAAAGCACACTTGAGAACTAGGGCTTGAGTGAGAGGCAGGGAGCCTGTCCCCAGAGGCTTGCATGATTTGTGAAAGCGGGTCCGTGTTTCTGTGGGTGAGGAGGCCTGAGGGACTTTGACTGCAGGACTACCCTTCCTCGCGGTAGCGTGACCTCCAGGAGCAGGGAAGCCAGTGAAGAGGTTGTGGAGATGTCCAGCAAGAAACGAAAATCATCTGAAGCGACGTAGTTTGTGCTGTTGTGAGTGAACTATACTAACAGCTAAGCCCGTGCAGAGCTCCCCTTGGACTTCTCCTGTCAGTATTTGTTAGTGAAGATTGACTTATACGTGAAGACGTAGAGAGGATGAGCGGTACACCAGAGTGGGGAGCATGTAGAGCAGAGGACGTGCAGTGTTGACCAGAACCCCACTGAACTGGCCCCCCTCACCTGCAGCACGGTGCCTTCTGCCCTCCCCTCTGACCTCCTGCTCGCCAGGCTTCACTGCCTTCTCTCCGTCCAGCTGCATAGTTTCTCTAATTACTTTTCTCTTCAAGTTCTGCTTCCTTCTCCTACATATTTCCCTTTCATTGCCTTTCTTTGGGATTGGAATGAAAACTGACCTTTTCCAGTCCTGTGACCACTGCTGAGTTTTCCAAATTTGCTGGCATATTGAGTACAGCACTTTCACAGCATCATCTTTCAGGATTTGAAAGAATCAACTGAAATTCCATCACCTCCACTAGCTTTGTTCATAGTGATGCTTTCTAAGGCCCACTTGACGTCACATTCCAGGATGGCTGGCTCTAGATGAGTGATCACACCATCGTGATTATCTTGGTCCTGAAGATCTTTTTTGTACAGTTCTGTGTATTCTTGCCATCTCTTCTGAATATCTTCTGCTTCTGTTAGTTCCATACCGTTTGTGTCCCTTATCGAGCCCACACAGTTGCACTCATCTCACACGCTAGTAAAGTCATGCTCAAAATTCTCCAAACCAGGCTTTAGCAATACGCGAACGGTGAACTTCCAGATGTTCAAGCTGGTTTTAGAAAAGGCAGAGGAACCAGAGATCAAATTGCCAACATCTGCTGGATCATGGAGAAAGCAAGAGAGTTCCAGAAAAACATCTATTTCTGCTTTATTGACTATGCCAAAGCCTTTGACTGTGTGGATCACAAGAAACTGGAAAATTCTGAAAGAGATGGGAATCCCAGACCACCTGACCTGCCTCTTGAGAAACCTGTATGCAGGTCAGGAAGCAACAGTTAGAATGGGACATGGAACAACAGACTGGTTCCAAATAGGAAAAGGAGTACGTCAAGGTTGTATATTGTCACCCTGCTTATTTAACTTATGTGCAGAGTACATCATGAGGAATGCTGGGCTGGAAGAAGCGCAAGCTGGAATCAAGATTGTCGGAGAAATATCAATAACCTCAGATATGCAGATGATACCACCTTTATGGCAGAAAGTGAAGAAGAACTAAAGAGCCTCTTGATTAAAGTGAGAGAAGCGTTGAAGAAAAAGTTGGCTTAAAGCTCAACATTCAGAAAACTAAGATTATGGCATCCAGTCCCATCACTTCATGGCAAATAGATGGGGAAACGGTGGAAACAGTGTCAGACTTTATTCTTTTGGGCTCCAAAATCACTGCAGATGCTGATTGCAGCCATGAAATTAAAAGACGCTTACTCCTTGGAAGGAAAGTTATGACCAACCTGGATAACATATTAAAAAGCAGAGACATTACTTTGCCAACCAAGCTCCGTCTAGTCAAGGCTATGGTTTTTCCCATGGTCATGTATGGATGTGAGAGTTGGACTGTGAAGAAAGCTGATCGCCAAAGAATTGATGCTTTTGGACTCTGGTGTTGGAGAAGACTCTTGAGAGTCCATTGGACTGCATGGAGATCCAACCAGTCCATTCTAAAGGAGATCAGTCCTGGGTGTTCATTGGAAGGACTGATGCTGAAGCTGAAACTCCAATACTTTGGCCACCTCATGCGACGAGTTGACTCACTGGGAAAGAGTCTGATGCTGGGAAGGATTGGGGTTAGGAGGAGAAGGGGCCGACAGAGAATGAGATGGCTGGATGGCATCAGCAACTCTATGGACATGAGTTTGAGTGAACTCCGGGACTTGGTGATGGACAGGGAGGCCTGGCGTGCTGTGATTCATGTGGTCGCAAAGAGTCGGACTCGACTCAGAGACTGACATGACTCTTCTTTTGCCTCTCCTCTAGCTGAAAACAAGTGATGAATAACACAACAGCAAAAAATAAAAAAAATGTTTTAAGAGACCAGGCAAAGCCTCCAGCTCAGGATGACCGTGTTCCCCACATACAGCACGCGCTGTTGGTCCTGAGGAGAGCTTAGAAAGTAAACATGAGACACAGTCCCTGTGTCTGGGAAAATTTAGCAGGAAAAAGAGAATAAAAATAAAATCTAAGTTACGTTCCTTTGAAGGAAATACCTCAGAATTGAGATGAATGTCTTCACTATTGCAGAAGCCTATTGAAGGGTTACGAACATGAGATTATTGTGTAGAGATGACCTGATTCTTAATGTCCTTGCATTGCAATCTTTAGAAGTTCATTCACAACTGTTGTCAGATTTCAGTTGCTAAAGGAATGAGAGCCACAGAATCCATGACTGTGGAGCAGCAGAACCGAATAACCTTAAGAAAGAACAGGAAAGTTTTTTCTAGTTAATCGTGGCAGCATTTCTTTTAAAGCATAAAAAAGGAAAATGTAGTCATAAGAGGACTACCCAGAACATCCTTATGCAGTGGGAGCAGCACAAAGGCATGCGTTGTTTCTGTTTCTATAGATGATCTACAAAGATTGCTGTGAATAGAGAGGAATAAACCAAGATGGGGATTTCACCTATAAGGGGGTATGGTTTTAAGTGAGGTAACACGTTTTAATTCTATTTTAAAATGCTTATTCTAAGCAGGTGTGCATCAGCTATGAGAGAAAGGATGTTATCATATTATCATGATTCATTTTCTGTTTTAAACAAACCTTACTCTAATTGGCAATTTGGCCTGTTTTTTTTCCTGTTATGCCATATTGCACATCTGTGTATTCTGTTCCTCTGACTCTCAATGCTCTGCAAAACTGAAATTCAGAAAAAACTGAGCAAAGAATTCTGCCACCCACGATGGGGTCTCTGGGAGGACAGTCTCTTCTTTATGTTGATGTAGTTTGTGCATGACAACCTCTTGTATGGGCTGCAAGGGAATGAGTCCCAGCTGGAAAGATTCCTTTGACAGCAATCCCCTTTTAAGGAAGAATGACTGAGTTGGAAACATCAAAGTATTGTGGCTTGAAGGTGAACAGTGATCCTTCTTTGCAAGTGTGCTTCTTTCCAAGGATCGTAGAGTAACTGGGTTAGACTCTAGCTGACACTTTCCGCGTTGTGTTTCGTGGATCATCTACTGAAGATGGGGACAGGACCGTGAAGTTTATCTCTGTGCTTCTTTCCAAGGATCGTAGAGTAATTGGGTTAGACTCTAGCTGACACTTTCCGCGTTGTGTTTCGTGGATCATCTACTGAAGATGGGGACAGGACCGTGAAGTTTATCTCTGTGCTTCTTTCCAAGGATCGTAGAGTAACTGGGTTAGACTCTAGCTGACACCTTCTGCACTGTCTTTCGTGGATCATCTACTGAAGATGGGGACGGCACCATGAAGTTTAACTCCACGCTTTCCAGTAGTGGTTGTCTGCCCCAAGCTGAAGTATTCTCTGTCTTGAGAATATGAAGCCCTCTCTTGAATTATATGGATCAGTGTGAATTTTCTATGTTTGATATCTTTGACCCATTAGTTGTTGTTCAGTCGCTCAGGCGTGTCTGACTCTTTGCGACCGCATGGTCCGCAGCACACCAGGCCTCCCTGTCCATCACCAACTCCCGGAGTTCACTCAGACTCATGTCCATCGAGTCGCTGATGCCACCCAGCCATCTCATTCTCTGTTGTCCCCTTCTCCTCCTGCCCCCAATCCCTCCCAGGATCAGACTCTTCCCCAGTGAGTCAGCTCGTTGCATGAGGTGGCCAAAGTATTGGAGTTTCAGCTTTAGCATCAGTCCTTCCAATGAATACCCAGGATTGATCTCCTTTAGGATGGACTGGTTGGATCTCCTTGCAGTCCAAGGGACTCTCAAGAGTCTTCTCCAGCACCATAGTTCAAAAGCATCAATTCTTCAGTGCTCAGCTTTCTTCACAGTCCAACTCTCACATCCATACATGACCACTGGAGAAACGATAGCTTTGACTAGATAGACCTTTGTTGGCAAAGTAATGTCTCTGCTTTTTAATACACTATCCAGGTTGGTCATAACCTTCCTTCCAAGGAGTAAGCGTCTTTTAATTTCATGGCTGCAATCAGCATCCGCAGTGACTTTTGGAGCCCCAAAAAATAAAGTCTGACACTGTTTCCACTGTTTCTCCATCTATTTCCCATGAAGTGATGGGACCAGATGCCATGATCTTTTTTTTTCTGAATGTTGAGCTTCACGCCAACCTTTTCACTCTCCTCTTTCTCTTTCATCAAGAGGCTTTTGAGTTCCTCTTCACTTTCTGCCATAAGGGTGGTGTCATCTGCATATCTGAGGTTATTGATATTTCTCCGGCAATCTTGATCCCAGCTTGTGCTTCTTCCAGCCCAGCATTCCTCATGATGTACTCTGGATATAAGTTAAATAAGCAGGGTGACAATATACAACCTTGACGTACTCCTTTTCCTATTTGGAACCAGTCTGTTGTTCCATGTCCAGTTCTAATTATTGCTTCCTGACCTGCATACAGGTTTCTCAAGAGGCAGGTCAGGTGGTCTGGTATTCCCATCTCAACAAATTATGAAAATGTTTTACAAAGTATTTTGCCTGCCTCATAAATGAGAAATATATAATTCAATGGAAGATGTCAAATTAACCAATAGGTAGAGGCCCAGTTCATAGCCTGTAGGTCGCACCAGTCATGGAAACAGGACTTTACTTGATGTCTTGTCTTCCGTCCAATCTCAAGTGTGTAGCTTCTGAACAGGGAGTGCTCACAGAAAGTCCAGCTTACTCACTCTGGCTAAGACTGAGAGTTTCTGAACAGAAGAAACAGGAGCACTAGTTTCATTTGGGTAGGGCGCTTCTTGATCGGTATTTTGCATCAACGGCCTTGTTAACTTGTTCGGGCTGCTGTAACAATACCACAGATTGGGAGGCTTAAAGAGAAAACATTTATTCTTTCAGTTCTGCTGCTGCTGCTGAGTCGCTTCAGTCGTGTCTGACTCTGTGTGACTCCATAGCCAGCAGCCCACCAGGCTCCCCTGTCCCTGGGATTCTCCAGGCAAGAACACTGGAGTGGGTTGCCATTGCCTTCTCCAGTGCCTGACAGTGAAAAGTGAAAGTGAAGACTCTCAGTCATGTCTGACTCTTAGCGACCCCATGAACCACAGTCCACCAGGCTCCTCTGTCCTTGGGATTTTCCAGGCGAGAATATTGGAGTGGGGTGCCATTGCCATTGCTTCTGTTCTGGATGTCCCCAGATAGGATGCCAGCTTGGTCCGATTCTCAGTGCGGGCTTGCCCTGGTTTACCGACTGCAGCCTTCTTGCTCTGTCCTCACTGGGGAGAGCAAGTCTGGTCTTCCATTGTCTTCTGAGGGCCCTGATCCTGTCACCGGAATTCCACCCTCCAAACCTCATCTAAACTTACCTCCAAACTTATCTCCAAAGGCTTCAGCTCCAGATAACATTCCACTGGGCATTAGGGCTTCAACATATGAATTCTGGGAGGACACGAATATTCAGTTCCAAGGAGCAAGCGTCTGTTAATTCCATGGCTGCAGTCACCGTCCACAGTGATTTTAGAGGCCCAGAAGAGGTCTGTCGCTGTTTCCACTGTTTCCCATTCTATTTGCCATAAAGGGATGGGGCTGGGTGCCATGATCTTCATTTTTTGAATGTTGAGATTTAAGCCAGCTTTTTCACTCTCCTCTTTTACCTTCATCAAGAGGCTCTTTAGTTCCTCTTCACTTTCTGCCATTAGGGTGGTATCATCTGCATATCTGAGGTTATTGATACTTCTTCTGGCAGTCTTGATTCCGGTTTGTGATTCATCCAGCCCAGCATTTCACATGATGTACTCTGCATGTAAGTTAAATAAGCAGGGTGACAATATACAGCTTTGATGTACTCCTTTCCCAATTTTAAACCAGTCCATTGTTCCATGTAGGGTTCTAACTATTGCTTCTTGACCTGCATACAGGTTTCTCAGGAGACAGATAATGTGGTCTGGTATTCCCATCTCTTTAACAATGCTCTGCAGTTTGCTGTGATCCCACAAAGTCAAAGGCTTCAGTGTAGTCAATGAAGGAGAAATAGGGGTTTTTCTGAAATTTGCTTGCTTTTTCTAATATCCAACGGTAAACTGTTCATGGGAGAATCCCCTGAACAGTTGACCATTTACTAACTGCAAAATACCCAGTATATTTGTTTTTCTATTTCTAACTAAGGAACTACCACAAATTTAGCAGCTTGAAACAACTGATTATCTATCAGTTCTATGGGTCAAAAGTCCAGGGATTTCTGTTGGGTTCCGTGCTTACTCTCACAAAACTGGAAACCAAGGTGTTAGTTGTCCGGGTGGTTATTTGGAAACTCTGAGGAAGAATCTGCTTCTGAACTCATTGAGCTTCCCAGCTCACTGGCCAGGTTCACTTCTACGTGTTTGTCCGGCTGAAGGCCCTGTGCCCACGCTTTCAGCTGGGGCCTGCCTTCAGCGCCTCCGGGCTGCCTCATTGCTTGCCACGTGCCTCCCCACAACCTCAGAGAGAAAGTGTTTCAAATCTCTGACTTCCTTTTCTGTTGCCAACCAGAGAAAACTCTCTGCTTTTCAAGGGTACGTGTGATTTAATTAAACCTATCTGAATCATCTTCTTGTTGTCATGTAAATTAATATAGTCCAAGGAATGCTCCCTCATCACATTTGTAGAGTCTACAGACAGTCAGATGGATGGGCATTTATTACAAGAGCTAATTATACATGGGGGTCATTCGTAAAATTCTGCCTGTTACACGCAGACCAACCTACTCTTCCTAATCAAAATGCGATGCATTTATTTCCTAACATAATGTATTCAGTCTAATTAATTCAAAACATGGATTATATGGGAAAGTAAGTTAGGAATCCAAAATTCCACATTCAAGGATAAACTTGAATGTCATTTATTTTCAGGCCTTTCAAAGACTCACTCACTAACAAGTGTTTCGGTTTGTTTTTTCATGTATAGGACTTAATTTATGTTCTCATGCATTTCTACTGTGCTCTCCTGGATGTTTTTTTTTTTTTAATGTTACAAAATCAATTCTGCTACTTCAGAGCATTAACCACAGCAAGTATTTTCAAACGTTTTCAAAATTATTTGTCATGTCTTAGAAAACAAGCTGAAAAAAACGGATCAGTGATCAGAAAGAAGGAATGATGGCTATGGCTGAGGCTCTGCGGCGTCTAGCATAAAAAGTATAACTAAGGCAATATACTTAAGTGCATTTGTTTCTTTTCATGTTGTAGTCTTCTTTATTTCTTTGCCTAACAATACATCTTGGAGAGTTTTTCCATCTACGTGTTAGTTTCCTGTTGCTGCATCACAAATCACCACAAACTCAAACACTTAAAGCACCACATATTATCTTGCAGTTCTGTAGGTCAAAGGTGAGACACGGCATGAATAGCCTCACACAGTTCTCATCAAGGTATCATTAGGGCTGCGCTTCTCTCTGGAGGTTAGGGGAAGGAATGTGCTTCCAAGCTTATTCTGCTGCTTACGATTGTCTCAGCACTTGGCCTTCTCCATCTTCACACCAGCAAAGGTACGTCAGAGTCTTCTCACACTTTAGATCTGCTTCACTGAATCCTCTGCCTGCCTCTTCTGCTTCTAAAGGCTCATGCAGTTACACTGGGACCATCCGAGGTAATCTCGTATTTTAAGGCAACAGTGATTCATAACCCTGCAGAGTCCGTTTGCCACGCTGCATAGCGTGTTCACAGTCCTAAGCCTGGAGCATAGAGCATTCTTTGGGGCCATAATTCTGTCTATCACATTTTAATACATCTGAATTTTTTAATTTCTTTAGTTGCTATGTGGTTTTTCATACTGTGAGTTCTGTATTTACCCAGTTCAAAGCAAAGTTTTTTTCTAATTTTAAAAATTATACATAATACTGTAATAAATATCCTTGAGGCATATTATGTACAAGTGAAAATATTTAGTATATATTCCAAAAAGTGGCCTCCATGAGAGAAATAGTATATTCATTTTACATTCTTTTATGGATGCTGCTAAATTGCAAGGCTTTACCAATCTAGTATTGCTGATACTTTGAATCTGCCTCTTTGTCAGCATGAACATCTGCCCAATCCTGATCATTATATTCTCTTTTCTATTCTTTGCTCTGTTTTTCAGTAATTTTTATGTATTTTTATGTGGTTTTCTCTTGTTGGTATATAGGAACTCTCTATATATTCAAATCTAAACCTTTAATATATCTTATTATATATCTTCTGTATATACATATATGTCTTTACATGTAATCTATATCATATACACAGATAGATTAAATGTTTTCTAGTTTTGCTTTGTGTGTATTGTCTTGCATAATTTTCTCGTCAAATTTTTAAGGGTTTTTAAAACTGGTTCTAAGATTTTTCATTTTTGTGTCTTTCTTAGGGAGCCACATCTTATTCTCTCTCTCCCTCTCTTCTTGTCTCTATGTATTTACAATCCGGTGTATTTGCTCTCCAATCCTTTTGGGTTCTTGTCCTTTTCTTAGTTTACTAGCTCTCTAATACACACATATTAGTTTGACCCATCTTTGCTTGTTTGACAGCTCTGTATGACAATACCAGTTTGTTGTTACATTGGTGGACTTGTGTGTGCATTTCTGTTCTTAGTTCTCTGGTGAGCCCTTTGATAACTTTAAACACGATTCTCCCTTGTCGTGTCTTGTTTTATGCCAGTGCGGTTTCCCTGTTTACGTTCTGCATCTTACTCCTTTGTGTGAATTCTGCCTTTAAGTGTACTCGACGCTCACCACTAGCGCTTCTTTTCCTCTTATTTCTTAATTGACTGGATTTACTCACCAAGTAGTTTGGGTTTGTTTGTTTGTTTTGCTTTGGGTTTGTTTTTTCTGTACCCAGAAGGGCATAGCAACAATACTTTTGACTTTTTTGGCCACTTTGTATTTTCAGGACGCTTTGTAACTTTTGTGGGAGTGGGACCTTTGGTCCTAACCTCCGCAGTCCGTACCCATTCCTTTATAATCTCCTGGCACTGAACACTGCCTTGCAGAACTGACATCAGCCTGCTATTTCCCTTCTTACAGATGACTTACTTTTTTCTGCGTAGAGGTCTGCGAATCCCTTCTTTATCTTTGAAGTTCAGGTACTTAAGCAGGTGCGTGTCAGTTTTCACAGCTCTTTCTCTGTGGGGAAAGTGGCAATAGCATGTTCCCCCTTTTAAACTCGTGCACAAGCTTGGAGAGGTTGTGCAGACAGTGGCACCAAAGCTGTGAAAGCCCCCAGTCCAGGCTCAACTGCATGCCAGGCGTCTGCACAAGTCTCCCTCGTTGGCCTTTGAGATTCTGGTCTTTTACATTTCATTCTGTACAGAAGTCCAGTAAGTTAGGCATCGCGTGGGTTTTGATAATTCTCTGCACTTTTCTCCAAGTCAAAGCAGATGGAGCATTTGGGCTCTTCTGGTTTCGGTGAACCCCTGGCCCAGTTCTTAGACAACTGCTGAGCCCTGTCTAAGGTTCTACCCCGCTCCTTCATGCCCCTGTAATAAATTCTTAAGCTAAATGCATATATTTGTTCTCATTTTTAACTTTCTGTCTTCCTGAGAGATTTAAGTTTAGAATTTCAACAAATCTACTCTCTTCTCTGTGTTTTGATGGCGTTTTTTTACCACTGTTGTGAAGCACTAACCACACTCTATTCCGGCTGGCTGTGCATAGTCCTGTCTCCTGAAACAGGCAGAAATAAGGGCTTACTCACCTATGTCTGTCATCCTTTTCCTCTGCCCGCTGCTCCCCCTTCCACGCACTGCGTCCTCCTTTGTATTCATAGCACATAAGAGGGACAATGTATATTTATTGACTTGAATCCAGTTATTTACAAAATCTTGTTTAGGATCCCAGCATTTTGAGTGCTGGGAATATTATAGAACTGGCCTTGTAGCCTTGATTTTTAAAAGATACTAGGACTTCAAATACATTTAATAATTTAAGACACTGTTAAATCACATTATTTTCAAAAAATGATAATGCTAATCCAGCTCTGTAGAAGAGCACTTTTCATGGAATGTAATGTAAAGTCTGAGTAAATATACATGGTATATTTCTCTGTTTTAGAAAAGCTATCTAATTTCATAAAACTTGACATGTTAGATACAAAGGAAAATCCATATTGAAAAACAATTGTCCACACATACACTTTGCATTCTAGTTTTGGATTCTACTTCTCAAAATTTAACTTTAAAATACCTTCATTTCTATGAATAGTATATTGAATGTGCCATAGATTCTGTGTGATTTATTCTTTGAAATGTTCACTTTAATGTTGGAACAAATCTAGAACCACTGTATCTAACTTTTAAATTATCGTCCTGACTTTTGCCTGTGAAATTACATTACAGATGCTTAGCCACACTCTAGGCTTAATGGCTCTGGATCCTGTAGAATTCCAGAAATGCCACCTTATTGTAAGTTGAATTTCACTGAGGAAGAGCCTTCTTAACATTAATTCACATCATTCATACCTTCTATTTATATACAGTGGGCCATTTAGTGAAAGAACTAAATGCTTATGCTCTATTCTGCTAGAAAACTGGAAGAAGAAAGAATCTTGAGAGGAATATACAGTTGAATACATGTAACTGCTGCTGCTGCTGCTAAGTCACTTAAGTCGTGTCCGACTCTGTGTGACCCCATAGACAGAAGCCCACCAGGCTCCCCCATCCCTGGGATTCTCCAGGCAAGAACACTGGAGTGGGTTGCCATTTCCTTCTCCAATGTGTGAAAGTGAAAAGTGAAAGTGAAGTCGCTCAGCCGTGTCCGACCCTTAGCAACCCCCGGACTGCAGCCTACCAGGCTCCTCCATCCATGGGATTTTCCAGGCAAGAGTTCTGGAGTGGCTTGCCATTGCCTTCTCCAATACATGTAACTAAGACCTAACAATAACTGTTTCAATAGTAATAGTACCAGTCATCACTACAATGTGTTATCAAGCACTTATTGTATACCAAACTTTTGCTAAAAGCTTTATGTAAATTATTTCACTTAATCTTCAACCTACAATGCTACCAGTCTCATCACATTAATTTCACAGATAAGGAAACTGAGACTCAGAAAGGTTCAGTTCAGTTCAGTCACTCAGTCGTGTCTGACTCTTTATGACTCCATGAACCACAGCACGCCAGGCCTCCCTGTCCATCACCAACTCCTGGAGTCTACCCAAACTCATATTGATTGAGTCGGTGATGCCATCCACCATCTCATCCTCTGTTGTCCCCTTCTCCTCCTGCCCTCAATCTTTCCCAGCATCAGGGTCTTTTCAAATGAGTCAGCTCTTCACATCAGGTGGCCAAAGTATTGGAGTTACAGCTTCAGCATCAGTCCCTCCAATGAATATTCAGGACTGATCTACTTTAGGATGGACTGGTTGGATCTCCTTGCAGTCCAAGGGACTCTCAAGAGTCTTATCCAACACACAGTTCAAAAGCATCAATTCTTCAGCACTCAGCCTTCTTTATGGTCCAACACTCATATCCATACATGAATACTGGAAAAACATAGCCTTGACTGGACGGACCTTTCTTGGCAAAGTAATGTCTCTGCTTTTAAATATGCTGTCTAGGTTGGTCATAACTTTTCTTCCAAGGAGCAAGCGTCTTTTAATTTCATGGCTGCAATCACCATCTGCAGTAATTTTAGAGCTCCGAAAAATAAAGTCTGTCACTGTTTCCACTGTTTCCCCATCTATTTGCCATGAAGTGATGGGACCAGATGCCATGATCTTCGTTTTCTGAATGTTGAGCTTCAAGCCAACGTTTTCACTCTCCTCTTTCACTTTCATCAAGAGGCTTTTTAGTTCCTCTTCACTTTCTGCCATAAGGGTGGTGTCATCTGCATATCTGAGGTTATTGATATTTCTCCCGGCAACCAGCTTATGCTTCTTCCAGCCCAGCGTTTCTCATGATGTACTCTGCATATAAGTTAAATAAGCAAGGTGGCAATATACAGCCTTGACGTACTTCTTTTCCTATTTGGAACCAGCCTATTGTTCCATGTCCAGTTCTAACTGTTGCTTCCTGACCTGAATATGGATTTCTCAAGAGGCAGGTCAGGTGGTCTGGTATTCCCATCTCTTTCAGAATTTTCCAGTTTCTTGTGATCCACACAGTCAAAGGCTTTGGCATAGTCAATAAAGCAGAAATAGATGTTTTTCTGGAACTGTCTTGCTTTTTCCATGATCCAGCGGATGTTGACAATTTGATCTCTGGTTCCTTTGCCTTTTCTAAAACCAGCTTGAACATCTGGAAGTTCATGGTTTGTGTATTGTTGACGCCTGACTTGGAGAATTTTGAGCATTTCTTTGCTAGCGTGGGAGATGAGTGCAATTGTGCGGTAGTTTGAGCATTCTTTGGCATTGCCTTTCTTTAGGATTGGAATGAAAACAGATTTTCTAGTCCTGTGGCCACTGCTGAGTTTTCCAAATTTGCTGGCATATTGAGTTCAGTACTTTCACAGCATCATCTTTGAGGATTTGAAATAGGTCAACTGGAATTCCATCACCTCCCCTAGCTTTGTTCGTAGTGAAGCTTCCTAAGGCCCATTTGATGTCTCATTTCTGGATGTCTGGCTCTAGGTGAGTGATCACACCATCGTGATTAGCTGGCTCGTGAAGATCTTTTTTGTACAGTTCTGTGTATTCTTGTCAACTCTCCTGAATATCTTCTGCTTCTCTTAGGTCCATACCATTTCTGTCCTTTAGGTAACTTTTTTAAGATCACACAGCTGGATTGTAGCAGAATCAAGATTAGAACACAAAATAAAAATTGACTTCAGAGTTTATGCTGTTAATCCCTTTGCCATCTGCATTCTTCTACCATCTCCTGCTATAGATGAAGTTAGGCCCAAGGCCAGAGACACAGATGAGCAGACAAAGAAGCCTGAGCACAGAAGGAGTTCAAGAGCTAACAATGAAATGTAACAAGTGAGATACATCTATTTTAAAGATCACACAGCAGGAAAAAAGTTATACCTTTTTAAAAGCCACAGGTGCATTGCAGCAGGTCAGTGCACCTGTTTATGTTTGCCTTTGCTTTCTTATTCTTGAATTCACTTCTTGAAAACCGCTTGTTGTCATAATGAGAGAGAATCACTTCACATGCTGTAACTTAAAAATTAAGTCTGACTCAAATCAATTAAGAATATATGCATATGCATGTTCCATTCCTTTTTGGACAGGAGTAGGTGGGAGTATGATAGCCCCAAAGGTAAAATTCTCCCACATGCAATCAGCTCTGTCACTTTGTCTATATCCAGAAGGATGGTGGTGTCAAAATGTGAACATCCCTTGATGTGAGGCAATAGTAAGAAATTGGGTAGCAGACTTGAATTCTTTGTAGCCAAACCCAATGTCCATTTAATTATTTTATTTCCTCACAAGTCGTTGCCCTTTTATGTCAGTGTTGGGGGTCATAATATTGTGCAGCACTTGTGGGCTGATCGTTCAGACTGGCCTTACCAGGCCTGCTGATGGTGGGACTGGCTCTCAAATAGCAGCTCTCTTTGCTTTCAAAATGGAAGCATCTATCTGCTCCTCCTTTAACATTTTGTGGAATGAGTCCCTTTCTTCCTCAAAGTGAGGTCAGACAGTAGCTCAACTGAGAGAGCTCATCTTGGCAGAATTCAGAGCTTTCTCCTTCCATTCATCCAGCTCTTCTCAAACACCAGGAACGATGGGCAGGCAGAAAGGAACTAGCGTGGTTTGTTATGACAATATAACCAATAGAGTACAAATATGATTCTTTTTGCATTGTAGAATTTATTAAATAACCTATTAGATTTGCATATGATTAAAATCGTATTCTCTGTAAGTACCAGAAACTGCATTTATATTCACATGGAATTTTCATGGAATGGACAATGTATTGTGTTGCATTGATTTTATTCTGGGTTTGATGTTAGATTTCTGCCTTAATATCACATCAGGACTTTTAACCATGAACCTCATTATGTGAGTTCTAAAGAAATGTCATTTAACAATTAAAAGCAGTGTACTTAATGTCATTTAAAGATTGAAGGTGGGAGGAGAAGGGGACGACAGAGGATGAGATGGTTGGATGGCATCACTGACTCAATGACCACGAGTTTGGGTAACCAGCTCCAGAGTTGGTGATGGATAAGGAGGCCTGACGTGCTGCAGTCCATGGGATCACAAAGAGTCAGACATGGCTAAGCAACTGAACTGAACATAAATCGACAATACCAGCAATTTAAAGAATGTAGTGTTTAATGGAATGATAGAACTTTTTGTATTTTTAATACCTGAATTACTGAACTTACAGAAAAGTCTTATACTCATATATGAAGAACTTGAAAATACATAACAAATTATTTTTAAGTACTCCAATCCAGAGTAAAAAGATGAAAAGAAATAAGAATTAGAGCAGAAATCAATGAAATTGACAACAGATCAGTAGGAAAAAAAATCAATGAAACCGAAGGCTAGTTATTTGAAAGAGAATAAAATCAATAGCCTCTAGCCAGGCTAACTAAAAAATAAAAATAAGTAACAGGGGACACAAATTACTAATCCCAGAAACGAAAGGGGGCATCGTTGCAGAACCTGTCAACATGAAAAGAATGATAAAAAGTACTATGAATAACTCTGTGCCAGCAAAGTTGATAACCTGCATGAAATAGACCAATTCCTTGAAAGAAATAGTTTGCCAAAGCTCAGGCAGGAAGAAGTAGACAGTCTGAATAGGCCCATTTCTATTAAAGAAATTGGATAAACAGCAACTCTCCAGAAGAAAAGGCACCAGGTACCACGTGGCGTGGACAGTGACCTTAGTTCGCACACCAGGGACAGAACCCGCATCCCCTGCATTGGCGGGTGGACTCTCAACCCCTGGGCCAGATGCAGGTTTTCTCCAGTTAATCATTCTTTCTTTCCTTAACAGCCTTGACTGCACTTATTATTACTGCATCAGTAGCAGTAATATGTTCAAAGTGATCTCACATGCTGAGCATAATTACAGTTTTAGATATCAAGTGAAGTATTATTTTTTAAGTGTTGAAAATGTCTGGAATAATGTTGGCATTGTCCGCTCATGACAAGATGGAATGAAAGGGAACTAATTTACACTTCTCCCTGAAAAAGAATATGTGTGTGTGTCTCTGTGTGTTTGTGTGCACGTGTGTGTATCTGTGTCGCTGTGTGTATGGTGTGTCTCTGTGTGTCTGCGTGTCTCTGTGTGTGTGTCTCTGTGTGTGTCTGTGTGTCGCTGTGTGTGTGTGCATGTGTATGTGTCTGTGTGTGTATGTCTGTGTGTGTATGTGTCTGTTTGTGTGTCTCTATGCGTCTCTATGTGTGTGTGCATGTGTATGTATCTGTGTGTGTATGTCTGTGTGTGTATGTGTCTGTTTGTGTGTCTCTATGCGTCTCTATGTGTGTGTGCATGTGTATGTGTCTGTGTGTGTATGTCTGTGTGTGTATGTGTCTGTTTGTGTGTCTCTATGCGTCTCTGTGTGTGTGTGCATGTGTATGTATCTGTGTGTGTGTCTCTATGCGTCTCTGTGTGTGTGTGCATGTGTATGTGTCTGTGTGTGTATGTATCTGTTTGTGTGTCTCTATGCGTCTCTGTGTGTGTGTGCATGTGTATGTATCTGTGTGTGTGTCTCTATGCGTCTCTATGTGTGTGTGCATGTGTATGTATCTGTGTGTGTATGTCTGTGTGTGTATGTGTCTGTTTGTGTGTCTCTATGCGTCTCTATGTGTGTGTGCATGTGTATGTGTCTGTGTGTGTATGTCTGTGTGTGTATGTGTCTGTTTGTGTGTCTCTATGCGTCTCTATGTGTGTGTGCATGTGTATGTATCTGTGTGTGTATGTCTGTGTGTGTATGTATCTGTGTGTGTGTCTCTATGCGTCTCTGTGTGTGTGTGCATGTGTATGTATCTGTGTGTGTGTCTCTGTGCGTCTCTATGTGTGTGTGCATGTGTATGTGTCTGTGTGTGTATGTCTGTGTGTGTATGTCTGTGTGTGTATGTATCTGTGTGTGTGTCTCTATGCGTCTCTGTGTGTGTGTGCATGTGTATGTGTCTGTGTGTGTGTCTCTGTGCGTCTCTATGTGTGTGTGCATGTGTATGTGTCTGTGTGTGTATGTCTGTGTGTGTATGTGTCTGTTTGTGTGTCTCTATGCGTCTCTATGTGTGTGTGCATGTGTATGTGTCTGTGTGTGTATGTCTGTGTGTGTATGTGTCTGTTTGTGTGTCTCTATGCGTCTCTATGTGTGTGTGCATGTGTATGTATCTGTGTGTGTATGTCTGTGTGTGTATGTATCTGTGTGTGTGTCTCTATGCGTCTCTGTGTGTGTGTGCATGTGTATGTATCTGTGTGTGTGTCTCTGTGCGTCTCTATGTGTGTGTGCATGTGTATGTGTCTGTGTGTGTATGTCTGTGTGTGTATGTATCTGTGTGTGTGTCTCTATGCGTCTCTGTGTGTGTGTGCATGTGTATGTGTCTGTGTGTGTGTCTCTGTGCGTCTCTATGTGTGTGTGCATGTGTATGTGTCTGTGTGTGTATGTCTGTGTGTGTATGTGTCTGTTTGTGTGTCTCTATGCGTCTCTATGTGTGTGTGCATGTGTATGTATCTGTGTGTGTATGTCTGTGTGTGTATGTATCTGTGTGTGTGTCTCTATGCGTCTCTGTGTGTGTGTGCATGTGTATGTATCTGTGTGTGTGTCTCTGTGCGTCTCTATGTGTGTGTGCATGTGTATGTGTCTGTGTGTGTATGTCTGTGTGTGTATGTGTCTGTGTGTGTGTCTCTGTGCGTCTCTATGTGTGTGTGCATGTGTATGTGTCTGTGTGTGTGTCTCTATGCGTCTCTATGTGTGTGTGCATGTGTATGTATCTGTGTGTGTATGTCTGTGTGTGTATGTATCTGTGTGTGTGTCTCTATGCGTCTCTGTGTGTGTGTGCATGTGTATGTATCTGTGTGTGTGTCTCTGTGCGTCTCTATGTGTGTGTGCATGTGTATGTGTCTGTGTGTGTATGTCTGTGTGTGTATGTGTCTGTGTGTGTGTCTCTATGCGTCTCTATGTGTGTGTGCATGTGTATGTGTCTGTGTGTGTATGTCTGTGTGTGTATGTGTCTGTTTGTGTGTCTCTATGCGTCTCTATGTGTGTGTGCATGTGTATGTATCTGTGTGTGTATGTCTGTGTGTGTATGTATCTGTGTGTGTCTCTATGCGTCTCTATGTGTGTGTGCATGTGTATGTGTCTGTGTGCGTATGTCTGTGTGTGTATGTGTCTGTTTGTGTGTCTCTATGCGTCTCTATGTGTGTGTGCATGTGTATGTGTCTGTGTGCGTATGTCTGTGTGTGTATGTATCTGTGTGTGTGTCTCTATGCGTCTCTGTGTGTGTGTGCATGTGTATGTGTCTGTGTGTGTATGTCTGTGTGTGTATGTGTCTGTTTGTGTGTCTCTATGCGTCTCTATGTGTGTGTGCATGTGTATGTATCTGTGTGTGTATGTCTGTGTGTGTATGTATCTGTGTGTGTGTCTCTATGCGTCTCTGTGTGTGTGTGCATGTGTATGTATCTGTGTGTGTGTCTCTGTGCGTCTCTATGTGTGTGTGCATGTGTATGTGTCTGTGTGTGTATGTCTGTGTGTGTATGTATCTGTGTGTGTGTCTCTATGCGTCTCTGTGTGTGTGTGCATGTGTATGTGTCTGTGTGTGTGTCTCTGTGCGTCTCTATGTGTGTGTGCATGTGTATGTGTCTGTGTGTGTATGTCTGTGTGTGTATGTGTCTGTTTGTGTGTCTCTATGCGTCTCTATGTGTGTGTGCATGTGTATGTGTCTGTGTGTGTATGTCTGTGTGTGTATGTGTCTGTTTGTGTGTCTCTATGCGTCTCTATGTGTGTGTGCATGTGTATGTATCTGTGTGTGTATGTCTGTGTGTGTATGTATCTGTGTGTGTGTCTCTATGCGTCTCTGTGTGTGTGTGCATGTGTATGTATCTGTGTGTGTGTCTCTGTGCGTCTCTATGTGTGTGTGCATGTGTATGTGTCTGTGTGTGTATGTCTGTGTGTGTATGTGTCTGTGTGTGTGTCTCTGTGCGTCTCTATGTGTGTGTGCATGTGTATGTGTCTGTGTGTGTGTCTCTATGCGTCTCTATGTGTGTGTGCATGTGTATGTATCTGTGTGTGTATGTCTGTGTGTGTATGTATCTGTGTGTGTGTCTCTATGCGTCTCTGTGTGTGTGTGCATGTGTATGTATCTGTGTGTGTGTCTCTGTGCGTCTCTATGTGTGTGTGCATGTGTATGTGTCTGTGTGTGTATGTCTGTGTGTGTATGTGTCTGTGTGTGTGTCTCTATGCGTCTCTATGTGTGTGTGCATGTGTATGTGTCTGTGTGTGTATGTCTGTGTGTGTATGTGTCTGTTTGTGTGTCTCTATGCGTCTCTATGTGTGTGTGCATGTGTATGTATCTGTGTGTGTATGTCTGTGTGTGTATGTATCTGTGTGTGTCTCTATGCGTCTCTATGTGTGTGTGCATGTGTATGTGTCTGTGTGCGTATGTCTGTGTGTGTATGTGTCTGTTTGTGTGTCTCTATGCGTCTCTATGTGTGTGTGCATGTGTATGTGTCTGTGTGCGTATGTCTGTGTGTGTATGTATCTGTGTGTGTGTCTCTATGCGTCTCTGTGTGTGTGTGCATGTGTATGTGTCTGTGTGTGTATGTCTGTGTGTGTATGTGTCTGTTTGTGTGTCTCTATGCGTCTCTATGTGTGTGTGCATGTGTATGTATCTGTGTGTGTATGTCTGTGTGTGTATGTATCTGTGTGTGTGTCTCTATGCGTCTCTGTGTGTGTGTGCATGTGTATGTATCTGTGTGTGTGTCTCTGTGCGTCTCTATGTGTGTGTGCATGTGTATGTGTCTGTGTGTGTATGTCTGTGTGTGTATGTCTGTGTGTGTATGTGTCTGTGTGTGTGTCTCTATGCGTCTCTATGTGTGTGTGCATGTGTATGTGTCTGTTTGTGTGTCTCTATGCGTCTCTATGTGTGTGTGCATGTGTATGTGTCTGTGTGTGTATGTCTGTGTGTGTATGTATCTGTGTGTGTGTCTCTATGCGTCTCTGTGTGTGTGTGCATGTGTATGTGTCTGTGTGTGTGTCTCTGTGCGTCTCTGTGTGTCTGTGTATGCACATGTGTGTGTCTGTGTATCTGTGTGTGTGCATGTGTGCGTGCACTTGTCTCTGTGTGTGTGTGCATATGTGTTTGTGTCTGTGTGTGTTTCTCTGTGTGTGTGCACGTGTGTGTATCTGTGTGTGTCTGCGTGTCTCTGTGTGTGTGTCTCTGTGTGTGTCTGTGTGTCGCTGTGTGTGTGTGCATGTGTATGTGTCTGTGTGTGTATGTCTGTGTGTGTATGTGTCTGTTTGTGTGTCTCTATGCGTCTCTGTGTGTGTGTGCATGTGTATGTATCTGTGTGTGTGTCTCTGTGCGTCTCTGTGTGTCTGTGTATGCACATGTGTGTGTCTGTGTATCTGTGTGTGTGCATGTGTGCGTGCTCGTGTCTCTCTGTGTGTGTGCATATGTGTTTGTGTCTGTGTGTGTTTCTCTGTGTGTGTGCACGTGTGTGTATCTGTGTGTGTCTGTGTGTCTCTGTGTGTGTCTGTGTGTGTATGTGTGCACATGTTATGTGTGTGTATCTCATGTGTGTCTGTGTCTGTGTGTTGGAAACAAGGTTTCAGACACTGGATGTCAGGCTGCCCGGGTGATCACTGCAGAGGGTTCTTGGGTGGCCCTGCAGGGAGGGAGAAACCCCGAGGGGCCGGGCAGTCTCCCTGAGGCGAGGAGACAGAATGGAGTCTGGGAGGCGGAGGCCAGAGTCCACCAAGCAGGTGTGCAGGGAAGGGTGGTCTCCAGGGAGCTGCAGGTTGTCCCTTCCCAGATCTTCAACTAATGAGACTGTTGGTGAAAAGGAGCAGCCCACGGCCAGGACAAGAATCTCGGGTTAGAGGGAACGCTACTTGCGGCTCACACAGGAGTGGGAAGGGAAAACAGAATTAACAGTTTAAATGCAGATCGCAAAAGGGTCAACTGTTCTCAAGCATCGCCGCCTGGCTGCACCCAGAACAAAGCTAAAGAAGATCGCAGATGCACCTGTTTGTCAAGTATCTAGCAGGAAAAATCACAATATGCCCAGTAAAAAATTATGAGGAATACGTGCAGAAGGCACACCCAGAGTGAGACTGCTTGAAAGCAGGAGGAAATCCAGTCAATAGAGACAGACTTGGAAGTGACGCAGATGAGGGCTTCCCTGGGAGTCCAGTGGTTAAAAGTCTGCGTGGCAACAGTCCCCGCTCTAAGGGAATTTCTCTCTTACTTTGATAAGCAAGTACATAATTAACTGTGATAACAGTACGAGAGGGTTACAGGGATATGAAGGAAATGCTCTGGGGGGGCAAAGAAAGCATTTGTTTTCTTTGTGGGATTAGAAGAAACTGTCGTAGCAGAGGCGGCATGTAATCTGAAATGAAGCGTTCCTTGTGGCGTTGCTGTAGGAACACATTACCCCCATTCCTGGTGGTTTGAAACAACCACTTTATTCTGCTCATATATTCTCTGGGTCAAGACTCCAGACAGGGCACAATAGGAATGATAGTCATCTGCATTCCGTAGCATCTCAAGACTCACAGGTTTGGAGCGTGAGAGCCAGAGGCAGGATCCTCTCGGGGTGTCTTCACCCTCCTGATACTCGATTCCTGTCACCTGGACTCAGCCGGGGCTGTTGCTGCTGAGTCGCTTCAGTCGTGTCCAACTCTGTGTGACCCCATAGACGGAAGCCCACCAGGCTCCCCCGTCCCTGGGATTCTTCAGGCAAGAACACTGGAGTGGGTTGCCATTTCCTTCTCCAGTGCATGAAAGTGAAAAGTGAAAGTGAAGTCGCTCAGTCGCGTCCAACCCTTAGCGACTCCACGGACTGCAGCCCACCAGGCTCCTCCATCCATGGGATTTTCCAGGCAAGAGGACTGGAGTGGCTTGCCATCAGCCGGGGCAGGCAACTTGAACAGCCGTACTTGGCTTCTCCACATCACCTGGTTTTCTTACAGCGCTGAGGTCGTAGGATAATCAGTTTCACATGGCAGCACAGGGATCTGAAAAAGAGTCTCTAGCAAGCCAGGTAGGAGTGGCAGTGACTTCTGTAATCTAACCTCAGAGGCCACACACTCACTTCCACTGCACTCTGTTGGTCATCAGTCAAGTCAAACCAGATTCAAAGAGAGGAGATGAAGCGCCACTTCTGGATGGGGAGCGGCATTATTCTGGAAGAGCATTTGAGATGAGTAATATTGTTTCAAGAATCTTTAGAAAATACATTTTGGCACATGAAAGATTCTTATTATTTGGGAACCAAATGAAAATGTATAGGCATGATTTAGGAATAGTAAACAAAGCTATAAAGCGAGAGCATGGTGGGACTTGTCCCAGCATGATGTGCAGCCAGAAATTGGAACAAATTTTGAAGGGCCTTTTATTTTCATGTTGAAGAGATTAGACTTCAATTTATAAGCATTCTGGAACCCTTCAATTGTTTTTAGACTAGAGGATTGGCATGAGTTAATCTTGTATTTTAGAGAGATGACCCAGGTATGGGGCTGTTTGTATAGACACAAATGTTAATAGTGTCAGTAGAGAATAGGAATGATTATACTAAGTAGTGAGAATATAAGTGAAAATAGAGAGATATGTGATATATTCTGGAGATAGAGTTATGACTATAATTCATATAGTCATAGGCAAGGAAGAGAAAAAAGACATCAAAGATGAAATAAACGAGAGTGCCCAGAATTGGCTGCTTTGTCTGGCACTCATTCCTCTGTCCCTGAGACACTCTACAGATGAAGGTCCCCGGACGCTCTCCATCAAGGCCATGGATCTCACCGCCAGTCTTAACCGTGCTTGTTGGTCTGCAGTAGTGGGTACACTCTTCATTTCTCATGTGTTCTGCTGTCAGTTCTGAAGGTGTCACGGAGTAGAGGCTGAGGGTAAAAGCAGTGGTGGCTTCAGGTTTCCAAAGCAAATGTGACGCAGAAGATTATTTACTTTGCTGTTCTTACTTAAATTTATGTATCTTGGTCCTCAGCTTTCTGAGCAAATGCATGCAGTTTAATTTTTCTTCCCAGTAAGAGAACTGTAGTCAGAATACCATTTTCTTTTTTTAATGACTGGTTTTTCTTTGTCCTGTTAGATTTTTAAAGAGATTCACACTCCCTCTTACCAATTCCTGAGACATTATCAATTAACCACACACAGCCCATCGAACACTGCATAGCTGTAATTAAACTAAATTACTATGCAGTAGCTTTCATTACACAATGACACAGTTTTTATTAGGACCATAGAGAGAGTTTAATTACATGTCTAGACACCCCCTGAATTCATGGCAGCTGTGTTATCTTTGTCTATTTAGAAGAGAATTTGAGCTTTTGGCGATTGCATTTTTTGAAAGACCAAATGGTAAGATAAGTTTGGGAGTTTTTTCTTTTTTCTTTTAATTCCACATTCTACTTCAGTGCATATTTAAGAACCATTTTTACGTATGTGGATGTAAATGTTTCCCAATAAAAGTGCACAGAATTTCATTCTTTGTCATATTTGATATACGCTTCATTGCATCCAAAAGCTTTCATTTTCAAATAAGTCCCAGATCTCCTCTCTTACCTTATTAATGCATAAATCATGTACTGTAGTCTGAAGCATAGATACCTCATCATAATATTTCCAGCTTCTCCATGCCCGTGAAGAAGCTCCGCTCTTTGCCGGAGGACAGCGTGCCCTTGACAGGCACCCCCACCCTCCCAGTCAGCATCTCTGCACAGGATGCAGAGTCCATCTGTGTATGGCTCCCAAGCCCCTGCTCGGCCAAAGTGGCAGATCCAGGCGTCTCTTTGTTCCTTTTGTGCTCCAACCCGACCTCTCCTCTCTCTTTACAAAAGCAGCCTCCTGCTCTGTAACTGCAGATCATTTCTGGACCTTTTCCCAAGCTATTCATTGTCTCCTGAGTATCACCTCTTTTAATTGGTTAAACCATTTCCATTGCCTCCCTTCCTAAAAACTTCATCTTTCTTGAAATCTGACCATATGCATCAGAAATAAGAGAATGGAATTATCACAGGCTTATCCTTCCTAAGCAATCTCAAAACCTGGCTCACAAGATGCACTTGCTCTGACTTTGCATACAAATACATTTTAGACACTGATTTTTTTGTCGATTACATGTACATTATTTTTTTCTTTATATTTTTGTATTCTGTTAGTATGTCTAAATCAGAACACATCAAACTTTTTCTATCATTTTTTTGCCCCATAATTTATTATTAAGTGAACGACTTAATAATTGCTATTGATAGCAGTGATTTTTTGAAGTCTTAAGTGAATGTTTTAGACTTCGGATTGAATCTAAGGAAAATGCTGCTGCTGCTGCTGCTGCTAAGTCACTTCAGTCGTGTCCGACTCTGTGTGACCCCATAGACGGCAGCCCATCAGGCTCCCCCGTCCCTGGGATTCTCCAGGCAAGAACACTGGAGTGGGTTGCCATTTCCTTCTCCAATGTGTGAAAGTGAAAAGGGAAAGTGAAGTCGCTCAGTCATGTCTGACTCGTAGCGACCGCATGGACTGCAGCCTACCAGGCTCCTCCGTCCATGGGATTTTCTAGGCAAGAGTACTGGAGTGGATTGCCGTTGCCTTCTCCGTCTAAGGAAAATAGTATAGGTAAAATGATATTTCCACCATAAATAGATTAAATAGACTGTTAGGCTAAATAGACTGTTCCTAGAAATATGTACTTAATAGAACTTTTATAACATACACATATATAAATAGACAGGAAATTAATTTCAACCTGTTAAAAGCACCCGTGTTTCCCAGTCTGATTCTGTACACCAGAAGGCTCATATCAAAGTCAGAAATAAGGATTGGAGTCTGATATTCTTCAGGACCTCTTCTTCTATCACTTACTCTAACACGACGCCCCAGCTTTGTCTACCCAATGCCATTCATAATTACGCTCTCTAGAAAAGCATTCTACTTTCTTTCCCCGTGGCATTGCCACTCCAGCAGAGCTGGATAAAGCTTTGTTTTATCCAAACACTTCAAGCCACACCTGTAATCTAACAACAGGGTTCACATCGGAACCTCCTCCAAGGTCAGCGGCAGGTCCGGTCCTCAGGCCCACCCCTGGGGTCCAGGGGCATCTTTTGTTTGCAGACGAAGGTCTGTGGGCATGCTCACTCTTCACTAGCTTGTCATTGTGGCTGGGCAACAATTTATGAATGTTTTAGACGTGAAGGAAGCTGAAGGGAAAACTAACAGATGAATTTTCAAGTGTCTTTCCCCAAACTCCCTGAGGCTTATGTTGTATTACATACTCAGGTAAACTTCAAAGGATATGAAGAAATTAATTCAGCCATAACAGTCAACTTAATACTGCTACAGAAGAAAAAAATATGTAATTATTCAAAATGTCATTTTGAACATGAAACCCTTTTGTCTGATCTTATAGTTAAAATATTCTTACTGAATTTTGGCTTTTCTCAAAGTGAGGCTGTAAATCTCATTTATCTAACTGATACTCACTGAGAACCACTGAGGTGACTAAGAACTATTATCCAGTAAGTATAAATAAACACATAGAATCCGTACTTCAGCTAAATGTATCAAAGTGATGTTGCTATAGAAATATATCACTATAATATAAGCAGAAGTATTTAAACTTCTGACATTAATAATGGCAAATGAATAAAAGGTGCAGATTACCATCATTCTTGAATATGTAAGTTCTTGACTAAAATGTAAAATAACATAAATGTCTATAGGAAACGATTTATTTATTGTTCATTGAAAAGTATTGATTGAGTGCACATTTAGCATAGGCACTGTACAGAAAACTAGGTATCTGGAGATCCAGGTAAAAGTGTCCTTGTCTTTATGGAGTTCTCAGTCTAGCAAGGGAGATGTTCCTTAACATAAAGCTTGCGGAGAAACAGATATGATGTAAAGAAAAATAGAAAGCATCGTGAGAGCATATAAGAGCGTGTGTGCCTAAGAGAGCATGTTAATCTGATACAGCCTCCCCGAGGACCTGATTGATAGCTGAGGATGAGGATGACGAGAGCTCTCCTGGTCCAGAGATAGTCTTGCGCTGAAAGCGGGACCAGCGGGAGAGCGGGGAGAAGCCGCAGCTGATGAGGCGCTGCCGGGGCGCCTGGGGGGAGGGGGCGCGAGGGCCTGCAGCAGCCGCAGGGGTGGCACCGGGAGACCCCGAAGGCCCGGGAGAGGGGCACGAGCAGCCCCAGGGGTGGCGCCGGGAGACCCCGAAGGCCCGGGAGAGGGGCATGAGCAGCCCCAGGGGTGGCGCCAGGAGACTCCCCCCCCAAGGCCCGGGAGAGGGGCACGAGCAGCCCCGGAGTGGCGCCGGGAGACCCCCCAAGGCCCGGGGGCCGGGGAACGAGCAAACAGCAGGCTTTGAGGTGGCCTGTCCACCGCGGTGTGATTCGGCGGAGCTGCTCGTTGTGTGATGACTGGGTGAAACAAAGTGAGGAGGTTCCAGATCCTAACTGCTGCAAACTTTGTGCCTTTTCTAATGTCTAAACATTCTTACCATAAACTATGAACACATAATAGCAATTTCAGTCCTTGTTTTACTTAGACTTGTTTATATCTCTCTGTAATTTATATTTCATCTTCTTGGGAAGAGAAGTTGTGGTAAGTTAAATGAAAAATTAAGCTATTAAAGTGGGAAAAGAATTTTTTAAAAAGCAAGGAGAGGGAGAAGTAAATAGTGTGAATTAGGCTAGTTAGTACAATTGAAGCTTCTTTGTCACCGAGCTGCTTGGCAGCCAAAACTGAAGGAAACGGAATGAAATAAAAAGCAAGTGTTTTCTGATCAAAGTATCCTTTGATGCTTCAGAAAAGAGAAAGTATTCCAAATCTCAAAGGATTTCTAAATGTATTTTATAAGAGACGTAAAAGAACAATGATAGAGCCTATATAACTGCTGCTTATGGAGCAGAGTGTCTGCTCCATTTTCAGGGCTTCTCACCACAGCCTGCAGAGTGGACACTGCAGATGGGAAAGCTGAGATTGAGAGGGCTGGCACGGTGTATAAGGGAACACAGGTAGTAAACAGCGTGCTTGGTGTCTATGGCCCCAGAGCACCGCTCATGACGCTACTCCTTGACAACCATTTCAAAAGCAGGATCTCAAAACTTTATATGCCTTATTTCTTGTATTACCCTTGATCAAAACCAACAGTGTGACATTAAAACAGAACTCAGCTAAGATACGCCTTTGGTACCAAGGCATTATATTTATTATTATAAGATCCTTAAAAAGTATCTGTTTCCTATTTTGATTAGTCTACAGATAAAATTCAACTTGTCATTTAATGCTTTCTTTCTAAAAAGAGAATGCACTTTCCAAACATTGAGCCTGTAAATTAGTTGTGTGCTTCTCTGCCTCTGAGGCTGTCTGTTTGTCCTCCTTCTTTTTACTCCACAGTTTTAATTAAATTCATATGCATGTGCTCATTTGCTCTTCCAGTTTCTTTATTAAAAGTTACCATTACTCAAGATAAACTTCAGTAATTAGGTGCTACAATTTTTGTCAGATTCATTACTTATTCCTATTAAATTGTTGGATTTATATAGAAGACATTGTAGGTCTTCTCCCTAACTATTGTTCAGATTTTCAATATGTTTAAAACTTTAAAACAGTGGTATAGTACTTATTAGTTTCTTATTTTAGAAAATATTTATATTTTAAAATGTGTATACTGTCATGAGTTTATTGTTTTATTTTTAAATTAAAAGTAATTTTTTGATTTCTCAGTTTTAACTGCTTGCACAGTAAGTAAATGTTAGGTAGAGCTTACATAAACAATAGCTCTCTGAGGCTCTTAACATTTTAGCTGTAAAGAAGTTCTGAGACCAGGAAAAGTGAGAACCGGTGCTCTAGAAGCGTGGCTGCTTCCAATGACTGTGTCTCCTTGGGGAGGCAGAAGATCATACTCCAAGCTTGCCGTCTTCCTGGCTTCCCAGCTGGAAATAATGTAAAGGTTAAAAGTAGTAACTATTGATCAAAGGCAGTTAGTGGGTCTAAGCAAAAATAAAATTGCCATTCTGTCAATAAAGTCTCCCACATGTGCGGATGATTATATCATGAGTATTAATAGTCTTTCTACATCAAGTCACTTACAGCAAATGATCCCTGCCTCTGTCTTTAAAAGTCAGGATCAGGACTGTTAGCATTCATTCCATTATTTGCTTTTCAGTTTGCTCCTCTGGTAATGCATGACTCCTAGATCTTTTATTTTCTATAAAACTTTTCTTCTCTTATCTGTCTAGCTCTCCTTTTGGAGTGCCAAATGATGCTTTGTTTGTTTTGTCTTGTTTTTTTTAAATTTGCACTTAAAACACATAACCACCATTTTTGTTCAAGAAAGCCAGAACAACATGTAATGAAAATCTTGATATAATTAGTACTTTGCTAAACCAACTTGTCCCTTCATCTCGTTTGCTGTTCTGTGCCGCTATTTTCAGTGTCATTTTCTTCTCCAAGCTACGGAGCTTCTAAACCGGGTTAGAAAATCAATGTTTTCTATTGATCTATACAATTCTTAGACATGTTCCAAAGCTATTATATGAGACATTCACATCTCTGCCTGTCACACTCTAGGTATACAGGATATAGTATGTTCCCCCTCAGGGGTACGGTGTTTTCTTCCAGGGTATGATTTGAGGCTGAATGTGGTCTTCCATCACTCATTTCTCCTCCCCCCCTTACTAAATACCTTGTCTCTCCTCCAGCATTCTCCCCTGTTTTCCTTCATTTTTCTTTTCGTCTCATCCCCACACCACACAGTCAAGCAGTAAGTGGTTCTTGATCTCCTGCTTGGGAATCCTGCACGGGCGGATGCCCAGATCTGAACCCACCACCACGACGTCCAGTCGTGACCTTGTAAAGATCTCGTAGTCTCTTTATCCTTCAGTTTTCTCATTTGCAGAACAAGAATTATGTGATTTCCATGATAAAGCTGCTGTGAAGTTTAAGTAAGCTAAGCGATCCAAAGGTGTTTATAATGGTGCTTGGAATGTGTACTAAGTGTTTAGGACACGAATGGCAGTATTGTTCTTGTTCAGTTCCTCAGTTGTGTCCGACTCTCTGCGACCCCATGGACTGCAGCACGCCAGGCCTCCCTGTCCTTCACCATTTCCATAAGTTCAGATTCATGTCCATTGAGCTTCTGATGCCACCCAACCATCTCATCCTGTGTCATCCCCTTCTCTTCCCGCCTTCAGTCTTTCCCAACATCAGGGTCTTTTCCAGTGAGTCAGCTCTTCACATCAGGTGGCCAAACTATTGGCACTTCAGCCAATACTGAAGTATTAGCTACCTGATATTGATCTAGTGTGTGATTCATGGGGTCGCGGAGAGTCGGACATGACTGAGCGACTGAACTGAACTGAACTGAAGGAGTGAGCTAGACCTGGTTCAGTTCCGTTCAGTTCAGTCGCTCAGTCGTGTCCGACTCTCCGCGACCCCATGAATCACAGCACGCCAGGCCTCCCTGTCCATCACCAACTCCCAGAGTTCACTCAAACTCATGTCCACAGAGTCGGTGATGCCATCCAGCCATCTCATTCTCTGTTGTCCCCTTCTCCTCCCGCCCCCAACATGTACAAAAGCAAAACTTTATTTTTTATCACTGTTGCTCTGACAGATAATCCTGTAAATCCAGTCTTCTCCTCAGTGAATAAAATTTCAGCCATGCCCTAATTTTTCCAGTCCCTTTTGGATAGGAAAAGACCAAAATTTTATTTTTTCCTTTTTTAGATTTTTTTATTTTAATCAAATATATTTGATTTACAATGTTGTGTTGCTTTCTGCTGTCCAGCAAAGTGATTCAGAATATTAAAAAATGATTCTGCATTATATTCTTTTCCGCTGTTGTTTATCACAGGATACTGGATGCAGTTCCCTGTCCTGTGCTGTAGGACCTTGTCCATCCATTCTGTGTATAACACTTCACCTCTGCTGACCCCAAACTCCTGGTCCACCCCTCACCCCCCTCCTTGACAGTCGCAAGTCTTTCCTCTCTATCTGTGAGTTTGTTTCTAATTCCTGCATGAGCTCATCTGTGTCACAGTCTAGGTTCCACGTGTAAGTGCTATCCTGTGGCGTCTGTCAGTATCTTCCTGACTGGCTCCACTCAGTGTGACGGTCTCTAGTTGGGTCCATGCTCGCAGGTGGCCTTGTTTTGTCCTATGCTGGCTCAGTAGTATTGCTCTGTGTGTGTGCAGCATCTTCCGTCCATTTGTCTGCTCATGGACACTCTGGCTGTTTCTTGGCGTGGCTGTGGTGCTGTGAACACAGGGGTGCACGTATCAGTTTTTATTGCAGTTTCGTCCAGATATATGCCCAGGAATAGATTGTAGATTTCGTTTTCCAGTTTTAGTTCTTGAAGAACCTTCATACTGTTCTCCATAGTAGCTACACCAGTTTACATTCCCACCAACAGTGTAAGAGGGTTCCCTTTTCTCCACACCCTCTTCAGCATTTGTCATTTGTAGACATTTCAATGGCAGCCGTTCTGACTGGTGTGAAGTGGGACATCATTGCAGTTTTGAGTTGCAGTTCTCTAATAATTAGTGATTATTGAGCATCTTTTCAAGAAAAGACAAAAATTTTAGACTCACTCAGTTTTAAATTTCTTGCCTCCCCCACCTTGGGATGTGTAATTCATAGACATAGTGGTAGGGATTCCTGCTGGTTTCTGCTTTTCTTCTTCCTCTTTTATAACCAGCTAGATGCTGATTGTGGTTCCTCCAGGCTTGGGCTGTGAAGGCGACGATAAGGAACAGGATAGGAAATAGGGGATTAAAGCTTGGTCTTCCCTGGGCTGGTATTGGTGAGCTGGTACAGTGATCTCTGGTTGTAGCAGGTTACAAATGCCTGTTGTCTTCCCCTGTGGGACACCTTTGATAGCTCTGCAGGGACTCTATGTAGGACGGTTCTCTCACTCAGGGCGATCTGAGTGGCCCTTCAGCTGCCTGCTGTCACCACCCTCGGGTTCTGGTTTCTGTGATGCTGAGATGAGGTGGCATCACCCCCGCGGGAGGCACTCCAGCAGAAGGACCTCCTCGGGGGACCCATGTCTGATGCCCTTCTTCACAGTCGACTTCGGGTCATGAGAAGGACCTCCTCTGGGACCCGTGTCTGATGCCCTTCTTCACAGTCGACTTCGGGTCATGAGAAGGACCTCCTCGGGGGACCCATGTCTGATGCTCTTCTGCACAGTCCACTCCGGGTCCCTGAGAAGGACCTCCTCGGGGACCCGTGTCCGATGCTCTTCTGCACAGTCCACTCCGGGTCCCTGAGAAGGACCTCCTCGGGGACCCGCGTCCAATGCCCTTCTGCACAGTCCACTGCCGTTCCATGAGAAACGTGTTTCTCTGTCCAGCTGTCAGGGGAGGGCAGCTGAGTCTCACTGAGACCTTGTCCCCTCAATCACCTGCTCCAGTTTTTCCAGTTTTTCGTGAGTGAGCCAGGTATCAGTCCCAGTTTCCTTAGACCACTAAGTGGCACATGTCAGGTGACCTTGAAGCTCTTTACCCCGTTTTACCTGGCTTGAGGAGAAAGAAAGAACACCCTCCTCCCTTCCTCTGTGCCACAGGAAAGGAGAAAAGCTGCAGCACCTTGGCAACTTTCTCTCATCGCGACAGAAACACAGGCAGAGGATTTGAATGGACAACTTACAAAAAGGAAAGTGTATAAAGAGAAGCTGGACTATATGAGTAAACAGAGAAAGAGAAATTAAGCCAAACTTAAGATATAATTTTTATATTCCAGCTCAGCAGAAGTTAAAAATATAAATTTGCTATTTAGATATCAGGAAAATGTATACACTTACACTGTTTATGTGAGTTAATATTGGAGTCTTTCAGGAAAGCAATTTTGCAATACATATTAAAGTTAAAAATCTGTGTACCTTTTGACCACACCAGACCTGCTTTCAGGTATCTATCCTAGAGAATATCAGCAAAAATGCTCACATTTCCGAGTATTGAAGGTTTATTACTGCATTATTTGTAATTTTTAAAAATTTAAATGTCCATCAAAGTGGAAATAGCAAAATAAAAAGTGATATATCCAACAAAAAATGAATACAAGGGTTAAATAAAATAAGTTGTGGTGACATATGGGAAAGATTTTTAAAACATGTTGTTAAAAAAATAAAAGCAGTGTGAAAATTTTTATTAGTGATACATTTATATAAGAAAATGGAAAAATCAGGTATATTTCTTTGTATGCATGTACTCATATTTGTAAATGCATAGAGAAAAGTTCAGACCATTTCAAACTGATGAATGATTGCTTTTGGAGAGGACGTAAACTTCCTCTGGAGGAGAAGCAGGGTCAGGTAGAACTTTAACATTCATAACAAGAGTGTGCTACATGTGTGGTTACACATGATTTACAAAAGAATTTAAAATATGATAAAATTATGTTAGAGGTAATCTTTAAGATAATATCAATGATAGCTGTATATACTAATCCTCAAAGCACCTATGAGAGCATTTATTGTCATTAAACAATATTTATCATGTTAAAGGTGGTTCTCTATAGTAATTACGTCTAAATGTCTCTTCAAACAGTAATTATGAAGTCTTTGCTGTGGTTGCGATTTTCTAAGATGACACATATAATTATGTCTTTCAGATAATAAATCAGACAAATCTCAACACAGGGCATGTTGACTTTATTATTTATAATGATAATTAGCCAATTTTAGCTGATATGATAATACACATATGAGAACTGTAATATTCTATGAGAAGTAAATATTTTATTTGTGGCAATCGCTTCTATATAATTTAAATTGCATTTAATTTTTAGGAAACTATGTATAAGCTATTCTTAAAGGACACATAATTTAAAATGCATTCACCTTTATGGTGTTTATTTTTAAATTTTAATATGTCTGTGTTTTAATTATATAACTTAGTAAAGATTATTATAATTCTGGAAAGATTAAATATAAACGTTGGCCCCATAAATATAATTACATGACTGTTACTTCATTATTGTCCTTATTTAGTACCTACATGAAAATGGGATTGTCCATCGTGATCTCAAACCAGAGAATCTTCTCTATGCAACTCCAGCACCAGATGCACCACTCAAAATTGGTAAGGGTATTTCCTGTTGTCTTATCCCTGTTCCCAAAGCAGAAGAAATTTATTCCATGGAATTTGTAAATATTGCTCTATCCGGTTTTGTCTCCATTCAGTTTCCTTAAATAACGAAGTCTGTAAAGGAATTTACATTGTTTTGGAAGCCTGTACTCTTTCCTAGAATATTGACTTGAATTAATGTGTGCAAGTTGGTACTTTATAGCTGGATACACAAAGGAAAAGACAGGGACTTCAGGAGGTGACCTTATATTTTGAAGATTATTATAGAAGAAAATCACTGATTATGTAACGCTTCTTTTTGGTTATCAACTTTTATCACAAATTGCTGCTGCTGCTGCTGCTAAGTCACTTCAGTCGTGTCCGACTCTGTGTGACCCCATAGATGGAAGCCCACCAGGCTCCCCCTTCCCTGGGATTCTCCAGGCAAGAACACTGGAGTGGGTTGCCATTTCCTTCTCCAATGTGTGAAAGTGAAAAGTGAAAGTGAAGTCACTCAGTCGTGCCCGACCCTTAGCGACCCCACGGACTGCAGCCTACCAGGCTCCTCCATCCATGGGATTTTCTAGGCAAGAGCACTGGAGTGGCTTGCCATTGCCTTCTCCGTTATCACAAATTAGTTGAAGCTTAATTTTAGATAATGAAGAACTCTGACACAAAATGCTTAGAACATATCAGTGTACTTTGGCTCTGAGTCATTTGTTTATATGAACAGAGATAAATTGAGATCTGTATTTCTCAACGTGCACTCGACGGAACTCCGGTTCTCAGTGAACAAGGATGGATGACCCCTTGGGGGGATGAGTGTGGAGGTGCTGGGGGTTTGGTCAAGTCAGTCAGGGAACGCTGAGTCACAGCTCAGCAAGGCTTTATTTCTGCAGGGCTTTCGGAAAGTTAGAAGTGCTAATGTGTGGCTTTAACATCTAGATTAGTGTCTGTAAGGCTCTCCCCAAACCTTATTTGACTTTGGAAACCCTGATTTGTGTTTTTTTTCCCAATAAGAACTTGAAGAGCTACAGAGATGATTTGGGAAGTTCTGATCTACCCAGAGAGATCAGTAAATCAGCATTTTTGAAAAAAATGTATATTAAATTTTACTTTCCTTGTCCCTGACAAAGCAAATCAAAAATAAGTATAAAATTTATTTTGGATGAAATCTCCTTTGGAAAATCTGTTCTAAATCCTCTGAAGGGCACTGCTCTTTTGGCGCTGTCTTCTATAATGCTAATCTGATGAGTTCACTGCATTTATGTTAACATTTTTGAAAATTAAGTTGTGCATATCACGGGAAAGCTCAGACAACATAATGTGCTTTATGAGCACAAGAACCTACAGGAAAAATGCTGACGTCCTGCTGGGCCGCCAGCCTGTTCTCTCAGTCACTCCTGAAAGGCAGTGGGCAGCAGGGAGGCTTCCGTTTTTTGCTTCCTTTAACAACACTTTCAAAGATTTTATCCCTAAAGAGATTTCTTTAAATGGATGGATAGATATAATTTAGCGGGGAGAGCCTTCCTTTCTGAAGGACTTCCTGCTGCTTTTTCTGATAAGGATCAGCACCTCCATGGAAATGTGGGTTTATCTTTGAAGTCTAAAATGGCATCAATTCTGCACCTGCCTCTCTTGAAGAATGCCCTTGAACTGTTTGCTCATATTTCCTGGGTGAGAGAGATGTAGCCCAGCAAATAGAGTATAATGATAGCAACTTTTGATCATGTTTTATCTAGGTAATATTCTGAGAAATAAAGGATTTTTGCACAAAGTTACATGTTCTTCATATGAGAGAAAGTTCTTATCCAGCAAATACAGTGAAGAATGAAACTTATTTATTTTGAAGCAGAATAAACCTTTGATATTTCTGCTCATTTTCTTGAGATTTATGAAAGTCTAATTTTTTTATTCTGATTTCTTAGATGGATTAAAGTTCTGATTTTATTAGTAATTCTATGCTGTCCTTTAGACTTAGTTTCAAATCTTAGAATTAACATTATACAAAATATATCCATTGTATCTATTATTTCCAGAAGAAATAGCTTATTTACTAAAAGCTAATAATTACAGAGAAAACATGGAATATAAGTTGGCGTCATGGGGTACATTTTTTTCCGATTTAAGGCCAGACTTACATTATTATTTAGTTTTTTAGTGTACTCTCCCACATGACTGTCCTCTGTGCACCCGAGTATCAAGCACAGAAACAAGCTTTGCTTTGAACAATAAAACAGTAATCTTTCATCTTAGAAAAGCTGAGAAAATACTCATTTCATTAATTTTTTTTCTTGTCTTCTTAGCTGATTTTGGACTCTCCAAAATCGTGGAACATCAAGTACTCATGAAGACAGTATGTGGAACCCCAGGGTACTGCGGTATGTTCTTTAATACTGATATTTTACTTCTTTGTATTCAAAGTCCTAACATCTCTATTTGAGACATAATTTGATACGAGTCTCCATGAGGAAGGCGTTTATAAATGACACTCAGACCAGCTCTTGTTCTGCATGAGGAGTTCAATGATGTTGATTTTAGGATGCCCCTGCAGGACAGCAGGGAGGGGGGAGCCAGGAGAGGAACAGGAGCTCTGCATCTGGGGACCCAGGAGGAGGGACAGGAGCTCTGCATCTGGGGACCCAGGAGGAGGGACAGGAACTCTGTGCCTGGAGACCCAGGAGAAGGGACAGGAGCTCTGTGCCTGGGGGACCAGGAGGTGGGACAAGAGCTCTGTGCCTGGGGGACCAGGAGGTGGGACAGGAGCTCTGTGCCTGGGGACCCAGGAGAAGGGACAGGAGCTCTGCGCCTGGGGACCAGGAGGAGGGACAGGAGCTCTGTGCCTGGGGACCCAGGAGGAGGGACAGGAGCTCTGTGCCTGGGGACCCAGGAGGAGGGACAGGAGCTCTGTGCCTGGGGACCCAGGAGGAGGGACAGGAGCTCTGTGCCTGGGGACCCAGGAGGAGGGACAGGAGCTCTGCCCCTGGGGACCAGGAGGAGGGACAGGAGCTCTGCACCTGGGGACCCAGGAGGAGGGACAGGAGCTCTGCGCCTGGGGGACCCAGGAGGTGGGACAGGAGCTCTGTGCCTGAGGGGGCCAGGAGGAGGGACAGGAGTTCTGTGCCTGCGGGACCAGGAGGAGGGACAGGAGCTCTGCGCCTGGGGACCAGGAGGTGGGACAGGAGCTCTGTGCCTGGGGGACCAGGAGGTGGGACAGGAGCTCTGCGCCTGGGGAACCCAGGAGGAGGGACAGGAGCTCTGTGCCTGGGGACCCAGGAGGAGGGACAGGAGCTCTGCGCCTTGGCGACCAGGAGAAGGGACAGAAGCTCTGTGCCTGGGGGACCCAGGAGGAGGGACAGGAGCTCTGTGCCTGGGGGACCAGGAGGAGGGACAGAAGCTCTGTGCCTAGGGGACCAGGAGGAGGGACAGGAGCTCTGTGCCTGGGGACCCAGGAGGAGGGACAGGAGCTCTGTGCCTGGGGACCCAGGAGGAGGGACAGGAGCTCTGTGCCTGGGGACCCAGGAGGAGGGACAGGAGCTCTGTGCCTGGGGACCCAGGAGGAGGGACAGGAGCTCTGCGCCTGGGGACCCAGGAGGAGGGACAGGAGCTCTGCACCTGGGGACCCAGGAGGAGGGACAGGAGCTCTGCGCCTGGGGGACCCAGGAGGTGGGACAGGAGCTCTGTGCCTGAGGGGGCCAGGAGGAGGGACAGGAGTTCTGTGCCTGCGGGACCAGGAGGAGGGACAGGAGCTCAGTGCCTGGGGACCCAGGAGGAGGGACAGGAGCTCTGCGCCTTGGCGACCAGGAGAAGGGACAGAAGCTCTGTGCCTGGGGGACCCAGGAGGAGGGACAGGAGCTCTGTGCCTGGGGGACCAGGAGGAGGGACAGAAGCTCTGTGCCTAGGGGACCAGGAGGAGAGACAGGAGCTCTGTGCCTGGGGACCCAGGAGGAGGGACAGGAGCTCTGTGCCTGGGGACCCAGGAGAAGGGACAGGAGCTCTGCGCCTGGGGACCAGGAGGAGGGACAGGAGCTCTGTGCCTGGGGACCCAGGAGGAGGGACAGGAGCTCTGTGCCTGGGGACCCAGGAGGAGGGACAGGAGCTCTGTGCCTGGGGACCCAGGAGGAGGGACAGGAGCTCTGTGCCTGGGGACCCAGGAGGAGGGACAGGAGCTCTGCCCCTGGGGACCAGGAGGAGGGACAGGAGCTCTGCACCTGGGGACCCAGGAGGAGGGACAGGAGCTCTGCGCCTGGGGGACCCAGGAGGTGGGACAGGAGCTCTGTGCCTGAGGGGGCCAGGAGGAGGGACAGGAGTTCTGTGCCTGCGGGACCAGGAGGAGGGACAGGAGCTCTGCGCCTGGGGACCAGGAGGTGGGACAGGAGCTCTGTGCCTGGGGGACCAGGAGGTGGGACAGGAGCTCTGCGCCTGGGGAACCCAGGAGGAGGGACAGGAGCTCTGTGCCTGGGGACCCAGGAGGAGGGACAGGAGCTCTGCGCCTTGGCGACCAGGAGAAGGGACAGAAGCTCTGTGCCTGGGGGACCCAGGAGGAGGGACAGGAGCTCTGTGCCTGGGGGACCAGGAGGAGGGACAGAAGCTCTGTGCCTAGGGGACCAGGAGGAGGGACAGGAGCTCTGTGCCTGGGGACCCAGGAGGAGGGACAGGAGCTCTGTGCCTGGGGACCCAGGAGGAGGGACAGGAGCTCTGTGCCTGGGGACCCAGGAGGAGGGACAGGAGCTCTGCGCCTGGGGACCCAGGAGGAGGGACAGGAGCTCTGCACCTGGGGACCCAGGAGGAGGGACAGGAGCTCTGCGCCTGGGGGACCCAGGAGGTGGGACAGGAGCTCTGTGCCTGAGGGGGCCAGGAGGAGGGACAGGAGTTCTGTGCCTGCGGGACCAGGAGGAGGGACAGGAGCTCTGTGCCTGGGGACCCAGGAGGAGGGACAGGAGCTCTGCGCCTTGGCGACCAGGAGAAGGGACAGAAGCTCTGTGCCTGGGGGACCCAGGAGGAGGGACAGGAGCTCTGTGCCTGGGGGACCAGGAGGAGGGACAGAAGCTCTGTGCCTAGGGGACCAGGAGGAGGGACAGGAGCTCTGTGCCTGGGGACCCAGGAGGAGGGACAGGAGCTCTGCATCTGGGGACCCAGGAGGAGGGACAGGAACTCTGTGCCTGGAGACCCAGGAGAAGGGACAGGAGCTCTGCACCTGGGGACCGGGAGGAAGGGACAGGAGCTCTGTGCCTGGGGGACCAGGAGGTGGGACAGGAGCTCTGTGCCTGGGGGACCAGGAGGTGGGACAGGAGCTCTGTGCCTGGGGACCCAGGAGAAGGGACAGGAGCTCTGCGCCTGGGGACCAGGAGGAGGGACAGGAGCTCTGTGCCTGGGGACCCAGGAGGAGGGACAGGAGCTCTGTGCCTGGGGACCCAGGAGGAGGGACAGGAGCTCTGTGCCTGGGGACCCAGGAGGAGGGACAGGAGCTCTGCCCCTGGGGACCAGGAGGAGGGACAGGAGCTCTGCACCTGGGGACCCAGGAGGAGGGACAGGAGCTCTGCGCCTGGGGGACCCAGGAGGTGGGACAGGAGCTCTGTGCCTGAGGGGGCCAGGAGGAGGGACAGGAGTTCTGTGCCTGCGGGACCAGGAGGAGGGACAGGAGCTCTGCGCCTGGGGACCAGGAGGAGGGACAGGAGCTCTGTGCCTGGGGGACCAGGAGGTGGGACAGGAGCTCTGCGCCTGGGGAACCCAGGAGGAGGGACAGGAGCTCTGTGCCTGGGGACCCAGGAGGAGGGACAGGAGCTCTGCGCCTTGGCGACCAGGAGAAGGGACAGAAGCTCTGTGCCTGGGGGACCCAGGAGGAGGGACAGGAGCTCTGTGCCTGGGGGACCAGGAGGAGGGACAGAAGCTCTGTGCCTAGGGGACCAGGAGGAGGGACAGGAGCTCTGTGCCTGGGGACCCAGGAGGAGGGACAGGAGCTCTGTGCCTGGGGACCCAGGAGGAGGGACAGGAGCTCTGTGCCTGGGGACCCAGGAGGAGGGACAGGAGCTCTGCACCTGGGGACCCAGGAGGAGGGACAGGAGCTCTGCGCCTGGGGGACCCAGGAGGTGGGACAGGAGCTCTGTGCCTGAGGGGGCCAGGAGGAGGGACAGGAGTTCTGTGCCTGCGGGACCAGGAGGAGGGACAGGAGCTCTGTGCCTGGGGACCCAGGAGGAGGGACAGGAGCTCTGCGCCTTGGCGACCAGGAGAAGGGACAGAAGCTCTGTGCCTGGGGGACCCAGGAGGAGGGACAGGAGCTCTGTGCCTGGGGGACCAGGAGGAGGGACAGAAGCTCTGTGCCTAGGGGACCAGGAGGAGGGACAGGAGCTCTGTGCCTGGGGACCCAGGAGGAGGGACAGGAGCTCTGCATCTGGGGACCCAGGAGGAGGGACAGGAGCTCTGTGCCTGGGGACCCAGGAGGAGGGACAGGAGCTCTGTGCCTGGGGACCCAGGAGGAGGGACAGGAGCTCTGCCCCTGGGGACCAGGAGGAGGGACAGGAGCTCTGCACCTGGGGACCCAGGAGGAGGGACAGGAGCTCTGCGCCTGGGGGACCCAGGAGGTGGGACAGGAGCTCTGTGCCTGAGGGGGCCAGGAGGAGGGACAGGAGTTCTGTGCCTGCGGGACCAGGAGGAGGGACAGGAGCTCTGCGCCTGGGGACCAGGAGGAGGGACAGGAGCTCTGTGCCTGGGGGACCAGGAGGTGGGACAGGAGCTCTGCGCCTGGGGGACCCAGGAGGAGGGACAGGAGCTCTGTGCCTAGGGACCCAGGAGGAGGGACAGGAGCTCTGCGCCTTGGCGACCAGGAGAAGGGACAGAAGCTCTGTGCCTGGGGGACCCAGGAGGAGGGACAGGAGCTCTGTGCCTGGGGGACCAGGAGGAGGGACAGAAGCTCTGTGCCTAGGGGACCAGGAGGAGGGACAGGAGCTCTGTGCCTGGGGACCCAGGAGGAGGGACAGGAGCTCTGTGCCTGGGGACCCAGGAGGAGGGACAGGAGCTCTGTGCCTGGGGACCCAGGAGGAGGGACAGGAGCTCTGTGCCTGGGGACCCAGGAGGAGGGACAGGAGCTCTGCCCCTGGGGACCAGGAGGAGGGACAGGAGCTCTGCACCTGGGGACCCAGGAGGAGGGACAGGAGCTCTGCACCCGGGGACCCAGGAGGAGGGACAGGAGCTCTGCGCCTGGGGGACCCAGGAGGTGGGACAGGAGCTCTGTGCCTGAGGGGGCCAGGAGGAGGGACAGGAGTTCTGTGCCTGCGGGACCAGGAGGAGGGACAGGAGTTCTGTGCCTGGGGGAGCCAGGAGGAGGGACAGGAGCTCTGTGCCTGGGGGACCAGGAGAGGAACAGGAGGTCTGTGCCTGCTTTTCAGGGAGCAGCTGCTCTTATCCCCACTCAGGAGTAGAAACAGAGTCTCCAGGGCAAAGAACAGGTAAATGCCTTTGTGACTGGGGTTGAAGCCATGGACCCGCTGTCACTTTACTCACTTGCTCTTTGTTAGGGAGGTGTGTGAGGAGGCGTGGCGTCCACTATGGTGTGCAGGGCTGCAGGGAGTGAGGGTGGCGCCTGGTTCCAGTTGATGGCACCGGTCCAGCCTCACTAGGAGAAGGGCTGAAGGTGGGGTTTCCTAGCCAGAGGCCCCGGAGATGACACAGTCCTCACATCCTTGCCCATCCTCCCAGCCTCCTGGAACGGGCTGAAGGCACCCTCAGTACAGGCCACAGTCCGGAGACAGAACAATAGCGTTTGATCCAAGACAGCATGAAGCTCGCCCCCTATTTTTTCTTGATGACTCTCTTAATCTAGCAACAACCTGAAAGCCAATAAAGCTTGTAAACATTATCAAGAATTTCTCAAGTTTTTCTGACTCATGGATACATCACAAATTAATTAAAATCTGTGTTACAAAGAAAAGAGGCAAGATTTCAAATTACCAGTCGTAAGACTAGCTGTCATCTTCTCTTAGGACCGTCATCTTTTTGTACACATCTTCCTTCGCTTACTCATATGTTTAGCACAGTCACCTGCTGTATTCGGGTCAGTGCTTGGCACCAGGAAGCTGCGTGTTCTTGCCCCCTCCCCAACCTCCATGGGCTCAGGATCTCTAAGGAACGGATGTGACACCAAACACGTATACTCGAGGAGTGCCATGTTATGCTCGTGAAAAGACCGTTATGGAAACATAGGAGAAGGGTGGTTTCAGCATTATCTGTCTTATTCTTTATGGGATTTGTGTTTATTAGTCACATCGTCTCATAAGAGACACGTAAGAACTACATTACTAACTCATTTTAGCAACTTTTGAATTCACAGAAATCAGACTGGAGCAGTGCACTAAGAAAGCCACTGAAGGAAGTGTATGATTAAATTCACAGAATTTTAGTGCTAGAAGGAACTTTAGTATTCATCTAGTAGCATTCTCATTTTACTAAGGTCAAAAGAATATGACTTCCTCAAGATTCCAAGTCTAGTTACTAGAGGATCAGGGATGAGAATCCAGGTATGCAAGGTCCTAAAAACAGAATTACAGAAGGAGGAGGAGCTAACCCACTCTAGTGCTCTTGCTGGGGTAATCCCATGGACAGAGGAGTCTGGCAGGCTGTAGTCCATGGGGTCACCAAGAGTCAGACACAGCTGAGCACACACGCATCACACTAATCAAAAAAGCAACATGGAAAAACCAATATAGTTTCCCTTCATAGCAGTATATATCATTTACAGCTTTCAGTTTGAAATATTCTCTATTTTAATTTTTGAAACCTCAGAAGTGTTGGTCATTGTAAGAAGTGAAAATCCAAACAATGTTACTCGGTCGCTCAGTCATGTCAGACTCTGCCACCCTGTGGACGGTAGCACAGAAAGACAGGAAATGTCCTTCACCGTCTCCCGGAGTTTACTCAAAATCATATATCTCGAGTTGGTGATGCCATCTAACCATCTCATCCTCTGTCGCCCCCTTCTCCTTGTACCTTCAGTCTTTCCCAGCATAAGGGTCTTTCCAGTGAGTTGGTTCCTCACATCAGGTATCCAAAGTATTGGAGCTTCAGTTTCAGCATCAGTTCTTCCAGTGAATATTCAGGGTTGATTTCCTTTAGGATGGACTGGTTTGATCTCCTTGCAGTCCAAGAGACTCTGAAGAGGCTTTTCCAACACCACAGCTGCAAAGTATCAATGCTTCAGTGCTCAGCCTTCTTTATGGTCCAACTCTCATATCCATGCATAACTACTGAAAAAAACCATACCTTTGACTATATGGACCTTTGTCGGCAAAGTAATGTCTCTGCTGTTTAATACACTGTCTAGGTTTGTCATAGCTTTTCTTCCAAGGAGCAAGCATCTTTTAATTTCATGGCTACAGTCACCATCCACAGTGACTTTGGAGCCCAGGAAAATAAAATCTGTCACTATTTCCACTTTCTCCAAACGTAAGACAGATGTTGATTCTCTGGTAGACTGGAGATCTGGAGGTAGGTGGTCCAGGTGGGTTCCACAGCTATGGCTCTGCAGATGTGGTGGATCTCAGTCAGAGATTCAGACTTTTTCTGTCTTACTCTACCATTCCTGAGTATGTTTCCTCACAGTCCAAAATGACTGCTTGAAATCAGTCATTCCATCTGCATTCTACACAACCAGAAGAAATAAACTCTAAGAAAACACATTTTCATGTTAAATGGACTTCCGGAAGCCCCATGTGTCACTTCCACTTGTATCTTATTCACCAGTACTTAGTCCCAGCCCCAGAAGACCAGAGAAATTGCTGGTACATCCTTACTGGACTTGATGTAGTCCCGTGTGAACTTGGGGTCTGTTAGCAGAGTGAGTGCTGCACCAGACAACTATCTCTACCACAGGCTTACGAGTGAGATTTTCATTCTCAGAAAAAAATGTGGAAACCATTACAGTATGTTCCCTTTAGCCACCCTCTTCTTCTGTTTTTATATTTTTATTTTCCTTAGAACTGTTACCTGACAACCTGTCCATCACCCTTCCCTTCTAATCGTGCCATGTGAATGTTTCCTTTCTCTAATTCGTATGTCCTTATTTGACCTCATCCTGAGTTTCTTTCCTGCTTCCAGATCTCCAAAAGCATGGGGAAAAGAAGAACCCTGAATTCCGTACTGTATACCGAGTGGGGTGGCCCATTTTTGACGCTTGATTGCTGACCAGTTGACAGAGCACGGAAAGACAATGAGGAGAGAATGAGACAGAAATTTAAGGCCTTCCCCAGCAGTAGAGCTGGTGGCAGCTTAGCAGTGCTGTCTAACGCGGAATACTAAGTATTCCAGGGAGATAGGCGGGTTGGAGAGATCCTCTAAGAATTGAGCAGCCTGAAATGGAAGCATCAGGGAGAAATTACCCTAGTGATCTCTCAGGGTCCCTTCCGTGACTGAGATAGCAGAGTCCTTTCAACAGCTTGTTAATAATAGTGATAAGAGCAAGTCTTTCTGGTGACAGTACAAAATGGTCATTCTCAGTCAGTCAGTTCAGTCGCTCAGTCGTGTCCGACTCTGTGCGACCCCATGGACTGCAGCAGGCCAGGCCTCCCTGTCCATCACCAACTCCCAGAGTTTACTCAAACTCATGTCCCTTGAGTCGGTGATGCCATCCAACCATCTCATCATATTGGGCACCTACCTACCTGGAGAGTTCATCATTCATTGTCCTTTTTGCATTTCCATACTGTTCAAGGGGTTCTCAGGGCAAGAATACTGATGTGGTTTGCCATTCCCTTCTCCAGTGGATGTTTTGTCAGAACTCTCCACCATGACCTGTCCGTCTTGGGTGGCCCTATATGGCGTGGCTCCTAGTTTCATTGAGATGGCTGTGGTCTATGTGATTAGATTGGTTAGTTTTCTGTGACTGTGGTTTTCAGTCTGGTCATTCTCTGAATGAATGATTGATTCATGTTGATTCACTATGAATGAATGATTCACTCACTGATAAAATGAACATTGAATGTGTTAATAGACTCCATGTTAGTCACCGAGATTATGAGTGAACACAGTATGATCTTGCCCTTCAAGGATCTCACAGCCTATAAAAGAAGAAAGACCTGTACAGGCTAAATCAGAATTTGTTGTGATTACATACACATTACTTATCTGAGCCTAAGGCTCAAGGATGCAGAGGGGAGGGAATAGTTAATCGTTCTTAGGTGGGCCTTTATGGAGGAGGGACACCGGAGAATTAGTAGGAGTTCAGTGAGTGAAGAGGCAGCCACAGGCCTTTATCAGCAAGCACAGGGAGAGAGAAGGCAGGGGAGTGGCGGTGTCTGGCAGCTTCAGGGGCTGCTGCGTGGTCACTTTCCATGACTACAGCATGGAGTCTGGTACCGAGAATGCAGATGGACTGAAACAGTAGGGTGCACCAAATGTTAAATGTTGACTACAGCATGGAGTCTGGTACCGAGAATGCAGATGGACTGGAACAGTAGGGTGCACCAGATGTTAAATGTTGAATGTTAAATGTTGAATGTTGACTACAGCATGGAGTCTGGTACCGAGAATGCAGATGGACTGGAAAAGTAGGGTGCACCAAATGTTAAAAGAATCTGTGCACTGAGCTAAGGGAGTGAGGCTCGCGTTGGTGGATGACATTGACCCAACAGAGGTCCTCATCAGAGCAATTATATTTTAAAATCAAGTCTGTGTTATCAGTATCTTGATAATGACATTATGACAGATGGGTCTGAGAGAGAAGAGAGATCAAAGAAGACAAATTAGAAAGCTGTGGTAGGTGCTCTTTCCTGTCAATCCAGTCATTTATTTCTTAACATAAAATTATTATATAAATACTATTTCAAACTCTTGCTTTGCCATCTTATAAGACAATGCTCTTAAGGCGATGCTGCCTCATAAGAGAGGCTTGTTTTCCATTTGTTTTTTTCCCGGCAGATATCTATATCCCCCTTGAAGCTGGGTAATGGGGTAAAGGGAACTGAGTGGTTGAATGAGATCCAGGTGATCCATCCACTGTGCTCCAGGTAGAGGCTCCCCAGGCGGGCGTGATTTGCTGAACCACACGACAGAAGGAAGTAGGGAGGATGCTGAGGCAGGAGGGGGGTCAGAGAGGAAATAAGCATTTCGGGCTCTGAAGTGCTAGACTTACACTGGAATTATAGAGGCCAAGGCAGGCTTAGAAATAAAAAACTGGAAAGTTTGATGTACTTAATTTAAAAAGCAGGGTTCATAATATATATAAACAGACATGTATATTCATACAGTCTCTTGATCCAAAGGAAATACAATAGAATATTAACCCCAAGAGGGGGCAGGGGAGGGGGCAGGATTCTAAGGACCTGGTGACACCTGAGCACAGGCAGCAAGCAACCTAGAGCAGTGAAAAGGTGCAGGGATTTGAATTGTTTCAACTTAATGTAATAATATGTCTGTTCATCTGTCTCACAAACAGTGAGACCTTTTATAGGTAAGGCTGAAGCCCTCTTCAAGGATCACCCTCAGTTCCAGCCCTTTCTCCCCGCACCACATATAAGTACTGGTGTTTTGGTTTTTTTTTTAAAGTTTATTGCAAAAAGAAAGTCATCATTGTGAGTATCAGTTTTCCATGTAGCCTTCTGAGAATATTTGGGTGAGGAGGGAACTGTCCATTTATAGAAAGAGCTGAAAATGAGATCCAAGTACAAGACTGGCGGAAATCACAGTCATGCTATGAAAAGCATGACTTTACACAGAGACTTTGCATTTAACTTGGACGGTTACAGAGAAGGGAGGCTGAGCTTGCTTCTTGCTTGATGTAAGGATGATTGCATTCTACGTGAATGACTCTTATGTACACTGTCTGATTTCTTGAAGGATTTTTCAATTACATCTTTGGAGAGAGTGGGTGTTTATGTTATACCATGTGTCATTTGTTAAGTCTGAATTTGGCAATAAGGAGTTCATGATCTGAGCCACAGTCAGCTCCTGGTCTTGTTTTTGCTAACTGTATAGAGCCTCTCCATCTTTGGCTGCAAAGAATATAATCAATCTGATTTCGGTGTTGACCATCTGGTGATGTCCATGTGTAGAGTCTTCTCTTGTGTTGTTGGAAGAGGGTGTTTGTATGCCCAGTGCATTCTCTTGGCAAAACTCTATTAGCCTTTGCCCTGCTTCATTGCGTGCTCCAAGGCCAAATTTGCCAGTTACTCCAGGTGTTTCTTGACTTCCTACTTTTGCATTCCAGTCCCCTATAATGAAAAGGACATCTTTTTTGGGTGTTAGTTCTAAAAGGTCTTGTAGGTCTTCATAGAACCGTTCAACTTCGGCTTATTCAGCATTACTGGTTGGGGCCTAGGCTTGGATTACTGTAATATTGAATGGTTTGCCTTGGAAACGAACAGAAATCATTCTATTGTTTTTGAGATTGCATCCAAGTACTGCATTTCGGACTCTTTTGTTGACCATGATGGCTACTCCATTTCTTCTAAGGGATTCCTGCCCACAGTAGTAGATATAATGGTCATCTGAGTTAAATTCACCCATTCCGGTCCATTTTAGTCCATTTGATTCCTAGAATGTCTACGTTCACTCTTGCCATCTCCTGTTTGACCACTTCCAATTTTCCTTGATTCATGGACCTAACATTCCAGGTTCCTATGCAATATTGATCTTTACAGCATCGGACCTTGCTTCTATCACCAGTCACATCCACAACTTGGTTTGGTTTTGCTTTGGCTCCATCCCTTCATTCTTTCTGGATTTATTTCTCCACTGATCTCCAGTAGCATACTGGGCACCTACCGACCTGGGGAATTCCTCATTCAGTATCCTATCATTTTGCCGTTTGATACTGTTCATGGGGTTCTCAGGGCAAGTATACTGAAGTGGTTTGCCATTCCCTTCTCCAGTGGACCACATTATGTCCTACCATTCAGATATGACCTAAATCAAATGCCTTATGATTATACAGTGAAAGTGAGAAATAGATTTAAGGGACTAGATCTGATAGAGTGCCTGATGAAATATGGATGGAGGTTCGTGACATTGTACAGGAGACAGGGACCAAGACCATCCCCATGGAAAAGAAATGCAAAAAAGCAAAATGACTTTCTGAGGAGGCCTTACAAAAAGCTATGAAAAGAAGAGAAGCCAAAAGCAAAGGAGGAAAGGAAAGATATAAGCATCTGAATGCAGAGTTCCAAAGAATAGCAAGGAGAGATAAGAAAGCCTTCCTCAGCGATCATGCAAAGAAATAGAGGAAAACAACAAAACAGGAAAGACAAGAGATCTCTTCAAGAAAATTAGAGATACCAAGGGAACATTTCATGCAAAGATGGGCTCGATAAAGGACAGAAATGGTATGGACCTAACAGAAGCAGAAGATATTAAGAAGAGGTGGCAAGAATAAACAGAAGAACTGTACAAAAAAGATCTTCACGACCAAGATAATCATGATGGCCTGATCACTCACCTAGAGCCAGACATCCTGGAATGTGAAGTCAAGTGGGCCTTAGGAAGCAACACTACAAACAAAGCTAGTGGAGGTGATGGAATTCCAGTTGAGCTATTTCAAATCCTGAAAGATGATGCTGTGAAAGCATTCCACTCAGTATGCCAGCACATTTGGAAAACTCAGCAGTGGCCACAGGACTGGAAAAGGTCGGTCTTCATTCCAATCCCAAAGAAAGGCAATGCCAAAGAATGCTCAAACTACCACACAATTGCACTCATCTCAAACACAAGTAAAGTGTGCTCAAAATTCTCCAAGCCAGGCTTCAGCAATATGTGAACCGTGAACTTCCAGATGTTCAAGCAGGTTTTAGAAAAGGCAGAGGCACCAGAGATCAAATTGCCAACATTCGCTGGATCATGGAGAAAGCAAGAGAGTTCCAGAAAAACATCTATTTCTGCTTTATTGACTATGCCAAAGCCTTTGACTGTGTGGATCACAAGAAACTGTGGAAAATTCTGAAAGAGATGGGAAAACAGACCACCTGACCTGCCTCTTGAGAAACCTGCATGCAGGTCAGGAAGCAATAATTAGAACTGGACATGGAACAACAGACTGGTTCCAAATAGGAAAAGGAGTACGTCAAGGTTGTATATTGTCACCCTGCTTATTTAACTTATATGCAGAGTACATCATGAGGAATGCTGGGCTGGAAGAAGCACAAGCTGGAATCAAGATTGCCGGGAGAAATATCAATAACCTCAGATATGCAGATGATACCACCCTTATGGCAGAAAGTGAAGAGGAACAAAAAGCCTCTTGATGAAAGTGAAAGAGGAGAGTGAAAATGTTGGCTTGAAGCTCAACATTCAGAAAACAAAGATCATTGCATCTGGTCCCATCACTTCATGGGAAATAGATGGGGAAACAGTGGAAACAGTGTCAGACTTTATTTTGGGGGGTCCAAAATCACTGCGGATGCTGATTGCAGCCATGAAATTAAAAGACACTTATTCCTTGGAAGGAAAGTTATGACCAATCTAGATAGCATATTAAAAAGCAGAGACATTACTTTGCCAACCAAGGTCTGTCTAGTCAAGGCTGTGGTTTTTCCAGTGGTCATGTATGGATGTGAGAGTTGGACTGTGAAGAAAGCTGATTGCCGAAGAATTGATGCTTTTGAACTGTGGTGCTGGAGAAGACTCCTGAGAGTCCCTTGGACTGCAAGGAGATCCAACCAGTCCATTCTAAAGGAGATCAATCCTGGGTGTTCATTGGAAGGACTGATGCTAAAGCTGAAGATCCAATACTTCGGCCACCTCATGCGACGAGTTGACTCACTGGAAAAGACTCTGATGCTGGGAGGAATTGGGGGCGGGAAGTGAAGGGGACAACAGAGAATGAGATGGCTGGATGGCATCACCGACTCGATGAACATGAGTTTGGGTGAACTCCGGGAGTTGGTGATGGTCAGGGAGGTCTGGCGTGCTGTGATTCATGGGGTCGCAAAGAGTCGGACACGACCGAACTGAACTGATGTGTCATTTGTTAGGAAATTAAAAAAGGAAAGCTATCCAATCAGTCTCACAGAACTTTTGCCCCAGGCTGTTAATAACAGAGGGTTCTCCTATAAAAGAATCTCAAAGGAAAAAAGATCTCAGATACTGTGTGTTTAAGCAAATACTCATTATTTCCTGGGAAATGTGCCCAGTCGAAACCGAACTCTAGGCCAGAAAACTAAAATTTGTGATTCAGATAAATGGAATCAATGACTAATACTCTGAAATACTCCATGATGTATTCAACATTGAAGAAATTCTCCAGATCTTGTTGGGAATAGAAATAGGTCTCAAGAAAAAAAAAATATCCATTGGGCATGGCTCCTGATAAATGTGTTACAATGTAACTATGCAATACTACTTCCAGAATTTCTTAACTGGTTCAGATGTTTAAAGCTTGAAGTTTGTGCATGTTCTGCAGATGGTGACTATAACCTTGAAATTAAAAGATGCTTGCTTCTTGGAAGAAAAGCTATGACTAACCTAGACAGCATATTAAAAAGCAGAGACATTACTTTGCTAACAAAAGTCCGTCTAGTCAAAGCTATGGATTTTTCAGTAGTCATATATGGATGTGAGAGTTGGACTATAAAGAAATCTGAGTGCCAAAGAATTGATGCTTTTGAACTGTGGTATTGGAGAAGACTCTTCTGAGTCCCTTGGACTGCAAGGAGATCCAACTAGTTCATCCTAAAGGAATCAGTCCTGAAAGTTCATTGGAAGGATTGGTGCTAAAGCTGAAACTCCAATACTTTGGCCACCTGATGCGAAGAACTGACTCATTTGAAAAGACCCTGATGCTAGGAAAGATTGAAGGCAGGAGGAGAAGGGGATGACAGAGGATGAGATGGTTGGATGGCATCACCGACTCAATGGACATGAGTTTGAGTAAACTCCGGGAGCTGGTGATGGACAGGGAGGCCTGGCGTGTTGCGGTCCATGGGGTCACAAAGAGACAACTGAGCGACTGAACTTAACTGAACTGAAATGTACCCATGCCCATCATAGACAAGAAATACAAGCTGTCAGAGTAGAAAAGAAACCAGTATGGAAGTGGTTAGGTAAAAGAATGTTTCTAATATCAATTATCTAATTTATTCATAGGCTTAGTTAACTAAATTATGTATCTTCATATTTTAGATTCCTACTTGTGTATTTATCCACATTCTTTTTTTTTTCAAGATTGTATAAAGAATTTTTTTTGAGGGTTAATTTGAACTTTTTTGTTGATGTTTTTGTTTTGTTTTGTTTTTCAGAAAATAGCAGAAGTCAAACTAGAGTAAAACTGAGTGCTTTAGAGAACAGTAAATGTTGCTATATTCTCTTCTTTGCTGCACAATCAAAATAAACATGATTTAATAAATTTATACTAATTTTTGTTTTACTTTTTGAAGGCATAATTAGCGTCTGTTTTAGTTTTAAGCATTTATTTTGTTTCATAATCTTTCCTTTTGAAAATTATTTATTTTAATTGGAGGCTAATTACTTTACAATATTGTAGTGGTTTTTGCCATACATTGACATGAATCAGCTGTGGGTGTACATTTGTCCCCTATCCTGAAACCCTCTCCCACCTCCCTCCCCACCCCATCCCTCTGGGTTGTCCAAGTGCACCAGCTTTGAGTGCCCTGTTTCATGCCCTGAACTTGGACTGGTGATCTGTTTCACATATGGTAATATATTCAGGGTCCAGAAGCTATTAAGAATTTATTTCCACTTGGCATTTGCCAGGTCTCATTATTACAGGGATAATCCTACTTTGTTACCACATTGATATATTCTAAAGAAATAATCTATTCCATTCACTGTACCAGAATTAGAATTTTTTCAGCAGTCTACAGTCAGAAGAAATTTCTGTCTACTTGCAAACACATTACCATGAAAAATATTGGAAAATTTAAATGACATAAAAGATGTAAATCTAATAGTCTAAACTACAAACTTGCAGAATAGTTTCATGTCTTTGTTCATTTCTAGAAGACTAAATCTCTAAGGTGACGTAATTAGAGTATCCAGTTACCTTGGTAGTCTAATCATGTAGGTAATTATATTACCTGAGAACTAATACCCACGATGATGACTTTCTTTTTCGATGAACTTTAAAAATTAAAATCACTGTAAGAAATAAGTATGTAGTACAATGTCGCCTGCACTGCCTGGAAGTCTCTCTGGCTGGCTGCTCTGTGCCCGATGGTCACCGGGCTCGTGGACAGTGAGATCGGGGCAGGAAAGGCTTGAGGGAGGCGAGAACCTTCGGGCCAGCAGGCTGGCCGGAGCCCATTGCACCTTCCTGCACAGTCCGTCTCCTTTCCCTGAGCCAGCACGGACTGTCCCAGGCAGGCTTGCAGCACCCAGTCCAGACGAAGAGGTGCCTGGGAAAGGGAGAGTGAAGCAGGCGACAAGCCGGAGGCGGGGGGGGTGGGGGGGGGGTGGGGGGGGGCGGGGGGGGTGGGGGTGGTGGCAGCGGGCGTAGTTCATCTTGGGGTTGACCTTGCAGAGCTCAGGGACTCAGAGCTGTCTGGGAAGTTTAAAACTTAGAGGAAAATCAGTCTCTCGGGGCCTTTGTATTGTCTGATACAGACCTAAAAAAGGGTGTTCTGTGGAACTTTAGTCTTTTTTCATTTAATTTTTACTAAGTTCTAGGTGCTTGAGATACAGCAGTGAAAAAATTCTTTAAGGAAGGTAAATTTTAGTGGAGAAGACAAACAATAAACAGAATAAATGTGTAAACTATATAAAAAGAGAATTTCTGTGGAAGAACCTAGAGTTGGGGAAGAGGACAGGAAGTGCTGAGCCTGAGTTAATATTTAAACAGAGTGAGCAGTGAAGGCTTCGCAGGAGAGGAGATCACAGGCTTGGAGGAGAGCAGGGAGAGAGCACGCGGTATAGACACCCCGGGAAAGAACATCCCAGGGACAGGGCCTGGGCGCACCAGCCCGAGGAAGAGCACGCCAGCCCGCGAGGAGGGGACAGTGGGCCTGAGGCCCGAGAGCCGGGTGGGAGGACAGAGCCGCCCTCCCTGCGGCGGGAGCCTCCCGAGCAGCAGGCGCGGGCTGTGAGACACCCCGGCGGGTGTGTCTGAGGTTCAGAAGCCAGGGCATGGCTGCTGGTACCAGTGCGTAGATGCTACTTAAAGTTACGAGACTGTCCAGCATTCCCCGAGCAGAAAAGGAAGTGATCCCACTGACGCCCAGGCAGCATCGGCTTCAGGAGACCAGGGAGAAAAGAAGAGACCGCGTTACCATTCAAACGGTCCAACAGTAGACACTCCACAGGGCAGAGCTAGCAATGAATAGCTGTGTAAGACACCGGTCTGGGGCTTAGAGCTCAAAACCATGTTCTAACACCTACAGCTGTCAGCAGTTAAGGGGCTCATACAAGCAGCCGCCTCCCTCGCGTGGGAGATGGTCCCAGCCCTGCCCACGCGTCCTGCAGGGTCAACGCCATTAACAGGGACAGAGGGGAGAGACCTGCACACTTCCTTATCACCCGTGCGGGATTAAGTGGCATTCTCACAGAATCCCTTTATGCATTCTGTGTCAACTAAGTTGCGAAACGAGCACTTAACCAAGTGTATTTTGACCTGAGATGGCTGATAAAATGGAGTCTAAAGAGATTGTCACCAACGTCACCCCCTCACTTCTCCGGCTCCCTTTAGTTTAGAGACAGCCTTTTAAAATACATTGATGTGTAGTTGGAGGATAACTGCTTTACAGGCTCGGTTTCTGCCGCGCATCGGCTGTGGGGGTGCAGGGCCCCCGCCTCGCGCGGGTTCTCGCCGAGCCGCCTGTGCGGTGCACGCCGCAGCAGGGCCCCTCCGGCTCTGTTTACCTGGCAGTGTGTGTTCCCCTGCTCCTGTCTCCCTTCGTCCCACCTGTCTCTCCCCTCTCTGCGTCCACCTTACAGACAATGCTCTAGTGTACTGGAAATCCTTAACCTCTTGGTCTCAGTATCCCGAATCATTCTCCGTGCCTTCTTCTTTATAATTGCAAGAGACCACTTCAGGAACAGAGCCAGCCGTGCCCGCGAAGTGCCTGCTGTGAGTATCCGGCCCTGTTATTGCCTGTGTGAGGATGGAGCGACCGGAGGAGAGGGGTCAGAGAGCTGGCCGAGGCGCGTGGGTAGGAGACACGCTTGAAACGCACCATCTGGGCCCTCAGCGCCCACAGGATGTTCCATTTCACAGTGTTTGCTACAGAAAGGACAAGAATAAAATAAACAGTGAAAGTTTCAAAAAGAATTATTGCTGATAATTATCAGTGAGGTGTATAGTTTAGAGAAAAACAGTGTTTGCCAACGTAACACGTGAGACAGGTTGAATGCTAAATCCATCACTTTATATCTGCATCGCCATATAAAAGAGATTCTTATATAATGTTACTATTCAGTTCAGTTCAGTCGCTCAGTCGTCTCCGACTCTCCGCGACCCCATGAATCACAGCACGCCAGGCCTCCCTGTCCATCACCAACTCCCGGAGTTCACTCAGACTCAAGTCCACAGAGTCGGTGATGCCACCCAGCCATCTCATTCTCGGTCGTCCCCTTCTCCTCCCGCCCCCTACCTTTCCCAGCATCAGAGTCTTTTCCAGTGAGTCAACTCATCGCATGAGGTGGCCAAAGTATTACTATTAGGATGAGATAATTCATTATATGGTGTACTTATTTATACTCTGCCTTTTCCCACAGAAATGGAAAGATAGCTTCTCAACAGTTGACACTCCTTTGCTATCCCTCAGCCAGCATCTATCACAGCTTTAAAGTGACCAGGAGATTTGGTATGATTAAGATTTGGAACAAATAGTGATTACTCCAAGATGGGAGAACTCAAGGGAATCATAGAAAAGTGACTTTCATAGAAATGAAACTTTCACAGGGTGATAAAAATAAGTCGTGTTTCTTTTGTCTGCTTCTAGAAGCACTAGGTGCTGTAGGATATTTGATTTTGCTCTTCGGGGTATCATTTTTTTTAAAAAAAATGTGAAGTGAGGAAAATAAACAGCCTCTTTCTTCACCCATTTAGAAGATTTATACAAAAAGAAATTTCATACAATTCATGTGGCAAGGAAGACTTCTTTAACAGCTGAAATGAAGAACAGTGAGAGATGAATTGACTGATGTTTGAAGTGTGAAAGAGCAAAGGAAAATAGAAAGGATGCATTAGAACATAAAGAGCCTGTCGCTTATGTCTCAAAAGATCCTTCAGACGTTTCTTCCTGCTCTGCACTAGCCAGTGGTGAATAACCTCCACACGTCTGCTTGCTTGGTCTCGGCCGTCCGCAGCAAGGCGTGTGTTGCAGTGGCGGTGTTCTGAGGGTCACCGCAGTAAACGGGCACGGCTGCTCCTAGCCAGAGGCAGCCGCACCCCCACCCCACCCCGGAAGCCTTTCAGCTGTATCACAGTCTGATCCGGTCCGTACCTTTGTTATAGCACTCAGCATACTGCGCTCAGACATTACCTGTCTTCTCTATCGTCAAAGCAAACACTGCCCTTGACAAAGTTGAAAAGGTTGTTCCTGATTCTTGCCAAATGTATATGACCCCGTAACAGAGGACCACACACAGTACTGATGCTCAGAAAAGCCTGCCGTGGGCACCGTAGGAGCCGGTAAGCTCGGTGAGCCTGTAGGAGGCGCCCTGGAGGCACCTCCTCGGGGTCCTCCTGGCCAAGCTGGGAAGCCGGAAGGAGCAGAGAAGGTCCAAACAGGCTCTTCCGCTTCTGGCTGATAAACCCTCTCCCTCCACCTGCTCAATCCCCAGGGGCAGTGCTTAGAGGAGTTTCTAGGTGCTGAGGGTGCCGTGGATTTCTGTGGCGCCAGGAGTCCCTGAATTCAAGATCAGCCTCTGCAGTGAGAGCCCCACTGTGTCTGTCTGTCCACTGTACTTCTATAAATTCAGATTCGGGCTTTAAGGTGAAAATAAGTCTTTTCTGTTTTTTAACTGAAGTATAATTGATGGACAATATTGCATTAGTTTCAGGCGCACAACATGGCGATTCACAATGTTTATACATTATAGTCCATTTATAGTTACTAGAAAATATTGGCTGTATTTCCTGTATGTTTTGAATGGTTAGAATGAAAACGTAGGAGAGAATTTAAACACAAATGAGCAACAACAGCACCAAATCTCTGATGAAGTGGAGCCCGCGTGGCCGTGACCTGCCTGCAGGCGCCCTGGGGCCTGCCGCGCGCGTGTGCTCCCGCCCCTAGTCCCGGCTCCTCCCTGCCACGTGGTCTCATTGCCTTTGCTTCCCTCAGGGAGCTCGCTTCGTTTCCTCAGCCACTGCCTCTCCCCCTTTGCCTGGTTAGCTTCTCCTGACCTTTCACATCTGTTTAAACTTCACTTTCTCTGAATGCCTTTCTTGAACTTTCTGACCAGGTCAACCCTCTGTTATAGACACTCTCCCTCCAAACACTTCCCGTTACCACTCTGTGTTTTTCCGTGAGGTTTTCTCGAGCAGCAAACGGTAAGCTCTGTGGTAGTGGAGACTCGTTCTCTGTAACACCGGTCATTCCCCAGCACCACCCACAGCACTTGTCACAGTTCATCATCTGTTGCATGAGTGAGGGAATAAACCTGTTGATTTCATTTGCCTGGTCTCCCTTGGATTTGGCTTTCTCAAAACAGTTAACAGTTTGAAAAAGTCTTCCGATAAAGAATGCCGCTCTGTGGTTTTAACTCTGTAGGTAGGAAGGGATCATGCTCATCTAGGTCACCAACAAAATGAAGGTTCAGTCAGTTCAGTTCAGTTCAGTTCAGTCACGTCCCACTCTTCACAACCCCATGGACTGCAGCAGGCCAGGCCTCCCTGTCCATCACCAACTCCTGGAGTTTACCCAAACTCATGTCCATGGAGTCGTTGATGCCATCCAACCCTCTCATCCTCTGTCGTCCCCTTCTCCTCCTGCCTTCAATCATTCCCAGCATCAGGGTCTTTTCAAATGAGGATTCAAATGAGCTCTTCGCATCAGGTTGCCAAAGGATTGGAGTTTCAGCTTCAGCATCAGTCCTTCCAATGGATATTCAGGACTGATTTCCTTTAGGATGGACTGGTTGGATCTCCTTGCTGTCCAAGGGACTTGCAAGAGTCTTCTCCAACACCACAGTTCAAAAGAATCAATTCTTCAGTGCTCAGCTTTCTTTATAGTCCAACTCTCATATCCATACATGACTACTGGAAAAACCATAGCTTTGACTAGACGAACCTTTGTTGGCAAAGTAATGTCTCTGCTTTTTAATACACTGTCTAGGTTTGTCATAGCTTTTCTTCCAAGGAGCAAATGTCTTTTAATTTCATGGCTGCAGTTACCATCTGCAGTGATTTTGGAACCCCAAAGAAAAAAGGTACAGTCAGTCACCCAAATTATCCCTCTTATTTTTCTCTTAGGGCTTTAGGAGAAGGAAAACCTAGCATCAGTCAATATGTCACAGGCTATACCTAATCCTGCTTATTTTAGAACCATTTCCAGTTACAATGATTTTATTTACTAAAATGAGTTCATTCCAATCTTTATATGTACCTTCAGTCTCTAAATATTAGACTGTCAGGTATCCTGAGAGTTCTGTAGCATTTAGTGTTTAATGAGTAGTAACAAGAATGATGGTAACTTTAGGAAGTAGCAGAAAACGACTCTACTTAGAAGACAGCCAGGAAAATCAGTGAATGATTATTAACTATTTCTGAAAACATTCTAAATCATTTAAAATACATGTTTAAAAAATAAACTGTAGTACACCTTGAATGTTTTTATTCCCCTGCCCCTGCAGTTTGCTTATTTATTTGTTTGTTTTGGCAATGAGATAAGAAAATATATGAAGGACATACAGGAGTGTCTGGAGGTGGACTGATTGATACCTTTTCTTGAACTGAATTGGAAATAGTCGACTATTTCTGACTCTTAAGAAAATCATAAATGTGTAGAATTATCCTCCAGGACTTGTGATACGCAGGAGACTTGAAACACTGGTGTGCCAGAGACTGAAATTTATTCTAGAAAAGCTTTGGTGCTTGGTAAGCATTCACATAGATTACAAGAATGTGTTCTGCTAGCTCTGAAGTCACAGTCCTATTAACTAGTGATCAAAAATATTTAAAGGTTACTGTGTATTAGTATCTAATTGTGTCTAGGTATTTAGGTTGATTTCATCCAAATTTTATATGATAGTGAATATAATAAATCCATTTTAAAATTTCTTTTTAAGAGAAATTTAGTATGGAGGACAAACACATCCTGTATGCCTTTTGTCTCAGCCTCGCTGTGGGAAGTCGAGCTTTTCATCCACCAGTTTATTCCTCTTGCAGCATCATGCCTCACAAGGAAATAAATTGCCTCTGGGAAGGAAGGTTGCCCCCAGTCTGGGAAGGGAGGTCAAATATGGCCACATCAGGTAAAACCAACCAACTAAAACCCTGTAACATGGTTTCAAAAAGGACTTTGGTTCATAGTATTCATTTCCTTTGGGTCCCTTGACTTGGGAGCTACAAGGATCAAAGTCAGGGAAAGCATCGGACCTTTGAGACAGCCCGCTGGCCTCCGCCCGGCGCCTCCGCAAGCTCGGGCTGGGCGTGGATCCCCTGGAGCCGGGGATGGGTGCCCGCGGGCAGCAGGCACAGTGGCTCTCCAGGGCTGGTCCTGCAGCAGGTGCACAGTGGGAGCACCCGTCCTCTTTTCTTGCCTGGAGTCTCAACAACTCTCCCTTCACTTGGATGACAGCGTCTGAAACCCAGATTAAACCTGGAAATTAGCTAGTGCAATTCATTTACTGGAGGTAAAAACCAAGACCCGGAAAATATGAGACTCTCAGCATCTCATGTGTATGTTTAAATGTCAGTATGGGATTGATGATGCTTCCCTGGTGTGGGGCTTGGCCTGGGGAGGGTACGTGGCTCTGACTGTGCCAGATGTGCGTGCCTTCAGCCCCCGACGGAGGTGGCCCTTCTGAAAGTGGCAGCCTCACCTCGGCTCCCTCCACCCGACGCTGAGCAAGGCGTTTGCAAGTGGGAGGTCAGTGCAGAGACTCCTGGGCCCCAGAGAGACCGTCTGTGGGGTCCAGACGGCTCTGGGAATGCGAGCGAACCTGGCAGAGAGGATGGTACTGGCTTTGAGCGTGCATTTTTCTTAATTATGTTAATTAAGTCTTAAAAGAAAACTGTTCTAGGAATAGTTTCCCGTGGAGCCCAGATCCCGCTCCTCAAACGGTGTGTCTCGCTGAACTCCGGGCGGAGCGCTAGGACGCAGGCCCATTCCACAGGCCCTTCACCTCCTGTGTCTTATGTGACACTTTCTACAGGAGGGAGGGTATCCTGAGAGAAGGAAACAGAGCGGGAAGACGGCAAAGGGAAGGCCGCGGTGTCCTCTCTGTAACTCGGGGTCCCCTGAGGACAGCTTCCTTCAGGGGCTCCCCTTGGCGTCTCCGCCAGTCCTGACATCTCCAAGCCACGTGGACGCGGCTCGGGCTCCCCCGCTCCCCCGCCCGGAGGGAAGGAGTGTCGAGCCCTGACTCAGGGCCGCCCTCGGGAGCACTCTGCACTCCGCTTCATCCCTGCCCACCCCCACCCCCCCCGCGGACCCCTGCAGCGCGTCTGTTCAGAATAGAAAAGGGCTACACTGAACCGTAAACCTGCGCCCTGCTTCTGCACAGAGAGCAGAGCTCTCACTTCTCCGTTTCTACCTTCCTTAATGGGGCAGCAAACATCACCTCCGGGCCTCAGGGCCAGCCGATGACCCAGTCAGCCTCTGTTTCACGGCTGGGCCTGCAATGTGGGCCGCTGCGGGGCGGAGAAGACCTGCGTTTCTGGCCAGAGCAGCGGCCTGGCTGCGCGCGGGGAAACCCTCTCTCCGTCTTTAATCCCGAGGGACCGGGGACAGCCGCGCTCTGCGCGCGGGCGCTGCTCAGCGCCGAGACCTGGGCCAGCTCTTCTCCGCCCTCCAGCGCTGGACTGTCCAGCCCTCTCGCCGCCCGCCCTGCCCCTGCTCTACACGCGGTCAGAAACACACGCTCACGGAGACCTCAGGCCTCTTACCTCTTCCTATGCTGAACTTTCATTTCTTTCTTTTCTGTGTACAAAGCTCCCTTTGTAGTTCAGATAGAGCTGTCTGATTTGAAAAGTATCATGATGTTCTGATGTAGAATATTGAGGTTAGTAAGTTTATTTTTATGTACCCCAAACACAGAGACTATAATCTTTTCCACTAAAACTGTCATAAGAATTTGTAGCCTCATACTTCGGTTTGAGGAGAGAAGATTGGTTCTAAACCTGTTCTGAAGTTTCTGTTGATGAACTCATTTCTTCTCCATTGCCTGTTACTAAAATGTGAACAGTGAATTTAAACTCTAATACAGTTTTCACTCTTTCTGCAGCACCTGAAATCCTTAGAGGCTGTGCCTATGGACCCGAGGTGGACATGTGGTCTGTGGGGATAATCACCTACATCTTGTAAGTGAATAGAAGCGACCTCTAAGCACACTGCTCCCCTTTGCTGTAGTATCTTCTAGTTACTTATGTGTGCCTGCATGCTAATTTGCTTCAGATGTGTCCAACTCTGTAGCCAGCCAGGCTCCTCAGTCCATGGGATTCTCCAGGCAAGAGCACTGGAGTAGGTTGCCATGCCCTCCTCCAGGGGATCTTCCCAACCCGGGGATGGAACCCGTGTCTCTTATGTCTCCTGCTTTGGCAGGCAGTTTCTTTTACCATTAGCATCACCTGGGAAGCCCAATTACTTACAGTCCTCATAAAAAAAGCAAGATTCCTTTTAACTTTTGTGGTTCTCTATGATGTGCTAAGAGTAGTTAATGAAAGAATTTTTGGGAAACAAGCATCATGTTTTGTAGTTTTCTTGGGGCAAGAACTTCTGTCTAGGGCTTTACTGTCTCATTGTACTATGCAGTGTATCACAGACTTGGGAACAATTCATCATTTGATGGTAGTAATGAGCATGAAACCAATCCACCTATTAAACTTGCTCTTGTTTTACTTATGTGCATGTCATCCAAATGATAAGAGTATTATTCCTTTTTAACGGACAAATGGTTCTTTAACCTCTGAAGCAATCCCAACCTATATATGTCTTATGAGGAATGTTTTAAAGGCATTTTGGCTATCAGTTTTATTTCCTATATGTGTTAAGTTCTCAAGGACCTTTAGTATAATACCCTGAACTCAGAGAAAACTTCTCTCTGGTAGAAAAAAAAGGTGTGGGGGGGTGCTAAATCTTTCACTCTCTGGCATCTCCAGCTCCATTTCTAAGCTCCTGTCTACTAATAAACAGTGGGTTTCAGTCTGCCAAAGAGATGATGAAATTGCAGACAAATATGAAGGAAATAGTCTAGAGTGATGGGAGAGTGTCTGGAGAGGAAGGTTGCCTGTAGAACAGCTGCAAAAGCAAGGCCTCACTGAGCTCCAAAGCTTAAATCAAAACAAGTGGATTTGCTTGTCAGTGAGAGGATACTGCAGAGTTAATTGCTGTGCATGTGTCGTGTGCACTCCGTTGTGTCTGACTTTTTGCGACCCCATGGGCTGCAGCCCACCAAGCTCCTCTGTCCGTGGGGTTCTCCAGGCAAGAATACTGGAATGAGTTGCCCTGTCCTTCTCCAGGGGATCTTCCCAACCCAGGGATCGCACCCACATCTCTTGCATTTTCTGCGTTGACGGGTGGATTCTTTACCACTGCACCACCTGGGAAGCCCAAGTTAATTTTTGGAATCTGTATTATTCAAGTCTGTAAAGAGATTTTAAAGGGTGTGGAAGCAAGTGAATCAAGCAGCTCAGGCTTCTGTAACAAAACTCACAGACTGGGTGCTACAGAAAGTGGAGTCCTGGAGTCCTGGAGGCCAAACGTGCTCGTAGCTCGCGTCCTGGAGAGAGCCATCTTCCTGGCTGCAGACAGCTGCCTTCTCCCTGTATCCTCCCAAGGCAGGAAGAGGTAGCACATTCTGTGGTCCCTCTTCCGTGAGAGCACTGATCACAGCACGAGGCCCCACCCTCGTGGCCTCATCGAACTCTTACCTGCCAGAGCCCTCATCTCCAGATGCCATTACACAGGGCTTAGGGCCTTAATGTCCTGATCAGGGAGAACACAGTTCAGTCCATAGTAGGAAGAAGTTTGGTTTGGTTAATTTAATAGTGATCTTAGAAAGTACAGTGTCTAGGTAATACGGGCTAGGAAGAGGGTAACTCGGGTAGACTTCCAAGCAAGTTAGAAAACTCTTGAGTTCACCTCGGTTTATATATTGGTCAGTGATGTGATGTGATGTGAAAGTTGCTCAGTCGTGTCCGTCTCTTTGCAACCGCATGGACTGTACAGTCCATGGAATTCTCCAGGCCAGAATACTGGAGTGGGTTGCCATTTCCTTCTCCGATATTGGTCAGTAGCAACCATAAAAAGGTTTAACAAGCACACCATAAAATAGTCATCTGCTATTATGTAATGTCAAAAGATATTTTCAGCTATCACTTCCCTGTGTTTCCAGGATATATTAAAGCTTGAAAAGAATTTAGAGAGCTAGGGAACCATGTTTTTTCTTATGAAAGTGCAAACTTTTAGGTAATTTGTTTGCCACACTTAGTGCTTAATTCATTAGTAATGAATTCACAAGGTCACGTCATGGAATTCCTTCAGCTTACATTTAAAATCACTATTGTGCTGTGGAAGAAGGTTATCTCCTGAATTGTGTGGGTGACATATAATGCTTAGTGATGTTCAGTAAAAAACTGAACTACAAATATTGCTTCATATTTGCCCCTCAAATGTAAATGTGCCCACCCAAGTAGAGTTTCTTACTGAAATGTAATGTAGGGGGTTGAAGAATTAAGAATATATGATAACTCAGAGAGATCAAGGTAGGAAATTTAATAACATTTCCCTAGAAACTTGAAAGGAATGAGTGACACTCCCATGTCACTAACATGGGAAAGTGAAGAGAAAAAAAATGTGACCATTGGAGAAGCATCTTATTATAACCCTGAAAATAATTTAAAAATCTATCAGGTTTCTTTCCCATAGTTCACTTAAGCTCATTAGTTGAAAGTTGCTGGCTGAGTAAGTGGTAGCAGCTAACAGTGCTGCTCACAGCTAATATCCTTCAGTTCTGGTCTAACTTCTGTCAGCCCCTGAGCCTAGGGACTTTTTATTTAATCTGTAGTCCATTAATGATTGATGAAGTCCACCAGACAAGGCTCAATGGAACATTTTCTCCAGTGGATTGTGCCGTTGGGTTTATGTACCTCGTTTATTATCATTAAAAGTGCTACCCAGCTATTTTGTGCTATGATCGTGCTATTTCTAAGGATGACAATAGCTTGGACATGAAGGCCATTCTGTTGTTTCTCAGAAGAATTCTGCTCCTTCTACCTTCTAAACCTAAGCCCTTTATCCCTACAGACAAAAGCAACTACTGTGGTTTTCAGGTCAGAATCAGATAACATCAGAGATTCACACTCTCCCCTTCAGCTTTCAGCACTACATCCTGTCCCATGGCTCCGAGCGCCTTCTCACACACCCACCTCGGGCCTTGGCCCGGCTCCTGTGCCAGCCCCGCAGCCGCCGGTTCCTCGCTGTGCCCCGAGCGTGCTCGCCTGCTGCTCTGTGTCTGCGCCTCACGGCCCCACCCTTCAGGCTAATGACCTAAACTGTTCACCCCTTCACGGTGCACAGGTTTGCTGACATGTCCAGGATGACAGGAAGGCGTCTGAGTCCCGCACTTGCAGAGCTGTCATTTTTCCCTCTAAATTCTGGAAGAGGGAACGTGCGAGTTTCCTCAACTAAGCCTAGACGGTTGGCGGCTTTCCCGGGACTCGCAGGCAGCGGCCGCGTCTGATGGAGGAGGCCGCCCGGCGGTGTGGTCGTGTGCCCCCTCCTCTGCTGGAGCTGCGTCTTCCTTGGGGGGCCCCCAGCGGGTGGTCGTGTCTGATGGAGGAGGCTGCTGGGCGCCCTGTGCCCTGCGCCCTCCCCTCTGCTGGAGCCGGTCTCCCGGGGGACCCCCGCAGTGCACGGGGGGCGCCCAGCCCGGCCTCAGTGCTCCTGAGCCTCGGCCTTACCCGGCTGGCTCTGCAGTGTTTGAAAGAAACCAGGACTGTCGAGCAGGATGGTCCCTGAACCAAAGAACAGGAGAAACTGCTTCCTCTTAAACACCTGCTGCTTCCTGATCTGCTGGACTGTTTCGCGCTCTGCAGCAGCCCGGCCAGTTTGATGGAAGGACTTGGGGAAATGTTTCTTACTGTGTTCATTATTTTTACTTAATTTCTTTGTCACGTGAAACTCACGCCCTGGCAAGGACTTCTTTTTTTTTTACAGTTCCCTTTTGGTCTTTAGTGATTTAGAACCTCCCCCCACCTGTAAGCATTAGAGGCTTGGTGGTCCCACCAGCAGCTCAGTTTTCCTTTCTCTCTTTTTTATCCCAAGGGTGGTTCTGTTTCTTTCCTCCCACATTTTTATGTGATCATCCTGGAAGGTGATGGTGATCATGGTGAGATGTCTTTACGATGTGCAGAAACTAGGCTCGCGTGCCTGGCTGCGGTCCTCTGGGCAGCGTCGCCCGCTGTAGTCAGTTCAGAAGGCCGTTCCCCGCGGCCGTGGAGGCTCCTGTCCGTGTTCACTCTGAGACCCAAACCGAAGTGGGATGGAAACCCAATACTTTTTTCATCTCTGTGGAAGAATTCAGTGAAAAGGACTGAACAAAAACAACTAACAACTTTTCTTCGCACCTTTTAACATTTTTATTCTCAAAATCCTAACTTTTCCATTTTATGATAAATTGGAACTCCAGTCTGTCCTCTCAGTTCCTGGTGGAAAAACACACATGGAAATAGCACTATAGTATAATGCTTGTAGTAGTGTTAGCTATTATAATATTATTGTTGCTTTGTATCATAATTATTAATATGATTATAAGTTTTTGTAGAAATCTTAAATTGATTTTGTATCTATTTTTACTTCCCTGAAGACATGATTGTATATTTATATAATCATAAATGAATTATAACAAGGCAGTTACACACTTAAGCTTAGCAGATGTACATTCATCACAGGAAGCTGTGATAAAGGACAGTATTGAATTTCTGCAAAAAATTGGTGACATACACTTAGGCTTTTAAAGGCATTTTATCTTGTATCTTTTGTCCTTCTAGACTTTGTGGATTTGAACCATTCTATGATGAGAGAGGCGATCAATTCATGTTCAGGAGAATTCTGAATTGTGAATATTACTTTATCTCCCCCTGGTGGGATGAAGTATCTCTGAATGCCAAGGACTTGGTAAGTGTGACTGAAACAAAATGAAATAAAATTCCTTACATTAATTTTTTAGCTAATTAATGGGCCATTTTAAAAATTAATGCCTCTTAGTAGCTTACTTCTTTTTAATTATAAAGTATTTTTAAGAAAACAATGCACACTATTTTTCCTTACAGATAATGAAAAAAGATATGTTTGATTAATCTCTAGCTGAATTATCACAAATTACAAATTACTGCTTATTAATTAATGAGTTTTTATCATCTAGTCAGTGTAATATAGAACCTGTAAGCTATGAAGCTATGAAGACAGCTGTGCTGGGTGACTCTAAACATAATATACACAGATGAATTCTTTTTTAAAATGGCTTGCTGTCACCTAGATTAGTTATACTTTGAATAAAGCAACAATATTTCTTGAAATGTTCAAACTTACTAAAATATCCTGATGGTAACACAAGTCCTGTCCCGCAGGACTCTCATACATGAGTCACGTTGTGAGTTTTGTTTTTTTTTTGTTTGTTTCACTGACTTCTCACCTCCAGTAATACTGGAGTTTATCTGCATTCAGGACAGGTCGGGCACTGGCCTATCCTCTGGGGCGCTGGCCCACCAGTTCTAAAATGAAGATACTGGGGTGCCATTGAAGCTTTTACCATCATTTCTTTAGAGCTGTTGTCCTCAATCTTTTGGCACCAGGGACCAACTTTATGGAAGACAATTTTTCCATGGACCGGGGGTAGGGAGGCTAGTTTCAGAATGATTTAAGCAGAGCACATGTATTTTGCACTTTATTTCTAATCTAATACTGCCGCTGATAAGACAGGAAAGACTGTGATGCTGGGAAAGGTTGGGGGTGGGAGGAGAAGGGGACGACAGAGAATGAGATGGCTGGATGGCATCACCTACTCTGTGGACATGAGTTTGAGTGAACTTAGGAAGTTGGTGATGGACAGGGAGGCCTGGCGTGCTGTGATTCATGGGGTCGCGGAGAGTCGGAAACGACTGAGCGACTGAACTGAACCAGTCCACAGCCTGGAGATTGAGGACCCTTGTTCTAGAGAGAAACCACACCGAAATGATGAAAAACTGACTTCCGAATCATAGAAGGTTAGAACTCCAAGGATCTCAGGACTCATTTAATCGTCCTTGAATTTTAAGGATGAGTTTGCTCAAGCACAGAGAAGTGAAGGACAGCTTCCCAGCAGAAAGGCATTGCTCGAAAGGAAGGGTCCAGATTTCCGGACCCTTCTCCAGGGCCCTTTTCCCTCCTTACCATCCGTATGCTGTGGAAACAGGTTTCCTAAGGTCATGGCCTTTCCAGCACGGTCTGTGCGATGCCAAGATGTCGCCACTTCCCCCTCGCGCCCCTCTGCTGAGCGTCTGTGTCCGCCCGTGTGTCCACTCCACCGAGACGCCCCGGGCCAAGGCCCCGCCCCTCTCCCGGTCCACGACCGCGGCCTCTGGCCTGCTCTCCCTCCCGCTGCCTGCGTGTCTGCAGTGCGCGCCCTCCCCCCCGCCCCGCGCGGGCCCCAGGGGGTGGCCTCACTCGGGACTGGGGTCCCCTCCAGTCCGCGGCACGCGGACCCGCGTCCCAGCGGCTGGACTCTGGGTGCTCTGTGCTGTCCCTTCATCCGCCCTGCTCCTTCCTCTCCACCACGCGCGCGCACACACACACACACACACACACAGAGCCACACACACACACACACAGAGCCACCCACACCCCCCCACACACACACACACAGAGCCACACACACACACACACAGCCACCCGCACAGACACCAGCCCACACACATAGACACACACACACACACACACAGCCACCCACACACAGACACCCACCCACACACATAGACACACACACACAGAGCCACACACACACAGAGCCACACAGCCACCAAGCCACACACATAGACACACACACACAGCCACACACACAGACACCAAGCCACACACATAGACACACACACACAGCCACACACACACACACACACAGCCACCCCCCCACACACACACAGAGCCACACAGTCACCCACACACAGACATCAACCCACACACATAGACACACACAGCCACACACACACACAGCCACCCCCCCACCCCCCCCCACACACACACACAGCCACCCACACACAGACACCAACCCACCCACACAGCCACACACACACACCCCACACACACACACACAGAGCCACACACACACAGCCACCCACACAGACACCAACCCACACACATAGACACACACAGCCACACACACACACACAGCCACCCACACACAGACACCCACCCACACACATAGACACACACACAGACACACACACACAAACAGAGACACACACACACACACACACACACACACACACACACACACCGCTGTCCTCGGCACGCAGACCCCAGTCCCGTCAAGCGTGCCTCTGCGAGTGGGCGCTGCTCCTCCATCCGCCCTGTGATGCCCCCCACCCTCCTCCTCCTTCCTCTGCACACACACACACACACACATACACACACAGCTCTTTGCACGGGTAGCTCATCGTTTTTAGTGTGTTGCAATCGCAGGATACCGGCTTCGCAGTGTTGTGCGCTCTCCGCCGTGCGGCACAGGATCCGCGTGGGCGCGCGTCCCCTCCCTCGGGAACCCCCGCCCCTCCAGGGGTCACAGGGCAGCACGGGTGACTCGCCTTCGAGCCCTGGCTGCCGTGACCTTCTCGAGGAGACCTGGTCTTCAGGGGGGCGCGCCATTCTCCTCACAGTCGGTTCATTCCTCCTGCCGCTCGATCCTCTGCCCCGGGCTTCCTTTTTCACGATAAGCATCATTTCCATATGAGTTTCAGCGGTATTCCTTAATGAGGTTCAAGCTCTGGGAGAGGATGAAGCAGGTGGGCCCAGATCTTAGTGCCATGTGGACGTGAAGTGCAGGCTCAGTAAATGTTCCTTGAATGAAACCATCAGTCAGGAAATGGACCAAGGATTCTTAAAAGTCCGACATGTCTGGGTTCAAGTGCCCCGCCTCCCCTTTCTAATAGTTGCAGGTCTGACCTTGTGCTAACCATCCTCTCTATGCTTCGGTTTTCTTCTCTGGATGGTACTGGTACCTGTCTCTAGGTCTTTGGAAGAATTAAGGGATATGATACATACTAAGTAACCATCACCAACTAACTCAATAATAATCCCATTAGTTATAAAAAGCAGAGACATTACTTTGCCAACCAAGGTCCATCTAGTCAAGGCTATGGTTTTTCCTGTGGTCATGTATGGATGTGAGAGTTGGACTGTGAAGAAAGCTGATCGCAGAAGAATTGATGCTTTTGAACTGTGGTGCTGGAGAAGACTCTTGAGAGTCCCTTGGACTGCAAGGAGATCCAACCAGTCCATTCTAGAGAAGATCAATCCTGGGTGTTCATTGGAAAGACTGATGCTGAATTGAAACTGCAATACTTTGGCCACCTCATGCGACGAGTTGACTCACTGGAAAAGAGTCTGATGCTGGGAAGGATTGGGGTTAGGAGGAGACGGGGACGACAGAGAATGAGATGGCTGGATGGCATCACTGACTCTGTGGACATGAGTTTGAGCGAACTCCGGGAGTTGGTGATGGACAGGGAGGCCTGACGTGCTGTGATTCATGGGGCCGCAAAGAGTCGGACACAACTGAGCGACTAACTGAACTGAGCCCCCTTCTATTTCTTTTTATCTCTGAAAGAAAGGTATTCAGCTATACCTCCTGTTGGTTAAAAGATTTACATAACTTCAGAACTAAAGGAATCTTTGAACCCCTAAATGAAACACTTATTAGCAAAACCTGCACATGTTCTGTCATGGTGCATGGGGAGCTGGTCTGTAAGCGGAGCTGTAGGATAATGGCACATCTTTGGGTCTGAATCCTGGTGATGTCACTGAGTCTCTCTGATCTTCAACAACTTTCTTAAAAACTCAGTGCATCAATGTCTCCACATGTAAAGATGAATGATGATATATATAAGTTTTTGTTGCTAATTGGCTTTCCATAAATTCTTTGTATTTTCAAGCAGAAGAGAGTGGTGATGATAGGGAAGAGGAAACCGATGATTAGAAAATAAACGTGAAGTATCTAATTGTCAAGGATGTTTTAAGGATTAGGTATCACTTACATGAAATTATTAGTGTATGTATCCAACAGATGATAGCTCTGACCACCATCAAAGCTGTTACTGCTGTGCATTCTTCTTAATTATTCTTCATCTCCCTCCACCTCCTCACTCACGTTAAGCCTAAACAGTGTCAAGACTCTACCCTTTTCAAATGTAGTGTCTCTACCCCACATAAATTTCTTTGCAAATGCTACAAAACAGAAAGTGAAAGGGGAACCAGATATTCATTCTTCATTTGACTAGTTTCCTAAGTTTTTTAGCCTGTGTTCAGTTTTTGGCTTTTTAAAGTTAGAAAAGATCTTATACCTTAAGTCATCCAAAGTCCCTCATTTTACACACCGGCAGACTGAAACTCAGAAAGCTTGTCTACCTTGAAGGCACTGTGGTGTCGTGGCCACGGGACAAATTCCAAGACAAGACAAACCCTAGTATGAGTATAGCCCCCACCAGTTACATGAGGTTTTATGTTACACGAATCACTAAATCTTTGAGCTTCCTTCCATCCCTCATTCATGAATTGGAGCTAAAGTTACTAATTGATAAGGATATGGATAGGATTACATAAATTTAAAAAATTTTTTGCATGCCTGTAATTATTTGGACTGCGGTCCATGGGGTCGCTAAGAGTCAGACACAACTGAGCGACTTCACTTTCACTTTTCACTCTCATGCATTGGAGAAGGAAATGGCAACCCACTCCAGTATTCTTGCCTGGAGAATCCCAGGGACAGAGGAGTCCGTTGGGCTGCCATCTATTGGGTCGCACGGAGTCAGACACAACTGACGCGACTTAGCAGCAGCAGCAGCAATTATGTATTTACGAGGAAATTAGGGTGGAAATTAGGTCCTGTAAGAAGAGGGCCCAGGAGGGTGTCCATAGTCACTCGGTAGGGGCGGGTTGGTGTCTGAGGTCAGACACGTGTGGGTCTTTGAGGTCACAGAAATAGAGACTTTGAACAAGTTAGGATTTAAGAGCGCTTCCTGACTCCAGGTAATCTCTGCCTCATCCCAGGTCACTTCTTTGAGCCCAGGGCTGGGGATTATTTTGGTTGTTGAACTTCCTGGCAATTCATTGTCTGCTCATGCTCACCATCAGGGGTAAACCTCCCAGAATGGGCTACCATTCATTTGAATTCAGTCCTTTTAAGCAAAACATATCCCCAAACCACTGTCACCTTTTCTTTGAGTCTAAGTAGGCTTTTACCCCAGGTCTTAGCATATTCCTTCAAGTATCCTCAAGGGATAAGAGGCTTATGAAAGCTTCCTGATGGGAAGATCATATTGCCAATATCCACTGGATCATCGAAAAAGCAAGAGAGTTCCAGAAAAGCATCTATTTCTGCTTTATTGACTATGCCAAAGCCTTTGACTGTGTGGATCACAAGAAACTGTGGAAAATTCTGAAAGAGACAGGAATACCAGACCACCTGACCCACCTCTTGAGAAACCTGTATGCAGACCAGGAAGCAACAGTTCGAACTGGACATGGAACAACAGACTGGTTCCAAATAGGAAAAGGAGTACGTCAAGGCTATATATTGTCACCCTGCTCATTTAACTTACATGCAGAGTATATCATGAGAAACGCTGGGCTGGATGAAACACAAGCTGGAATCAAGATTGCCAGGAGAAATATCAATAACCTCAGATATGCAGATGACACCACCCTTATGGCAGAAAGTGAAGAAGAACTAAAGAGCCTCTTGATAAAAGTGAAAGAGGAGAGTGAAAAGTTGGCTTAAAGCTCAGCATTCAGAAAACAAAGATCATGGCAACTGGTCCTATCACTTCATGGCAAATAGATGGGGAAACAGGGGAAACAGTGGAAACAGTGGCAGACTTGCTCACTCATGGGAAGAAAAGCTATGACCAACCTAGACAGCATATTAAAAAGCAGAGACATTACTTTGCCAACAAAGGTCCATCTAGTCAAGGCTATGGTTTTTCCAGTGGTCATGTATGGATGTGAGAGTTGGACTATAAAGAAAGCTGAGCACCGAAGAATTGACGTTTTTGAACTGTGGTGTTGGAGAAGACACTTGAAGTCCCTTGGACTGCAAGGAGATCCAACCAGGCCATCATAAAGGAATCAGTCCTGAGTGTTCATTGGAAGGACTGATGCTGAGGCTGAAACTCCAATACTTTGGCCACCTGATGTGAAGAGCTGACTCATTGGAAAAGACCCTGATGCTGGGAAAGATTGAAGGAGGGAGGAGAAGGGGACAGCAGAGGATGAGATGGTTGGATAGCATCACCAACTCAATGGACATGAGTTTGAGTAAACTTTGGGAGTTGGTGATGGACAGGGAGGCCTGGTGTGCTGCGGTCCATGGGGTCGCAGAGTCGGACATGACTGAGCGACTGAACTGAACTGATCCTCAAGGGTTAGAGAGCACTATTGATAGAGTCACGGTGTGATCATAAAGGCTGTGACCCTGTCCCCGTTTGTTTGCCCTTCAGTCCCCACAGAAGGAATGACAGCTGTGTGAGTGATCCGTCTCCCCTGAGATGTAGTTTACCTTCTGAATTCTAAGTGATGTGAAGTTGCAGCCTAGAGTTTTCCAGATGCTGGCTCCCACTCAAAGTTCTTTCAGTTCGCAGGCAAGGCAAGCCTTGTTTCTCTGATCTGCAGGCACCTGTCTGCCAGTTTGGGCTCTCGGTTCTCACACACCACTCTCTTTCCAGACTCCTCAGCTACTACTGCCTGAAGCCATCCCCACAGTGACTCCTGGGGACTTAAAAAGGTTGTTTAACGTATATTTAGTGCACTGCCAAGGAGATAGAATAATAATGTATATTTAGTGTACTGCCAAGAAAATTAAATAAGACCTAGAAGTTCACAGCTGAGGGGCAAGCCCAGGTAACCATTAAAATCTCCCTAAGAAGTCGATGGTTCTTTATCATTTCAGGTCAGAAAATTAATTGTGTTGGATCCTAAGAAAAGGCTTACTACCTTTCAAGCTCTCCAGCACCCGTGGGTCACAGGTAAAGCCGCCAATTTTGTACACATGGATACTGCTCAAAAGAAGCTCCAAGAATTCAATGCCCGTCGCAAGCTCAAGGTTAGATGGCATTTATTTTGTTTTATTTTTTAAAAAAGATTTCTCTCATATCTTGCTAATCAAAGATAATTCTGCTATTGTTTATCTAATACTGTTACTCGTCTCCTGTGGTACCTGGGAAAATGCTGCTTTGACATCCCAACAGTGAAGGTGTAAAGCCAGCCACAGTTCTGTTATCCTCTTGTAAGAATTCAGTGTGGGTGTTATTTTTCTGTTTGGGGAATTCTGGGGGAGGAAATGGCACTGGGCAGCTTGCAGGACTCTTAATGAAGCACTGACTCCTACCACTGACCGCCAGGGAGTTCTCAGGATTCATTGTCAATAAAGGGAAATGTGTGGGATGTTGAGATTCACTCACCAAATAAATACATTGTCATTGCTTCCCATCTAATTAAGGCTGAACTGCTTGAAAGTGTTGTTCAGGAAAGTAATATTTATTAAGAAAGTTGTCTTCTTTGTGAATATGCTAAAATTGGGAAACAATTTTTTCAAGCTATATTTTATAATATAGACAAATAATTATACTTGGTAAAATTAAAATAATTCAAGTGATAGGAAAATTATCCATCAAATTGTATCTCTTTTTATAGAACATATATGGAATAGAGATGAAGTGTTTTTTTCTTACATAATAGTATTTCAGTTCAGTTCAGTCGCTCATTCGTGTCCGACTCTTTGCAACCCCATGAATCACAGCACGCCAGGCCTCCCTGTCCATCCTTAATAGTATTTAGGACTAGCTATACATATAGGATGGAGAAGGCAATGGCAAGCCACTCCAGAACTCTTGCCTGGAAAATCCCATGGACAGAGGAGCCTGGTAGGCTGCAGTCCATGTGGTCGCTACTAGTCAGACACGACTGAGCGACTTCACTTTCACTTTTCACTTTCACCCATTGGAGGAGGAAATGGCAACCCGCTCCAGTGTTCTTGCCTGGAGAATCCCAGGGATGGCGGAGCCTAGTGGGCTGCCGTCTATGGGGTGGCACAGAGTTGGACACGACTAAAGCGACTTAGCAGCAGCAGCATACATATAGGAAATCTCAGAGGATAGCTGGGGGTCAAAAATAGTGTTCTATTCAGCAGTCGCTTACCAGCTGATACAAACTAAATAAACCTGAAGGGTTCCATGATCAAATTAATTTGAAATATCCTAGATTAAATCCCCTTGACTTAACCCAGAATTTCTCAAAACAAATTTGACCATGGAACTCTCTTATCTTTATAGTACCTATTAACATCCATGGAAGTAGTGTCCCATACTTTGGAAAACACAACTAAAATTTTTGAATATTGGCAGTCTGTGGGAAAGTGCATTTATTTAGGCTTTCCTCCAGATGACTAAATACACTAATCTGAGATTAAACAGATTTTGCTGTTCATTCTTCAAACAAGTTTTCATTAGACAATCTTGGAATCATACACTTTCCAAGACTAAATAGTAACAGAATAACACTCCCTAAATGCAAAATTGGGATCGAGCTCTGATTTGGGATTTTCAGTGGAAGTAGCACCAGACCCTTCTGTCTCCACAGGCGGCGGTCAAGGCCGTGGTGGCCTCCTCCAGGCTCGGCAGCGCCAGCAGCAGCCACAGCGGCGTCCAGGAGGGCCGGGCCAGCCGGGAGCCGTCTCCACCTCAGGCCGGCGACGGGGGCGTCCCTGGGAGCGAGGAGACCCCGGGGGCAGCTGAGGGGGCCGGGGCGGAGCTGCCGGAGGTGCAGGAGGGGGAGGAGGTCAGCGGTGCTGATGGAGGCGCCGCGACCCCCAGGGTGGAGCCCCAGGTGTCAGAGGAGGAGATGGAGGGGGCCGGCCCGGAGACGGAGGGGCGCCCGTCGGGGGAGACGCGGGGGACCGCTGGAGCCGGAGCAGCCCCGGAAGGACGGGAGGAGGACCCTGCCCTGGAGGTGGGAGCTCAGCAGGGTGACGCGGTCCTGCCGGAGGACTAGTGGCTTTCTTCCCGTGTAGGCGCCAAACCCTGGCATTTTGTGCGTTTTTGTCCTTCAGCAAGGAAGGTGGAAGCATGATGTGCGCTATAGTGTGATTCTGTTTCTGAGGTGCAAAAAATACATATGTATCAGCTGGTGATCCTCACTTCAATGCATGTGACTGCTTTATGAAAAACTAGTGTCTCCTATGGTACTTAATGGGTATCAGATACCGATGAATTAGGTTTGAAATTGCAAGTAAACACAGCATATGGGAAAGCACACGTTTTCAGGGACCAGTAGTGCACATTTGAGGTAAATAGTAACAAGTTGTTTTTGCTTTGAAAACCTAGCCATCCTCCACCCTTTGGATTTCTTCAGAAGGTAATTCCTTTGGACTGTTGCTCAGCTAATACTAGGTAGAGCTATAAGATGTATTCCCATGATATTTACAATATCTTCAGTAATGTGCTCAAACTGTTTACAAGAAGATAGGTTATATTTGTATTGTATGTGCAAAAAATTGCATATATACCACTTATAATGGTAAGAAACTGAAGCATATTTTAAGGGCTATGAAACCATATGCCCCTAAACCTTGTATGGAGAATGCTTTTTTATCTTGTCTTTATTTATATACACCATATTACTAATAACCCAAAATGTTCTATCACAAAATTCTGCCATTTTATAGTCCTGGAGAAAAGTATTTTACAAACTCATGCTGAGGAATTTATTCTCACCTTCACCTGCTCTCCAATAAGAAGTCCTTATGATGGACAGCACTTAGGAGTGGGAAAAAGAAGTTTAGTGAAAAAAACAAAAGACTGGGACTTAGGCTAATGAAGACTGACTCTTTGCCATTTCAAATAAAATTGAATTTATTCATGAGCTTGTACAGTTTTAAAGATAGGAACATTTTTATGGATAAATTCTATACTGACCAAGGTTCTAAATTTATAAAAAGTCTATACCAATGGCTGGTGCCAGAATGTCTAAATAGAGTTAGAGTAATATCCCATTGTAAGATCATTTGTTTCTGAATTCAGTATAGTAAGGAAGGGGCTTCCCCAGTGGCCCAGCAGTAAAGAATCAGCCTGCGATGCAGGAGATGCGGGTTCTATCCCTGGGTCAGGAAGATCCCCTGGAGGTGGAAATGGCAACCCACTCCAGTGTTCTTGCCTGGAAAATCCCATGGACAGAGGAGCCTGACGGGCTGCAGTCCATGGGGTCGCAAAGAATCGGACACCACTGAGCATGAACACACATAGTAAGGGAACATTTTTGTTTTTAAAAGTTCTTTTTTCCTTCCATTGATGATTCTTTAGACATACTGCTTATGGGCTAAAGATACTTCTAAAAAGCTAGTGTACTTTTTTCTCATGCTTGGAATGGAAGCACTCATAATTCACAATGTAGTTTTGAAAGTTTCCGTGTTGAGAAATTTAGGACAATGCAACTTTTCATTTACTTTAATAAACAAAAACAAAAACAAAAAAAACCCCACTGATTTCAAATCAGACTCTTGAGAAGCTGTAACATTAGACCTAATACCTCACCATCATTTTTTCAAAATATTTTTCTTTGGTTTTCGTATAAACACTTTTTCCTTATAAAAACTCACAGTTAAATTCCAAACACCTCAGATTTATCTCTAGTTTGAGTTTAAATGGACATTTTTATCAACTTAATTATGTAGCATATTTTAGTAGGTTTCCTTAATTAAAAAAAATTATTTTCAGGCCAAAATTTTGGACAATAAAAATGACTATCAAATAAAAATCCTCATCAAAAAGAGAGATCTTAAATTCTTTTGGTGCTTCCTCAGAACTATTAAGTTGGAAAATTAAATTAACCCTCTGGTTTCTGGGGACTGTCAGACCTTGTAGACGTTCTGCTTTCCAAGTACAGGACTTATTTCACTACAGGTCTCATGAGGAAAATAAAGTAGGACTTCTTGTCTTCCGTAACGTCAGGGCCTAACAGGTCACTGATATGGAGGAGAAGGCCCGTAAGGCACAGCATCTGAGCTTCTGAGAAAGAGTATTTGTGTGTGTGTGTGTTTTATGTGTATTAACTAGTAGAGACTATTTATCTCCTTTACTATCTCTTTCCTTCTTTATTCTCTCAATTTCCATTTTAGGTATTATAAGAGGCTCACTAGTTTTAACCTTTTAAGAATGCCTTATTCCCTAAGCATTAAGATTCCCGTTTTAAAAAACCGATGTCCTTGCGTCCTTTCCCGAGGAGACTTCCTGTGAAGTCTGTGTGCATGGTTAGGGGATAGATGGCGAGTGTCCCGTGCATTTGGAGAAGGGAAGAAGAGCAGGAAAGGCGCCTTAATGGAATGGGGCACAGAGGGGAAGACACGCTGTCCAGCCCTCAGGGCTGCCTGCGTGGGTCGGACCTGGGGACCGTGTCGTGTGAGGAGCACTGCAGATCCAGTAGGCCAGTGTGCATTTACAAATTTACCCAGTTACACCAGCGCACACGCCCGCTCCCTGGTGAGTGAGGGTGTGAATGTAATTTCGTCTTTTTAACCTGCAGATTGCATTCTCTCAAAATCAGGGAGTTTTAGCTTTTAATTTGAATGTTAAAAATTAAGACCTGATAATGCCTAAATGACTGAGATAGTCATTTCAGTGGAAAACAAGCTTTCACAAAAATCGGTCATTTCATCCAAATGATTCAGCCTGAGATTTCATAGAGATGCTATTTAAGTTAGCATAGTTAACATTTTTGAAAGAACAATACACATTTATATTGCCTGTTAAAATGGGATATATTATCTCTCTCAAAGAGTACTTAGCTAAATGATAGTAGACTAATGCAGATAGAACCTTAATTTGATGAACTATTTTGTAATGTTTCCTTTATTGCACAACATAGTCACAAAGCAAAATAATCAAAGGGAATTTCAGCAAGCAATAAGCTACATTTTGCATTTTAGAAATGACAGTTATTATATTGCATTATTGATTTTTGTTCTCAAATAAGTTCAGATACATAGCATAAACCAGACTATTTTGCCACAGAGAAGAACAATCTTGAATTATTTCCCCCGTTGAAAAAGTCCAATTGGAATCCCAGTGACTTTTTTCCCCTTAAACCATAAGAGCACATTTGTCCCACGAATACATAAATAAGGTTGAAATTAGAATAATACTGTTATAGACATTATTGTCTAGAAAAAGTCGCACCTAATATAAATGATACAAACCACGTATGTAATTTTAACTTTTCTCTTAGACACATTTTAAAAAGTTAAAAAAAAGAAAAAGCTGATTAAATGTATATTTTAATATATCCAAACTATTATTCTAATATATAATCAATATGAAAAACTAACACAATATTTTTAATTTTTTATTTTTGTATTGAGTTTTGAAAAGCAGGGTTGTGTTAGCACTTTTGGTTTGTCAAGTGACCAGCAGCCACCTGTGAGCAGTGGCTGCTCGTCTGGAAGAGCACCGGTCCAGAGCACCGTGAAAGCAAAATGACACACAAATGTCTACGCTTGGATCTGAGCTGCCTCAGTTTTCCACACTGATAAGTTGGTAGGAAGCCAAAAAGAAAATGTTTCAGAAATGTCAAAGACTTGAGTAAAAGCTCTGTTGGCCAAGTCTGTTTCATCAGGTGCTTCAGATGAGGCGTGTCTCCCAGCATGACTTTAGAGAACAGTCCTTTCCTGCCCGTCGGTAAGTTGTCCGTTGGCCACAGTTCCTCTCATCCCTCTTTGGGTCCTGGACCACAGGCCGGAGTCTTGTACAGCCATGAATCCAGTCCTGTTCTCACAAACCAAAGTCTACGATGGGCGAACAGGTTTCCTCATTCAAGAAGGGCTGCACATAGAACCTCAGTGGGATTTTGTAGGCTTCTGAGACGTACAAATTTACATGATAAAGACTGGTGGAGATGCTGTCATCCCAGCTATCCCTAGAATGAGCCTGTGACCATCGGCTGACAGTTTTTTGATTTCTTTAGAACGATTTAAACAACACTGCCATTACACATGGATTCATAGGACTTGGAATTTTCTTAAATATTGATATGTTACAATAATCCTCAAGGTTCTATAGCCACTTTTAGTGGCAGACGTTAAAAGAAAGGAAGTTTGTCTTTTACTGTGACCTCAATTACATAGTATTTTAAACATATTTTGTAATTTAGAATGTTTACCAATCCCTATTTTTCCAGTTTCACATGCAGGGTAACCGCTTGTGGATTGCCTGTAGATTGAAGATTTAAAGAAAGTCATTTTGTTTTTGTTGCATAATTCAGTTATTTCACAGAAGCATCTGATTGCATTTCAAATTGGAAAATCAAAGAAGTAAATATCAAAAAGGCAAAAGTTAAAATCAGTAAAGCATTCTGTTTTAGGGTTGTCTTTGCAAAGCAAATACGAAAAGTCAAAAAGTGAATGAGCATTAGGTTTTCCTGATGAAGCTGACTCCACATAAATTGACATAAGTATACCAAGCAGAGTCAATTACACAATTACAATGCGATTATGTAATTGTCATTGCAGAGTTTTCAGTCTGGTTACCAACTTTAACTGGCGCAAAATTTCCAGACATTTACTTATATAATAGGATTTGTAACATCCTTGTAATTACTTCCTGTTTGGTCACATTCAAATTTCCTCAGTGTTAATCAGTGATATGTTTCTGATCAAGGTCATTGCTAACATTTTGAGCATTTATTGGTTAAAAACTGCTTACTGGTTAGACTCTAAAGTGTATCTTCAGCGTTTTTTTTTTAACATTTATGCACATATAATCTCAATATTGGTATTGTAATACTAATAACCACATGATAAGCAGAAACGTAGCCAATAATTTTCTACAACTTTATTTGTTCAAAGTTTTTCTCTTCCCCTGGAACAACTCAGGGTGAGTTTTTGGCTTCTTGACAAATAGAAAAAACCTAAAATATCACTGGAGAGATAGCAGCTATCCACCCATGTTAACCTAGTTCAGCATTTCTTCTTTCTGTATTCTGATCTATTAAAGGCCATTTTTTGTCATTATTACTTTCAAATATCATCTGAGAGCAGATAATATAGTCTCAGCTCATAAAGCCCAACCATTTATATACTTATCTTGGAGAGCAATAACAAACTTGACTAATTTATGTTTGCTTGTTCAAAATTCTAATTTTCACACCCTCTGTGGTATACTCTAGAAGGTTTGATTGCATGATTTTAACCTCAAGATTCAGTCTTTTCCTTGTCACCTGACCCAGAGGTCCACCTAGGACAAGACAGGAGTGTTGCCATGAGAACAGACCATCTGAGTCCTTGGCAGGAATAAGCATTGCTCTAGCGAAGACTCCAGGCATCTGACCTGGTTGAGTTCAGATGAGCCAAATGGGAGAAAGCCTCTTCCAGTGACACTGCTTGAACCGGCACAGTGCCATAGCCTGTAACGGACATGGCATCTCACCAATCATTTGTTCACTGCTTGAACTGGCACAGCGCCATAGTCTGTGACAGACACAGCATCTCACCAATCACTTGCTCTTCTTAAGATCTGGTTTGCTACCACTTGTCCCAGATCTATGTTTTGTTCCATCCCTATGGCCATCAAGATTTTCAAAACTAAAATCCTCTAAAATCCTAGAAAGTATCTCAGACTGGCTGAAGGAATGTGGAGCCCTTGGTGGTCAGAATTTAGTTTGAAACGCCAAATAGCAATCCTAAGACTGCAAAATCATGCTGGTCTTCTTAAATAATTGTTTTCAGCACCTTTTGGAAAATGACCTGGAACGCCCATGGACATGCGGTATTTGTATCTGTGTTATCTTTACTGTGATTAACTTTGTTAAAAATGACGTGCGCAGTCTTCATCAGATTATATAATATTTATTTTCCATTTAAAATCATTTTGGGTTACACAAATACAATAGGCTTCATATTCGAATTTTTGAGAGCTGTTGTTTTCCCTAAGCACCCTGACAATCAGTTGCGGATGATGAAAATTTATACAGCTATGGTAGTTAATCTGGTTTGTAATGGATACAAGTAAGAAGAACTTTAATGTGACAACTGTCACCTCATAACTGCCTCTTTTTAACTTATAGCCTATAGCTAATATATAGTAGAATGCAAACAGCATATTCATGAGTTAAGATTTTGTTAACATTTTTTTGTCAAGATTGTTACTTACTTTCAAAGTTGCCAAAATGTTTATATTCATTTACCATTTTGAGCAAACTCCAGGAGATGGTGAAGGACAGGGAAGCCTGGCATGCTTTAGTACACAGGGTGGCAAAGAGTTGGACATGACTGAGCGACTGAACAGCAACAACCCCTAATTTCAGTAATATTTTCCAGGCCCCCAGCAAGATGAAAGCATCACCAACACGCCCGTTTATTAACTAGTCAGATCCAAACAACATAGTAGCCATGCATTCCATGTCTGACTGACATTGCTCTGCTTTCCTGGACATTTAAAAATGTTCTGTGCATTTCCTGGGGATGTCCCTGGGGGCTCAGACAATAAGAATCCACCTGCGATGCAGGAGACCCGGGTTCAGTCCTTGGGTCAGGAAGGTCCCCTGGAGGAGGGTGTGGCAACCCACTCCAGTGTTCCTGCCTGGAGAATCCCCTGGACAGAGGAGCCTGGTGGCTGCAGCCCACAGGGTCTCAGAGTTGGATCCAACTGAGTGACTGACACCACCTGACACTAAGTTTCTGAGTGAGGTCAGCACACAGGTGACAGGTGTTTTACTCCTTACGCTCAATGAAAAATGGGCGTCGCGCAGAGGATTCTCAGGAGAAAAGGTAGAGGCCAGTACTCTTTAATTTGAATGCCATCATTCTGTTATCTGTGGTCTTTGTGATATACACATAAAACTTAGATGTGCATTTTAAAAAAATAATTTCCACATAATTACGCAAGGAAATAGACTTAAAATCTCCAAAGATCAGCTTTCCAAGAGTCAGGCAAACTATGGGTCATGGACCAAATACACCAGAGGCCTATTTATTTATAAAGTTTTATTAGAACACAACCATGCTCACTTATAGTTTGGCTGTAGCTGCTTTCACACTGCTGGGACGCATGGGAGTGGTTTCAGCAGAGACTGTATGGAAAGCCTAAAAGGTTTATCTGGCCCTTTACAGAAAACATTGATGCCCCTGGTTTTTCATGGCACCCTACCTTTTTGGCGGCAGCTAGGAACGCATTCCTGTACTTCAGACTTCCTCTCCTTAGCATAGGGTTCTCCATCCCATTTGCTGCTTAGGAAGTTAGGAAAGGTTTGTTTCTGTGGAGAACAGTAATTCTGTGAATAATTATTAACAGCAGTAATTTTGCTGGAAGTATGGCTTAGCAAACTTTCCCTACAGAACTAAAATTCAAAAGGGCATCGTTCCTGAAGTAAGTTTAGAGTGTGAACGGACTGGTTATAAGTCAGGACTGACTCGCTCATCTATAGCTTGGGAAGCAGGCAAACAGCAGCTTTTACTTTACAGTGCCTGTGTTTTTCTGAATGTTATACATTTCATTTCTTCTAAAGAGAAGGCTTTAAGCAAATGCTTTCCCTTCCTTTTCTTAGTTATTTAGAAATCCAAGAGGACCCTTTTTCTTAATCTATTTCTGTCCCAGAGAAACTGTTCATTTCGCCTGCCTTAAGGGAAGCAGGGGCCCAGATACTGAGGCTACAGTTACATGTGACCTTTGTGTTTGAATCTCCAGCTGAAGCGTTACAGATGAGATGTTGAGTAGACCTGTTATCACCTTCTTATTAGGAATACCTAAAATTATATCATGACTAATTAAATAACATATTGTTTTGTTTAAACTGTTGCAGCAATCAATACGCTGTAGCCATTGGGATACACTGTAGAACTCAGGAAAAAAGAGACGCGCTGTCTGCCGGCTTTTCGCAGCTGATGTGAGCGGGAGGGAACCTTGCCTGGAGTGGACGAGGGGAAGGTAACGTGAGACCGGACTCCACACTCCCACCACCCGTCTCCTCCACTGCCCAGAGTTTGAAGGCAGTTGGTGAATTAAGCTTATCATTTTTAAATCTCTCTCAATATCTGGGTCACCAGCTTCGCTTAGAAATGAACAAACCAAAGCCAACAGGTAATTTTCCTCCCAGAATAATGTTAAACTGTGTTTAGGGAATATTAGGCCTCCTTTGCAAAGACACTTTAATGAAATGATTTAGTGGTTCTGAAGCTTTCTAGGAGCAGACTATGCCTGGAACCCGTTTTCTCAATAAACTTTCACTGAAAAGCAATTACGCACCGTGAAAGAGTCAGAGTTGAATTAAACCCCTGCTCCCCTCTAGGAGTGAGCTTTGTAGTTGAAAACACAACTGTATGTATAGCCTGCTCCATCGAGGCAGGCAGTGAAAGCTCGCTTTGCTTAGAATGACCGAAGAAAGCTTCCTGGGAACATCAGCTATGCCTGGTGGGTGAGGGGAAGCTTTGTAGGCAGGGAGGAGGAAGAATATTTGGCTGATAAATGTACTGAGTGGAGAAATGCGGTGAACAGTGCTGGGGCATGGAAGGCTGAACCTGCAGGAAGTGTTGCTCAGTCTGCGTAATTCTCGGTCGTGTGCAAAGCTGAAGCAGACAGGCTTCCCTGTCCCCTTTCTTACTCTGGGTAGACACCTGTGCAGCGTTCCCTCAGCATCTAGCCCTCTGTGATCTACAAACCTGGCTGACTTGATGCACCCCGGGAAGAAAAATCACCCAACACATACAGACATGTTTGCAAGTCACCAGTTGAAACAAAGCCTCAGTCACTAAAAGCACAAAGGCAGTTGTGCTTTTCTGGGTAGGTAGCCTTTCCCTTCTCCGGGGAAAGGAACTTGAGAAAGGAACACGTCCTAGAAGGGTTTTCAGACTTAGGGGGCGTTATCTATGTGCCTTCTCTAGTGTTTTGTAGAGGGGGGATCTGTATCGCGTTACTGTTGAAAGTATTCTGGGCGAAGGACCTAAGCAGCTCACAGCAGTGTGGAGGCTTAGGTGCGAGGATGGAGTGCCACTGTGGACAGGAAACCTACATCTGCCGGAGTTCAGACCGCAGGCCATTAGCCAGTAGCTTTGAAGGACAAAGAACAAGGGTCAAGATTTGAGTTTTCACGGCCGAGACTATAGCTGCCTTCCCAATTTCCGATTAAAAGTGCCGGAAGGAGAGCTGCCAACATTTCATTTTTAAAACCTGTCAAAACGGTGCTATCGATCCTTAATACAAAGATCCATTATGGTATTTTTTAGGTAAACATGTAAGTTTGCCCTGGCCATAAGTGTAAATATAGAGAATGTCTGTAGAGAATTCGTCGGAGTCCCGCGTGTTTGCTTTTGACCGAGCTCCGTTGTCGTCAGTGGCCGAGACGGCGGGGCGTCCGATTCCGCAGACACCGGAGCCCAGGCTCGGCACCCAGCCCCGGGGGCACGGAAGGCGCAGCCGGCCGCCCCCCGGCCTCAGGCTGGACGACGCAGGGCAGCGGTTCAGATGCTCATTTCCTGGTGTTTCCCGGGAGCGTAACAGAGCTTGTGACACGAGCAAATGGATGTTGGGAGTCTTAACTGTCGGAATGACCTTAGCGAGGCCCACGTTATTTTGTGTACGTTCTCTCAGGTGTGTCAGCGCATGCCAAAAGCAGCATGTACCTCCTGCTGGGAAACGTGTGGAGCAGTTTGCATGTACAGTATGATAATAAACCATTGAAGAGCCCACCAATACTTTGTATTCTGTGGTTTGAAATGTTAGCACAATTCAAGAGTGGCACAGTGGACATTTCCTTATATCTGAAATGTGGAGTTGCATTCCTTGAGTGTTTATCCATTCTCTCAGATAAAACTATACCCTGGGTTTCACAGCATTTTTAATATTATATAATGATGTCATAAAATCATAAAGTTAAAAGAGGATCTTTGTACTCATTTACCAACCGGCTCATTTTATTAAAAAGAAGTAACAGCCAGAGAGGTAATGACTTATCCACGATCACAGTTAGTGGCTGAGATCTGGGCTGCCCATCCAGTCCAGTGCTCTCACAGCTAAGTCAGTTCACCAAAGTCAAGGCAGAAATTCATATAAAAATTGATTTTCATTATAAAACACAAAATACAGAAAAGTACAAAATTACCACAAGAATTCTTTCAAAGACAAGCATTGTCTTACCTAGCCTTAGTTCTTAACAGCCCTTATCACATTGCAACTGTTTTGTATCAACCTATATCACTGTAGCTCAGGCTTCCCAGGTGGCTTAGTGGTAAACAATCCACCTGCCAAACAGGAGACCTGGGTTCCATCCCTGGCTTGGGAAGATCCCCTGGAGAAGGGAAAGGCTACCTACCCACTCCAGTATTCTTGCTGGGAAATCCCATGGACAGAGGGGCCTGGTGGGCTATGGGATCGCAAAAGGGTTGGACACATCTTAGTGACAACTATTACTATAGAAAGCATTTTTTGCAAAATCTTCACATTTATGATAGTTGCATAATAATCCAGTCTCAATTATTTTTTTCTCAGTAACACTACAGAAAGCTTTTCTGAGTTTGGGGAAATCAAGCCACTCCAGTACTATTGCCTAGAAAATCCCATGGATGGAGGAGCCTGGTAGGCTTCAGTCCGTGGGGTCGCTAAGGGTCGGACACGACTGAGCGACTTCACTTTCACTTTTCACTTTCACACATTGGAGAAGGAAATGGCAACCCACTCCAGTGTTCTTGCCTGCAGAATCCCAGGGATGGGGGAGCCTGGTGGGCTTCCGTCTATGGGGTCACACAGAGTCGGACACGACTGAAGTGACTTAGCAGCAGCAGCAGCATCCTAAGGAAATAATCCTAATGTCAAATTGTCCTGAGGATGAAAGGGAAAATCCTTTATTTTCACTCTTAAGACACTGATTGTTAGCAACAAGAGTTGTAAAAAGATCTGAAAGAAAGTTTTTCTTGAGTTTGGCCATCCAGTTAGCAAACATTTGTGTAAAATATTTGAGGGGAAGGCGTAATATTTCAGTGAGGTTCCCTCTCAGAATTTCAGCTTGCTACCAACTACTACAAGGTCCAAACTCCTCACCTAAACAATGACTTCTTAACTAAGGGAAATGCTAGAGAAAAATACTGCAAGTCCATTTTTGACAATATGAAACATCTTTTTATTTCAACCTGTTTTTCAGAATCTCTGGACTACTTCCCTTAATAAAAAAATCAGCTGCTTGCCCTTAAGGTATGTCACTAAAGCAAAACCTAAGTAGGAAGGTAACGCTCCTGGTAAGAAACTACCGTCCCAATAATGAGTAAAAAGCCCGTGTGGTGTTTGTACACTATGCTTCTTCAGTACTTTCTTTTGGCAGAATCGCCTGTACAGCTGATAACACGTGACATGCACCACCCTCCAACTCCAAGGACACATTTGCAGTTCATGTTTTCCAGAAATGTTCTGTCTCTTGGTACGGAAGTCGTCATCCATAGTGGACCCTTTGCTCCAAGTGGAAACGATGTAAAACAAAGGTCATTCACACCAGATGCCATGTGACATAAATCATTAATAACAACCTCCTGAGGAAGCTCCATCACTTCATTACCTGAGTCAAGGATGCTGTGTAGCATCTGCCACATAGAAGGTGTCCAGTAAATGTTTCATGACAGAGTGAATGCCTATTTGGGAATTTTCATTTCTACTTTGTATGTCTATCACTTTCCCATTGATGTTCAAAGGAACTTGATACAATTTCCAGAGGTGGCCCATGGAGATGCTATGATTGGCCAGAGTCATTACCAACACTCCCTCCAAGAGGCTGGAATTCCTCGCCTTCCCAGGTAGGTAGTCATGTGACCTGACCACTACAAAGAAAAGCTACTGGAGGCTCTGGAAAAGCATTTGCTTTCCTGATAAGAGCTGGATGACTAGTGCCCTGACTTCCCCGTTCTTTCCTTTCCTGATGCATGTGTACTGTCCAGGGCTAGTTGGTCACTTTATCATATCTGAGGGAAAGATGCAAACTGCAGAAACACGCCCTGACATCCTTGAGCTGATGATAAACACTAATCATTACCCATATCCAAACTTTATTAAATGAGGAAAACAACTCCCTATTTGGCTTTTTTTTTTTTTTTTTTTGGCCATGCCTTGTGTCTTACTGGATCTTGGGCTTCCCTGATGGCTCAGTTGGTAAAAAATCTGCCTGCAATGTAGGAGACAATTTGATTCCTGGGTCAGGAAGGTCTGCTGGAGACAGGACAGGCTACCCACTCCAGTATTCTTGGGCTTCCCTTGTGGCTCAGCTGGTAAAGAATCCACCTGCAATGTGGGTTCAATCCTTGGGCTGGGAAGATCCCCTGGAAAAGGGATAGGCTACCCACTCACTGGAGAATTCCGACCTGGAGAATCCCATGGACTGTACGACCCGCAGAGTCGACATAACTGAGTGATTTTCAGTTCCTCAACCAGGGATTAAACCTGCGCCCTCAGAAAGGACAGTACAGTCTAACCACTGCTAGACTGCCAGGGAATTCCTGACTCTTTGTTTAAACCACTTAATAGTCATATTTTCTATTGCCTATTTCTCACAGCATTCGTAACTACTTTCTTACAATATAGATCAATAGTTCCTTTGTAGTCACTTCCAGCTTTTTTCAACTCCAAATGAAATCACAACTGCTAATCAAGTTAATACAATTATTTAAAAATGTGTACAATAAGCTTTACCTATATATTACTGTAGTAACAGCAGAATACATTATCATCCATGCTGTGTAACAGCAAATCAAAGTTCAGCAGCACTGGGACTTATATGACATTGGCAGGGTTAGCATGTGCATTATTAATCTTAATTTTCCAGTTGGTAATTTTCTTTTGTAAGAATTCAAGAAGCTAAATTACATACTTTAAATTCAAATAAGGTTAAAGCAACTAAGTATCAACAATCAATATGAGTGTGTAGAAATTTTATTGATATATTTCATAGAAATTTAATAAATTATATTTTATTATATTAATACATGCTCTTATTAGTTTAACAAAGGTTCCAGTTTTACATATTGGCTCATAAAAAAAATACAAACTTCTTAAAAATAAAATCTATATATGGTATACAGCTTTTATTGAATTCCAAGGAATGAATTTCTATTTAACCATACATGTAAAATCTTTGGAAACAACAAAACAATATATTATTTCAATTTCCTGTGCTCTGGGATTAATCTTTCTTCTAAGCTCAGATCCTACCATCGCCTCCTTCTGAAAGTTGAAGAAGAAAGGTATGGGAGACAGACTGGACAAGTAATTATATAACACAGGGTCTAGGTCAAGTCTAGCTTCCCTGGGTTCTGTTAATTTATGCATAGGGTTGTGATATCTACAGTATCCACTTAATTAAAAGAAACTGGATTTTAACAACTGATTCAAATGATGCTAGTGTGTTCTTAAAAGTGAACAGGTAGAGCTTTTATCTACATCAAAGAATTACTCATACGTAAAAGCTCAACAGACATTAGGAGTTTGGATTGTGCAATGTTTCCCTCTTCAGAGGCAACCTCAATTACAGAGTTTTTAGCTTGAGATGTTAATTTAATTCAACCTGAGTGTTGATAAAATGTCCTTCAGTTAGGAAGGAAAAAGAAAGGAGAGAAAAGAAAGGCATTTTTTTATTGGGAGATATTTTTACATATAGAAATCTACAGTTTCAATACATCCAACCTCAGTGAACAACAAAATGAAGAGAATTTTAACATGAAAAATCTGTCTTTAACAGCTAGCAGTTTATATTACATATAACTGAAGAACACTAAATTCTCATAATTATTATTGCTACGTATTCTGTTAAACTTCAAGGATTAATCAAGGATTAACAATACAAATTAACATTTCATGCAAAAGTATCACTTATGATAAATTATCTTCTTATATGAAACTAACTTCTTAAAAAAAATAGTTATGTACTGAAAACAGTACTATGCCAAATATCTCCTACATACACGTGTTTCTAATACAAACTAGCTACAGCTAGAGAAAATAATCATCCACATTACTACAAGGCAGATTATATTCTTTCATTTCATCAACAGTCCTATGAAAAGTTCATTACCTTTAAAGGGAAATATTTTGGGCTACCATTTTTATTTTATTGACAATTGATATTTATTTCTAACTGATTTATTTCTAATGTTAAGTTCACACTTCTCAGTGCACACTAAAAGCAAGCACTGAAGGCTTCAGAGACCAGGAAAGATTTTGTACTTGAGAGTGATTCTAGGAAATTCTCTACTACATCTCACAGAAAGACAAACTAATATGTAGATTAATACAGAACTGTGTATTATTAAGTTATTAAAATTAACTTGAAATGTGGCTAGCCGAAATTAGTAAAATATACACCAGAAATCAAAAAATTAGTACAAAAGAATGTAAGCTATCTTATAAGATTTTTATAATGATTACATGTTGAAATGATAATATTTCGGAGATGCTGAGTAAAATGAACTATACTATTAAAATTAACTTCCACTGATTCTTTTAATTTTTTTAATGTGGCAGCTAGAAAAATTTAAATGACATCTACAATTATGGCTCACATTATTTTTCTATTCTACGGCACTGCTACAGAAACAGCAGATTGCATTACACATGTTAATTCCAACCCACACTGTTAAATTTCATATCATTATGGTTTTTGACATAGCATATATAACCTATTATCACAAGGCTCTTGAGCTTAGAATCAAATACACCTCTACTCTTGAGTACACGAACAAACAAAACCTGCTCTTTTTCATCATCTTCTGTATACTAACAACTGTGCTAAACTTTGTTTATATATGATTCAACAAACAGGTAAAAGAAATCTTTTGAATGATAGAAATGTTCTAAAACTGGACTGTGGTAATAGCCACACATCTAGAAGTGCCACCCAGAAGCTGTATGTAAATTGCAGGTAATTCAAATATGATCCTTCAATCCATCAGATGGCTCAACACTGCGAATAAATTTTTCCATGAGGGTTCTGTTACCTGCAAGGATCCTCATTCAAGAGTGGATTATGGAATCACTAGTTGGAGGTGTAAGTTATAAAAACCAAGAGAACACAGAGTAGCCAAGAGTGGACAGTTTATTTGCCTTTAGCAGTACCCAGCTTAGGCAATAATAGCCCTTATAGTAATATACATCTTGTGGCAACCTTACCCAATCTGGGTACCCTATAATTGGACACCTGCTGGTATTTTGCCATGCTAGACAGAACACTGGAGTATAAGGAACCTCCTACTCCACACTATTAAAACCAAATAAAACACAATAGATTAAGTCAAAATTAACATTTGACAGTTTCTAAGGGAAGCTGAAAGTTAAACTGCTCAGTTCTCTTTCCTTATTGCAAGAAAAAGAAGTAGGAGGCGAATTCAACAACTCAAAAATTTGGGTAGTCAATCTGGAAAATCATTGGTGATTAATAAATTTCAAGTTAAGAATATAAGATCATTTTTTGCATTGCTTCTAGCAGACCTTGAAACAAATTATTTTTAATCTAAAATTTGTGAGATTATTCACTATGGATATAATAGTACTGCCACCTTTTGCTTTGAACATTCTCTCCAATAGCAAAGAAATAAAAATAAATCAGCTCTACTTTTTCTATTTTCAAATGGGTCTGAAGAACTATGCGTTATGCTTTATTTAACTCAGGAAAACACAGGAAAGTTAAATACAGATCACACCTTCAGAACCATAATGTTTTTGTGCTTTTCGTGGTCTAAAATGAAAGTGTTGTTCAGTCATATCCAACTCTTTGCGACCCCATGGACTGTAGCCCACCAGACTCCTTTGTCCATGGGATTCTCCAGGCAAAAGTACTGGAGTGGGTTGCCATTCCCTTCTCCAGGGGATCTTCTTGACCCAGGGATTGAACCCAGGTCTCCTGCATTTGAAGCAGATTCTTGACTGTCTGAGCCATCAGGGAAGCCCACTTTGAGGTCTATCTAGTAAATATGAATATTATTTCCAGAGGTCACTTTATCCCACATTAACCCAGAAAGAAAGAACAGAAAATGAAACAGTGGGAACAGTAATAATAACACATAAATAACTCACACTGAATATTGAAATGGATTTTAAGATGTGTGTGTACACACAAATATAAAAATTTGCACACACTTAGTTCCCTCAAGTTCTCAACTTATATGTAAACCAGGTAGACCGTGCAAATGCCAAAGAGCAAGTGGAATAGTAAAATCATTCAGGAATGTTCATTTAATGTAGTCACAGAATCAAGGGACATATTACAGTCCATTCTAGCTATAAATGACTCATCCAGGCATTTGTATAAATCTGTGAATGCATTTGTTATAGTTCCAGACTGAAATTACATCACAATTGTGAACGTGTATGACACAGTGAGTACCTTAAGAGTTGAGTGACACATTTAAAACTCAAAACAGGTACAAAACATTCATCGAATCTAGTTTTCTAAAAAGATGATTCTCTATTGGCTAGTACTAGATACCACCCATTTCACACAACCCAGAATATTGCTCAATGAATGTGGTATCCCAGCACATATCTGGCAGTTTTTTGCACTGTCTTATTCATGCATAAAGGCTTTTAAGACTCCCAAAATAAAAGCACATAAAGATACAAATATATTTTTAAAGATATCTACAAAATAGTTATCTAGGTATCAAAACTGAATTGCATTGTATTAGGATACTTATTTCTGATATTTTCAATATTTAAAGTAGTTCAACTCAATAGTGAAGTTCATCTTTAGGAAGTATAGAGAAAAGCAGTTTTTCTTTAGTCCAAGATATTGTTCAACTCATAGAGCATACATAGAGTAAAACATTAATATATAACTTCCTTGAAAGTTTAAACATTTATAGAATGTTTCTAAAGCTCTAAAACATGTGATTTTAACCTACCAGCAAGAAACCTGGCTTTCTCTAATTTCTCAGCAGCCAAAATATTCCTACTGAGGCACTATTAAATTTGTTGAGAGTTTATGTCAAAGACCTATATCTACTTCTTGGTGAATTTCTGTCATCCTCTCCATTCCCAGACACACTACCATTCCAAACAACGTGCAAATAACTGTTTAGGAAAACTGAGATGCTCACTCTAGCTAGCTATTTACTTTCTAAATAAAATAAACCAAAAACATCTCAAAATTTTTACAGGTTATGCAGAAGAGAGGGAAGGATTTTTTATGAGCCATGCAGCTAAGAGATGGAGTTGATTCGGGGAATATACTACTGCCGTAAGTTTAAGCATATTATGCCTTTTGTAAGGCTCTCTGTAAATCACCATAGAAGCTGATTAAAGTGCGTGCCATAGCTGTATCTACTGCAGACTGGGGAATCACTCCACGCAGATCTGTCTGAATATAGCCTGTCAGAAGACTCTGGCTTGGACTCTCTTTAAGAGGAACACAAAACCAACCACAGGGATGGTTATATCCACGAACAAATTCTGATCTCTTTTCACTCCAGTCAAGACTTATCCCTAAAAGGCAATTTAAAATAACATTATTAATAGCAATGACTGACATTAATCTAAAACTCTCATTAAAAGTATTATCAGATTGCTTATTTAAACATTCTTATCCATGGAGATGAAAATTAAGCCCTAAGAGTGACCATGGAAGAATGAAAACGATAATTACCAAGTGGAATTCTGACAGAGCCTGGTAGATGTGTAATAGGGAAAGTTCTAATCCCTTCAGAATAAACGGCATGTCATCTTGGTAACTCCCTGGAAACCATGAACCTTCCTGTCGCAGCGGACCCCAGGTATCAGAATCAAACCTGTGGTGCCACCCTTGCTCCCACAGGCACCGCCGTATCCAACCTGGCTCTGATGACCAAAGAGGTAGATGAGTACCTAAAACTGCCAACTCAAATATACACTGTACACATAAAAACATTAATTTACCTACAGGTATAGTTTCAAAAGCATGGGCCTTCTAATAGTGTTTTTAATTTTGAAAAGAAAAATACTACACAATCGAGGAAGGAAAACTATTCCAGCACATGCTGAGCATATTTTTTTAGAGTATATGACCAAGAAGCTATTTCTTGAGAGTGACTTAGAAGGAAACCCACTGACGAGACCCCTTTCTTGGAGGCAGTCATGTGACCCATATTTGTTAGCTGTGACATGAAGGGTACTACGTAATGGGGAACAAAAACTCATCAGAAAGACTGCAAAACCCTTCCTGATATTGTTACTTTCATCCCTAAGGGTTAGCATTTGCAAACCAAGCTTATTGACTAGAAAACAACCATGAAGGTTGAAAATATATCTTGTGTAGAAAGAAATATCCAGCCTAGAAAACTCAAAATTTAAAACAAACTGAGAGAAAGTAAGAGGTTTTGAGGCATTTACCACAGGATAAAAGCCCTTCTTTGTAGCCCACAGTATAGGAGAAGTCAACAAACTCTCTTGGGGAGATTATATTCCACAGCTGACCCGCGGTTGTATAACGCATCACACAGCAATTCTGAAAGAGAGCAGCAAACAGCTGTTAGTACTCCAGGAAACACAGACTCACACAAGTTAACCTGTAGTGAAACATTAACACTCACTTAAAATGTGTTATAATGATTACGAACAACATTTCTTAGTGATTCTGACAGATTTAGAAAGCTATATAGCTCACTGTTCTATATGGACATGAGCAGGATATACAATCAAAGGACAGAGGTAAGTTACCCAGAATCCAAATCTCTCTTTTAAAACAGTATCGTATACGATAAGTGGAAGCAGGCAGTGTAGACTGCAGATGTGTAAAATAAAATCCACAAGTACTTTGATTAAAACAAACATGGCAAGAAATTAATTAATAAAACAGAAAAAGCCACTTTGGTTACATAATTCTTTAATACCAAAGGTGGCATTTTTATGTTTGATTTGGCTTAATATTAATGGAAAACCTACATACTATTACCTAGAAAACTGAATATGATGGTGGTATTTTCAGAATTTTAGATTTCAGAACCTCAAAGTTTTACAATTAAAGACATAATTTTCTTAAGCAGAAAGGATATAGCTATTGCAGAAAACAAACTCAGTTCTGACTAACACTCGTTAGAGATTTCTGCCATGACAACTTAGTCTCAAAGCAATGAATATAATAGTGAATGCAAGCATGTATACATGTTCACGTGCACTTGAGCACTCGCGTGCACGCAGTCTCTCACACACACACACACACACACACACACACACACACACACACACACACACACACACACACACACACACACACACACACACACACAATCCGAAGTAGCGTTTCAAAACAAATACCTCTTCAAAGTGCTCCAGAATATCCAAAGAGGTCATTAAGCTGTCCCAATCCAAGCGACAGGGACCTGGGCGTATGTGGTCTATTACACTATTGACAACATCGTCTATCACACCTTGGGCTTTGAAGCTGGAGAAGATATTAAAGTCAAATGCTATTGGAATGAAAAATTCCAGTATGCTCTCACAGTTCAGAGTTCACTTCAAAAAAAGTAAAATTTCGTGAAGATTTTTTTAAAAGAATAAATCCTTACAACTTGTCAGATAAATTAGGTTCTATCAATTATTTCATCAGAATCCACTCTAAAGATCTAATAGGAGATCTGAAGGCTATCTTCTGCATTATTATGAACATAGTAAGTACCTTCATGTTATGGTGTAGCCAAGAACAGTCTGCAGAACACTGATGCTCCTTTACTTTCTATGCTGTTCTTTTCTCAGATACGCTCTAACATGGTATTAGGATATGCCTGTTTCAGCCTGACTTTCAAAAACGTTTTATTAGGAATGGAAAAATAGGTCACGCAGGAATAGAACACCCAGGATTGACTCATGAATAATAGCAGAACTTAACATATTTCAAAGGTGGCATTCCATATCAGTAGGAAAAAGATGTACTATTTCATAAATGGTGTATGGATTCAACAGTTATCCTAACAGAGAAATCTGAATTCTTGATTCATATCAGTCAAGACAATTCCAGACAGACTAAATGCCACTATATAAAAGGTAAAATTTTTAAACTTGGAGAAAATTATGTAAGTTACTATCTTTGTAACCTCAGGATACAGGAAGATTATTTGAATACATAAAACAAATAACACAAGATGATTAAAATTAAAAACTTGCATACCACAAATGACAAAATAAGTAATTTCTTTAAAAACTAGTCCCAGACTGGAAGAATATAAGTGTAACACAAATATATTTATGTCCGACTCTTTGTGACCCGACGGACTGTAGCCTGCCAGGCTCCTCTGTCCCTGGGATTATCCAGGCAAGAATACTGGAGTGAATTTCCATTTCCTTCTACAGGGGATCTTCCTGAACCAGGAATCGAACCCGGGTCTCCTGCATTGCAGACAGATTCTTTACCGTCTGAACCACCAGGGAAGCCCATAACAGGTGGTGCTAGTGGTAAAGAGCCTGCCACCCAACAGGAGACTTTAGAGATGAAGGTTTGATCAGTGGGTTGGGAAGATCCCCTAGAGCAGAGCATAGCAACCCATTCCAGTATTCTTGCCAGGAGAACCCCACGGACTGAGGAGACTGATGGGCTACAGTCCACAAGGTTGCAAAGAGTTGGACATGCCTGAAGTGACTTAGCACAGCACAGCACATACTTACTATAGAAGATATATGATTCAGTTCAGCTCAGACGCTCGGTCATGTCCGACTCTTTGCGACCCCATGGACTGCAGCACACCAGGCCTCCCTGTCCATCACCAACTCCCAGAGTTTACTCAAACTCATGTCCATTGAGTCAGTGATGCCATCCAACCATCTCATCCTCTGTCATCCCCTTCTCCTCCCGCCTTCAATCTTTTCCCGGAATCAGGGTCTTTTCCAATGAGTCAGTTCTTCGCATCAGATGGCCAAAGTATTGGAGTTTCAGCTTCAGCATCAGTCCTTCCAATGAATATTCAGGATTGATCTCCTTTAGGAGGGACTGGTTGAACCTCTTTGCAGTGCAAGGGACTCTCAAGGGTCTTCTCCAAAACCATAGTTCAAAAGCATCAATTCTTTGGCGCTCAGCTTTCTTTATAGTTCAACTCTCACATCTATACATGACTACTGGAAAAACCATAGCCTTGACTAGACGAGCTTTGTTGGAACCATTGTTGAAACAATGAGATAAAGACAATCCAAAGAAAATATGGACAAAGGACTAGACTGACCTGAAAGACCAATAAACCTAGAAAAGATGTTCAATATCACTCATAGTCAAATAATTACTAGCAAGATACCATCCTGCCAGAGATTAAGAAATTAATAGCAAGTGTTGAATGGAAGAAAATGACATCTCTCAAAGTGCTATCACCACTTTACAGAACAGTTTGACAACAGGTACATACCCAAGAAAATGATACACATGTGCAGAAGGAAAAAGATGTACTATTTCATAAATGGTGTATGGATCCTAACAGAGAAAATAAATCTGAATTCTTGCTTCACATCAGTCATGACAATTCCAGATAGACTAAATACCACTATATAAAAGGTAAAAATTTTAAACTTTGAGAAAATTATGTAAGTTACTATTATTGTAACCTCAGGATACAGGAAGAGATGTAGAAGGAGATATGTACCAAGAAGCATACTATAGAAAATAATTGACAACAACCTAAAAATTTATCAGAAGGCAAGTTTGCAAACATAGAAAAACACACTGTGGTACATGAATACAGAACTGAAAGTGCAGATCAACACGTGACAACATGGGTAAACTGAAACATAACACTGAACAGAAAAAATTAAAACAACTAGAAGCAACACACACACATATTGTCAAAGTATGAAACATGAGTCCTGCTACTTCAAGACAGCAGTTACTCGTGAGAAAGAAAGCAAAGAGAGACAGATTGGCACCAACTATCATTGTTTTGATGGTCTTTTTTCTCTTTTAAGCATTTGAAGCTTTTTATCAGTTTGCAAATATCTCAAGCTTATATTATCCTCTGTCCTAAATCTTAATGTTTTAAGTAATGTGACAAGAGACAAGTACTTAAATAATTATTAATTTCCAATGATTTCTTCAAGACAAATTCTTACAGCAAAATATGCTCCAGTGCTGAATAAATGTAGAAGGAATATTGGAAGTACCTTATATACCACGGTGAGAAATTAAGATTTTATCAGCTATGCCATCATTTAGGATTCCCAAAACCACCAGCTCTATTCACCAGGGACACAGACATTTTGAAAGTTTTAATGCATAACATGGTTTTCTTCTCAGAAAGTTTAAAATCTTAAAAGCAAAAGCCAAACTTTACTGGCAATGATCATTTAGTGATCATGAGTGTATGTGTACATACATTTGAAGTTTAGCAGTATCTTAAGAGCTGCTGCTGCTGCTGCTGCTAAGTCACTGCAGCCGTGTCCGACTCTGTGAGACCCCATAGACGGAAGCCCACCAGGCTCCCCCGTCCCTGGGATTCTCCAGGCAAGAACACTGGAGTGGGTTGCCATTTCCTTCTCCAATGTGTGAAAGTGAAAAGTGAAAGTGAAGTCGCTCAGTCGTGTCCGACCCTTAGCGACCCCACGGACTGCAGCCTACCAGGCTCCTCCATCCATGGGATTTTCTAGGCAAGAGTACTGGAGTGGCTTGCCATTGCCTTCTCCGATCTTAAGAGCTATCTAAAGCTATAAGAATTACTTACAGATATCCATTAAATTCTTCTGACGGTTTCCTCCAAATTATTACATCTTTCTATAAAAATAAAAAGTGCACAGTGATAATTACATAGGTGGCAACCTGGATACAAAACTGACAATTTCATAAAGTCTACAGCATTAGCTTTGCAAGAAAATAAAACATAAGGAAAGATTCAGAGAAATACATACAAGTCACTCATACCATCAAATAATCCATATCTGAATTTTTTCTGTATCCTAAAGTACTACACATCTTGCTTAAATTACAGACCCCTAGAAAAAGACACCCAAACGCTAAGATCCAGTGATGGCACTCTCATTGTTCATTATTTGCATAATTACAATCTCATCTATTTACCATTACTGAAGAATTTAGTCTAAGATAATAGAAATCTTAAATATTTAATTCTGAATTTGCTCATATATGTTTTAAAAATTAAGCAATTCACATCTATAATGACAGTACTACCCTGAATCAGTCCCGACATTTTTTTCCAGATAATCTCTGAAGAAATTCTGAATATCAGAATAGCTAAAGCTCTTAACTGGAAGAGTCCTAGTTTCTAGGGTTGGCCCTGTCATCACTCAACTGTGTGACAGTTTGGGTAAGTCATACTAGTGAAAGGCTTGTTAAAATATCTGAAATGATTTCAAACTATCAATTACTATACTTTCTTAAATTGATGATGACATGTTTTATTTATTGACCTGAGAGCCTGCTCTTTACAATCTTGTTGCCATGAGTCTATTCTTGTGTCCATTATCTGAAGAGCTAATGACAGCAGTGCGGGATTGCTGTTCCTCCTCTGTGAGCCATTAAACCACCAGCTTTACTGACACATTCATCGATCCTGCACATTCATCTAAAGCGTGGTCCACATTTTTCCACACCATCTTGAAAGTCATCCACCAGCTCGTTAGAAGACAGACCCCAAACACAAGTAATTTAATTAATTTACCGTCTTCTTAGCAACTCGCCACTTTTCATCTTCAAGGCTGTGGTACTGGATAAGAGTGTTTTTAAGTCTAGTCGCCAAAACAGCTGCATCAGGCAGGGCTTCCATTTGTTCTTCCTGTTAGAGAGACTAAGATTATCATCAGCAAATACCAGAGTTAGATCCAGCAGACGAGGCGGGGAGGTCTCAAATCTGACATCATAAAAAAAAAAAATCCTCCGGGAGCTGTAGAGACACCTACACCTGGACCCCACCCCAAGTCAGTAATCAGAATCCCCGTGCACGGCTCCTTCCTCAGAGCTTCCAGGATGTGGAGTACAAAGGGATAAGAATCACATATCTTGCGTTATTAAAATCCTCAATAAAAAAGAAGATATAATCCTATTTCTCTTTCTAATAGAACTGAACCAAAAGGAATAAATTTAAAAACTCAAGTAACTTTAAAAACAAAAACAAAACTGCTCTTTCCAAAATACAAAAATAACATACAAGGCATAAACTCTTAAAAGTCCTTAGCGTTTTAGCAATTGAAAATTTTCATTTTACCATCCAACAGATATAGCACTCATTCTAGCAAATAAATGACAACCACAATTGGAAACCTCTTACATCCTTTAGATAGGGCTGGGGCGGGGGGTGGGGGGCGGAGATAGGGCTGCTGCTGCTGCTGCTGCTAAGTTGCTTCAGTCATGTCCGACTCTGTGCGACCACATAGACGGAAGCCCACCAGGCTCCCCCGTCCCTGGGATTCTCCGGGCAAGAACACTGGAGTGGGTTGCCATTTCCTTCTCCAGGAGATAGGGCTAGAGACCTCTAAAGAATTTCAAAAGTCTCCAGAATTCTACTGACTTCAGTATTTTATTGGATGAAGTGTCACACGATTCAGTGAGGTACCTGTGTGACAAAAGAGGTGATCTGAAGACCTTTGAGCTGCCAGCACAGAATAAGTGGTTCATAGTTTTAAGGCAATAATTTATATAAAGAGGAATGTATTTTATGATTAACAGTCGCAAAGATAAGCTATCGTTCAGCAATACTTTGAAAGGGAAATGATAACTTGAAAGAAAATAATATGAGGGATTCTATAATGTAATCATTTTAGAACACTGCTGCAGATTCTCTGATGACTCTGTGACACGGCATGACTTCCGCAGCTACAAAGTCATGGTTAGAGAGGTCCGTGCAGTCTCTGCCTGTCTCTGAGAATGATCACTCCCGGAGCCTCTGATCAACAAGCAAGCACACGAGGAATGAGGTTACCCTGGGGCTGCTGTGTGGAAAGGCCCAAGTGGCAAGGAGAGGAGGGGAGGGAAAAAAACAGACACACACACACACACGAAGGGAAAAACAGACACACACACAAACACAGATCCAAAGTCCCAGCTCCAAAAGCCTATTTACAGCTTCATGCCTAACGGGCATCTCTTGATTCTCCAGGCTTCCTTCAATTTGCCTCAGTCTTACTTGTCTTAATAATTTTACTATTAAAATGATAATTGAGCCAGCTGCTCAAGATTAAAAGCCTCAGAATCACGTTCATAGATCGCTCAGTCATGCCTGACTCTTCGCGACCCCATGGACTGCAGCCTACAAGGCTCCTCTACCCATGGGATTTTCCAGGCAAGAGTACTGGAGTGGGTTGCCATTTCCTTCTCCAATCAGGAGGTTCATCACACGCCAATGCCTACAATGCTCCTCTCCTACTGGTTTTCTTCCTGTCCCTTAGGTAAGTCCAGCTCATCGCTGACTCTGGGCCTTTGTACTCACCATTACTTCTCTGCCTGGATTCAGTTCAGTTCAGTCGCTCAGTCGTGTCTGACTCTCTGCGACCCCATGAATCACAACACGCCAGGCCTCCCTGTCCATCACCAACTCCCGGAGTTCACTCAAACTCATGTCCACAGAGTCGGTGATGCCATCCAGCCATCTCATTCTCTGTTGTCCCCTTCTCCTCCTGCCCTCAATCCCTCCCAGCATCAGAGTCTTTTCCAGTGAGTCAACTCGTCGCATGAGGTGGCCAAAGTATTGGAGTTTCAGCTTCAGCATCAGTCCTTCCAATGAACACCCAGGATTGATCTCCTTTAGAATGGACTGGTTGGATCTCCTTGCAGTCCAAGGGACTCTCAAGAGTCTTCTCCAACACCACAGTTCAAAAGCATCAATTCTTCGGCGATCAGCTTTCTTCACAGTCCAACTCTCACATCCATACATGACCACAGGAAAAACCATAGCCTTGACTAGACGGACCTTGGTTGGCAAAGTAATGTCTCTGCTTTTTAATATACTATCTAGGTTGGTCATAACTTTCCTTCCAAGGAGTAAGCATCCTTCAATTTCATGGCTGCAATCAGCATCTGCAGTGATTTTGGAGCCTGCCTGGGAGCCTGCCTGGATTGCTGCTGCTAAGTCACTTCAGTCGTGTCCGACTCTGTGTGACCCCATAGACGGAAGCCCACCAGGCTCCCTCGTCCTTGGGATTCTCCAGGCAAGAACACTGGAGTGGGTTGCCATTTCTCCCAAATCTGAGTGTGACTAGTAACAGCCTGTAGTAACAATTTCAGTTTAAACCTCCTGTCCTTAATACAACATTCCCCAAATCACTATAATACCCTTCTTTCATTTTCTGCATCGTGTATCACTATGTGAAACTAACTTGTTTATTTACTGATATACTATATTCTGGGTTTCCCAGGTGGCTCAGTGGTAAAGAATCCACCCGCCAATGCAGGAGACACAAGAGACCTGAGTTCAATCTCTGCATCAGAAGATCCCCTGGAGAAGAAAAGGGCAACACACTCTAGTATTCTTGCCTGGGAAATCCCATGGACAGAGGAGCCTGGCAGTTTAGTCCACGGGGTCACAAAGAATCAGACACGACTAAATACACACACACAATACTCTACTCTTTGACTACCATCTCCCTTACTAATAAGAGGGGTGGTCCAACATCTGCTCTTTAACTACTATATCCCCACCAATTAGAACACTATCTGAAATACAGCAGGCCCTAAATATTTATTGAAGTGTATTTGCTTCAGAACATGAATTATTTGGTCTTAACTGCTCTCCTTTTGGTGCTATGGTACTCTCCAGTAAAAGGTTAAGGAAGAAGAGGCTTTGGAGAAAGCTGTCCATTTATAAATCACGAACTTAATGTTAGGAGGAGATTAAGAAAAGATCTAAAAAAGATCTAAATGGAATATCAAGGCTCACACCTGTGGGAATAAGGATGCAGTTCTCACCACAGGTGCACACAGCAGAATTACCTTGCTATAATTTGCAGTAGTTGTTGATGTTGACAGAGGCTCTCCTTGGTCAGGCTCCTCTGGGTCCTCTTCGTGATGAGGCCTCGCTTGGAAAGCTGGTGGCTCAGGGGTAAAGAATCCACCTGCAATGCAGGAGATGTAAGAGGTGTGGGTTTGGTCCCTGGGTCAGGAAGATTCCCTTGGAGGAGGGCATGGCAACCCCTCCAGTCTTCTTGCTTGGAGAATCCCATGGACTGAGAAGCCTGGCGGACGACAGTCCTCAGGTTCGCAAAGAGTCGGACACAACTGGGCAGCACACACGCCAGCTCCTGGGCTTGTCCTTGGACCCCACGGTCCAGTTTCTGCAAGAGTCCTGCCGAGTCAGTTTAATGAAATCCCCTACCCTCGAACTTCCTTATCCCACCTTCAATCTTATCACCCTAGTCTGTCTGCCTTTAGCAAGAATCCTTTAGGATTCTTAAAGTTGCTTTAGGGCAACACCCCTTAATAATTTTTCATTCACTGACACCCACCTTGCTCCCTGGCTATCCACCCCCATTTGCCCTTGCTGTATTCAGAATGAAGCCTAGTTCTATCCCAAGGTTTCTTTTCCACTACTGCAACAGTCACTGAATAAGATCTGCCTTTACCACTTTAATGTGTCTGCGCCTCTGGTTTTCTGTGACACTGATATTGGATATTAGATTTCATGGACCACAGCCAAAGAGTCTGATTCAGTGGGTCTGTTCTGGAACAGAAAACTAAGTCCTTTAAAAAGCCTCACTGATCATTCTGTTATGCAGTCAGGAGTGACAACCACTAATCTGAAAACTAAAGTGACAAAAATAAGTCAGTGCTATAGGCAATATTTAAACAGCACAAACCAGAGTATAAAAGCCATTAAACATGATAAAACATGAAAATGATACAGAAGTTCAGGAAAAGAAAAAAAGCTTCTCCTCTATTCTCTGATGATCTATCTTGAGCTCTGCAAATTAAACTGACAAAAGATAAACAGAAAAAAACACAAAATATACTTGATGTCAATATTTAATTTCTATGTGCAAAGAGAAGCAATTACATGTGGAGTTTATACACCATTTTAAAAAAGGGTGATAAACTGTGGAAAAATGACATGACAAGGGAAAGGGGGTTTGAGCTTCTAGGGGTGGTAAGTTATGGCAAAATAGATATATGAGGAAGAATAATAAAAGATAAAGGCCAGTTTAGTAAAGTTTGACTGTGTAGACCATCTGAGTGCCAGATTTCTGTCTCCAATGACAGCAGTTATTCTCCTAGTACAGAAGAGAAGTCAGACCTTCACAAACGGAAATTTATGTCCTACTTTTAGGCAGATAGTGGAAAGAAAAATAGTTCTTTCTGCTTTTGCTGCTACTTAATTGCCTTCAGCTCAAAGTAACCTTTTTTCTGAAGTAGCATATTCTGGGGTGGCATATACCTTCGAGGGCTTCCGTGGTGGCTCAGTGGGTAAAGAATCTGCCTGCAATGTGGGAGACCTGGGTTCGATCCCTGGGTTGGGAAGATCCTCTGGAGGAGGGCATACCCACTCCAGTATTCTTGCCTGGCAAAGCCCCATGGGCAGAGGAGCCTGACAGGCTACAGTCCATGGGGTCTCAAAGAGTTAGACACGACTGAATGACTAAGCACAGCACATCCCTTCAGAAACATGGAAAAAGTATATATAGAAAATTCAATAATATAAAACTTAGGATCTATGAAAATGTGCAAAATATTTAATAATTATAGATCCTAACCACAGACTAAAAGTGGATGAGCTCATTCAAAAAGTCTGTGAGTCAGGAATAGATCCTCTTTCCACTCAAGAGACTGCCAACTTGACAGCCAGTACAATGACCTTATTAAAGTGTATGTTACAAACACACACCAGTTCTTGAGAGCACTTACAAAGGAAATTTAACTTATCTATTACTGGGATCATGCTGATTAAACAATATTCTTTAAATCCAAGCAAGGGTCGCCTACCAGATTCCAGTGTCTGTCAGATGAAAGTATTTTAAAAACTGTTTGATAGAAATCAGAGGTGAAGTGGAAAGCTACTGTTAGCATAAACCATACTGTATGTATGCAAATCTAGCACACAAAAAGTAAACAATAAAAAACTACCTATAAAGATGAGAATCTGAATTTTTCAGGTGGTTACGTTAGTTATCATTCACTCCTACTGGATAATATAAAGTTCACGTTCCGTAATGTGGCTTATGGGTCCATTTCCAAGCCCACTGTCTAATTTCTACTCTTCTCTCCTGGACACCACCTTAAGACTACATCAGCTCCCCCTCAATGTGAAACTCCTGTTAATGGGCCTCTTTAGGTGTGACAGAGTAGGAGGTAGAAAAGGAAGAAAAGAAAGTTTAAGTATAAACTTGGAAATCTCTCTTCTAGTCTCATGAAGTAGTTAACCAGGCAGTTAACTCTTGCATGGGTTTTCTTCAAGATTAAGTCCAAAAGGGAGTAACAGTTATTTTCTAAACTGATCATCTGTGTGTGGACAGGCAATACAGAGCATCTCTCGTGGACCAAGGTGGGATGGGGGTGGGGGAACAACACTGGGCTTATCAAGTTCTTGAGGCTTTCCAAACATAAGAGGACATTCACAGTAATTGAAAAAAAAAACCCACAATATGCCCTATTCTAATCTCTGCCTGTGGAGAATGTCAGGAAATGTTTTGAATACCATTCTGAATTCCCTCTTACTAACCTTCAGTTCAGTCGCTCAGTCATGTCCGACTCTTTGCGACCCCACGAATCACAGCACACCAGGCCTCCCTGTCCATCACCAACTCCTGGAGTTCACTCAAACTCATGTCCATCAAGTCGGTGATGCCATCCAGCCATCTCATTCTCTGTCATCCCCTTCTCCTCCCACCCCCAATCCTTCCCAGCATCAGAGTCTTTTCCAGTGAGTCAACTCGTCTCATGAGGTGGCCAAAGTATTGGCGTTTCAGCTTTAGCATCAGTCCTTCCAATGAACACCCAGGATTGATCTCCTTTAGAATGGACTAGTTGGATCTCCTTGCAGTCCAAGGGACTCTCAAAGAGTCTTCTCCAGCACCACAGTTCAAAAGCATCAATTCTTCGGCGATCAGCTTTCTTCACAGTCCAACTCTCACAACCATACATGACCATACTAACCTTACTTGACCTTATAATAAACTCTCAAAACTCCAACTGTTATACATCGGAGAGAACAGGGACCACAACTGTACCAGAACCTAACAGATCCATATAAAAGGTTATATACTCTTGACAGTTTTATAACCAGTTCAGTTCAGTGGCTCAGTCATGTCTGACTCTTTGCAACCCCATGGACTGCAGCATACCAGCCCTCCCTGTCCATCACCAACTCCTGGAGCTTGCTCAAACTCATGTCCATCAAGTCAGTGATGCCATCCAACCATCTCATCCTCTGTCATCCCCTTCTTCTCCTGTCTTTAATCTTTCCCAGCATCAGGGTCTTTTTAAATGAGTCAGTTCACATCAGGTGGCCAAAGTATTGGAGTTTCAGTTTGAGCCAAGTGCTAAGTAATGTCTGTCTATATTTTTTTCTTCTGTTAACTGCTGTCATATCTGACTCTTGTGACCCCATGGACTATAGCCCGCCAGGCTCCTCTGTCAAGGGGATTCTCCAGGCAAGAGTACTGGAGTGAGTTGCCATTTCCTCCTCCAGGGGACCTTCCCGACCCAGGGATCCAGCCCAGGTCTCACGCACTGTAGTCAGTCTTTACTATCTTTTTGCTCACATTTTCCATATTTATGTTTTTAAAGTTGTCACTAGTGCAGACAGTGGCTCCCATCATAGAGTGGGCAGCCTTCACAAGTTAAACATTTTCTTGAGGCCATCTATCAGCATCATTGTCTTTGACCAATACAATTTCAATTTGTGTCAAACGTCAGTGAAATGGCCATAGGTTTCAATTATATAAGGAACATAAGTGTTAGTCACTCAATCGTGCCCGACTCTTTGAGACCCCGTGGAGTGCAGCCCACCAGGCTCCTCTGTCCATGAGATTTTCCAAGCAAGGATACTGGAGTTGGTTGCCATTTCTTCTCCAGGGGATATTCCCAACCCAGGGATCGAACCTGGGTCTCCTGCACCACAGGCAGATTTTTTACTGACTGAGCTACAAGGGAAGTCATATATGGAACATAATAAACATTTTAACCTTTAATAAAAAGTGAATGCTATAAAAATCTGTTTGTACTTATGCAGTATGATTAAGTCAGAATCCACTTATTAAAGAAGTTCATATCAGAATTGCTTTACCTTCCATTACCTGATTGATGTGGGTTTCATTTATGTGAACAGCTTAAATTTAACATTCCATAGATTTTCCCCAAGTTGTACAAACCAAGGCCTTGTAAATTAAATTATATTTTCTACCTAACATAAAAATTTCAGCATATGCTTAATTTCTGATCAATTCTGAATTAGTAATTTAACTTTCCCAATTAGTCAAGTACAGCAGTTTCTCATTTTTGAGACTGGCTATAGCAAGAATGCAACAGGGAAGGAAGCCTCCTGCAATGAGATGGATATACCTCTGATTCAGTGTTCACTTTAGCTTATTTTAGGGGCTTCCCTTGTGGCTCAGCTGGTAAAGAATCCACCTGCAATGCAGGAGACCTGGGTTCCATCCCTGGGTTGGGAAGATCCCCTGGAGAAAGGAAAGGCTACCCACTCCAGTATTCTGGCCTAGAAAATTCCATGCCTATATAGTCCACGGGGTCACAAACAGTCGAAGGTGACTGAGTGACTTTAACTTTCACTTTTCACTTTCATAGCTCAGTTGGTAAAGAAACCACCTGCAATGCAGGAAATCCGGGTTTGATTCCTGAGTCAGGAAGATGCACTGGAGAAGGGACAGCCTCCCACTCCAGTATTCTTGTGCCTTCCTTGTGGCTCAGCTGGTAAAGAATCCGCCTGCAATGCAGGAGACCTGGTTTGATCCCAGGTTGGGAAGATGCCCTGGAGAAGGGAAAGGCTTCTCACTCCAGTATTCTGCCCTGGAGAATTCCGTGGACTGTATAGTCCATGCAGTCACAAAGAGTTGGGGACACGATTGAGCGACTTTCACTTGGCTTATTTTAGGACACAGTTTACAACACCAATTAGACTTGTACAAAACTTAATATTAAATTCTAACAATGTCACAACTTTGAGTCCAAGTAATATTCGAGCTCCTAATACTCTAATCCTTCATTTAAAAAAAATAATGGCTAACATTTATTGATCATTTACTACATGATCAATCTTTCTGGCCACTTTAAACTGTATTCTTTCATTTAGTTCTTATAAATAAACTTACTACTGTTATCTTTATTTTACAGAAAGTGAAAGTATCAATACGGAGATTGTCTCCTGTCCAAGATCACACAGCCAATAAGTGATGGAGCCAGAATTCCAACCCACGACCTCTGCCTTCAGAGATTAAAGGGCTATTTTGTAAAACACTGGAAGCTGATCACAAGCTGGAAGAGTGTCTACATTAAAAATGTGACATCAGGTTGAATTTGCTGTATGTTGCTCTTGAGCCTAAAAAATGTCAGGTAACCTTTCCTAATTGCAATTTTGGGACAGCAGCACCATTAATTTATTGAGGAACTCCAAATTAATATTTTTAGTACCGAATTTGGCACACAGTGAGCACTGGGAAAACACTGCCTCCTAGTGTCTCCGCCGACGCCTGGCGTGAAGGCGCTCACCTTTCATCGTCCGCGCACCGCCGGGGGCGCGGGGCGCTGTCCGCCGCAGGGGCGCCCTCAGAGGGCCTCCCCCGGCCCTGGGGCGCTGGCCGCCGCTCCCGCATCCAACACACCAGGTGCCTGCCGGGGCGGAGCGGGCGCAGACCCCGGTCCCTCCAGGGCGGCCCCCCGGACGCAGCCCGCCTTCCCGAGGCCCCTGCCGGGGCAGCCCCGGGAGGACGCCCCACCGCCCCTCAGCCCCGCCCCGCCGCCGCCACTCACCGCCGCTCCGGGCGCTCGGAGAACCAAGAGGCGAGCAAGCGCCCGGGCCGACGCGCACCGCTCCCTGCGGCCCCGCCCGCCGAAGCCCCCGCGGCCAATGGGCGCCCGGCGCGGCCGGCAGCCACCTATTGGAAGGCCGTACGTCTCCCGGGGGGCGGGCCGAGCCCCGCTCCGCCCCGTCGCTTCCGGGGCAGAAGCCGGTAGGCCGACGCGCGTCAGCTGGCGTTGGCGGGCGCTGACCCGCGGCCTGCGGGTTGGTGGCAGCGGGTGGGCCGACTCCGCGAGGGGTGTGAGCCGACGCCAGCCCGGCCCCTGGCGCCAGCTGGGCCCTTGCGGGCTTGGCCCGTACGGGGCGGCCTGCCTCCGAGCGCCTGAGGGCGGGTTGCGCGTGGCCGCGAGTCCGGCGGGGCCAGAGAGCGCAGAGGCCTGAGAGGGCTCTGAGGGCCGCTCGGGCCCTACTCAGAGACGGATGGCGTGTGCGCGGGCGGGAACCGCGGGCGCTCTCGGCCCCCGGGACTCGTCACCGCCGCCGTGCGAGCCGGTCCTTCTCAGCGCGGGCTTCGGGGGCAGCCCGGAGGTAGGGGCTGCGGCGGCCGCACAAAGCGCAGCGGTTTTCCTGTGTTGGGAGGCGAGTCACCCATCTGACGGGGCGTTTGCAGATACATTTACTGGGATATGTGGTTTGAGAACCAAGAAAAGGAAGGAATGCAGTGCTATGCTATTAGTTATTTTAGACTTAAACGGGAAAAGTAGTATTTCATAAAATTTTTATTTAGCGTCCTGAAAAAGTTTACCTAGCACCACCTGATAGTTATTATGGGCAAATTTTTAAAATCTTACCTCATCATACATAAAAGGAATTAATTAATGTCTTACATGTATTCATCTGTAAAACACACCTACCTTGGGGGGCTCTGTGGATTCAATGAAATATAAAGTATGTAAAACTCTAATCAAAGCATTTTTAAAGGACTGTCTCAAGGCATTATCCTATGTACATACAAACAAAAACCACAGTGATTGACCAATAATAATTAGCAAGTGAGTGAGCCCCAGGCCTAGCTCCTTAAAGCAGATTACTTAATTTCTGAGTAGCTGAACTGGAATTTTGTCCCGGCATACTGAACGCTAAAACTGGGGCACTTAACCTGCTGCTGCTGCTGCTAAGTCACTTCAGTCGTGTCCGACTCTGTGTGACCCCATAGACGGCAGCCCACCAGGCTCCCCCGTCCCTGGGATTCTCCAGGCAAGAACACTGGAGTGGGTTGCCATTTCCTTCTCCAATGTGTGAAAGTGAAGTCACTCGGTCATGTCTGACTCGTAGCGACCCCATGGACTGCAGCCTACCAGGCTTCTCCGTCCATGGGATTTTCTAGGCAAGAGTGCTGGAGTGGCTTGCCCGTTGCCTTCTCCGACTTAACCTGCAGGAAACACAAAATGTGTTTCACAGGCTCTCTATTGGGCATCTACCTGTGCATAGCATGGGGGACCAGAAATCAAAGACCCAGTACATGCCTGGAACGTTTACACAGGTAAACGGTGTGTGGGGAGGAACAACTCCATATTAACCATTTCCAAAAGGTAGAAAATTACTATCTCTATTAGAATTGAGCTATGGGTACGTTGCTCAGTAGTTTGCCTATTCTCTCACAGAATCTGGTAGAATTTGTTTACAAATCAACATGGCTTTTTTTTTTTTTTTTTTAAAGGAGTTGCATAAAGTTACACATCACTTATGCCTCACTTCAGTTCAGTCACTCAGTCGTGTCCTACTCTTTGCCACCCCATGGAGTGCAGTACACCAGGCTTCCCTGTCCATCATGAACTCTCGGAGTTTACTCAAACTCATGTCCATTCAGTCGATGCCATCCACCCATCTCATCCTCTGTCGTCCCCTTCTTCTCCTGCCTTCAGTCTTTCCCAACATCAAGGTCTTTTCCAATGAGTCAGTTCTTTGCATCAGGTGGCCAAAGTATTGGAGTTTCAGCTTTAGCATCAGTCCTTCCAATGAACACCCAGGATTGATCTCCTTTAGAATGGACTGGTTGGATCTCCTTGCAGTCCAACGGACTCTTCTCCAGCACCACAGTTCAACCTTGGTATCTCTAATTTTCTTGAGGGTATCTTTAGTCTTTCCCATTCTATTGTTTTCCTCTATTTCTTTGCATTGATCACTGAGGAAGGCTTTCTTATCTCTCCTTGCTATTCTTTGGAACTCTGCATTCAGATGGGTATATCTTTCCTTTTCTTCTTTACCTTTCGCTTCTCTTCTTTTCTCAGTTATTTGTAAAGTCTCCTCAGACAACCTTTTTGCATTTCTTTTTCTTGGGGATGGTCTTGATGTGGACTCCGGGAGTTGGTTATGGGTAGGGAGGCCTGGTGTGCTGCGGTTCATGGGGTCGCAAAGAGTCAGACATTACTGAGTGACTGAACTGAACTGAGACCATAATTCAAATAAACCAAAAAAGCAAAGTTCAAATTTTATTTGTTGTTCATATAGCAAAATATTCAGGTGAAACTGAAGACCAACTAACAATATAATCATCGTAAATTATATAACTGAAAAAAATGAAATATTAGTCACTCAGTTGTGTCCTACTCTTTGCAATCCCATGGACTGTAGTCCACTAGGATCCTCTGTCCATGGAATTTTCCAGGCCAGAATACTGGAATGGGTTGCCATTCCTTTCTCCAGGAGTCTTGCCCACCCAGGAATCGAACCCAGGTCTCCTGCATTGCAGGTGGATTCTTTACTGTCTGAGCCACCAGGGAAGCCAATTTCCCATGGTAAAGAACTTTCATGGAATGTTTAATATAGTCCAGGCACAACTCTAGGCAGGTATTATGATCTCCATCTTGCTTATTAGGGAACTAAAGTTTAGGAAATTTAGATAATTAACCTAAAATCACACAGCTAACGAGTGACAGAGGTCAGATGTCAGTACCAAACAGAATGCCCCATCAAGGACAGCAATAGAGTTTCTATCTGGGTGTGGGCGGCCACGCTGGCTCTCGTCTGCTCTTGGTATCTGAGGATCAGGAGACGGTCAGCAAAGCCAGTCCACAGTTGTGGCCGACAGAAACCACACTGGGTGCTTCATGTGTGGCTAAGCACAGTTGGTAGCGACTTGCTATCTCCACTGTGAAGACAGCTTTTGAAGTTAAGGAAATTTCCTGTTGTGTTCAGGTTCACAAATGGTCAGAAGAACACTGATATTTGACCGTAAGGTGAAAGCAAGCAGAAGGAAGTGCCAGTCGCAGTCACCAGAAGTTAGGTTGAGTGTTTGTGTGAAAGAAAGAACTCCACACACACACTGAAAAAAGAAAGGACCACCTGAAGCCTGCATCTTACGTGATGAGCAAGGTAACTCTGATGGAATTGTTCTTTCATTTCAGGCAAGTATGTCAAACAATGATCAGCAAATGACAACCTATGTGCCAAATTACCCCACACTTTTCATAAATAACTTTTGTTGGAACATCGGCATACTCATTAACCTGTGTACCATGATGCTCCCACACTGCAATGTCATGATTGAGAAATGGCAAAAGACACTATGTGGCAATCTGAAAACATTACTCTATGAACCTTTATAGTAAAACTTTGCTATCTTTGTTCTAAAACATTTCACAAATGGGTGAAAGAGGAGAGTGAAAAAGCTGGATTAAAACTCAACATTAAAGAAAACAACTAAGATTGCGATATCCATTCCCATCACTTCACGGCAAATACAAGGGGAGAAAGTGGAAACCATGACAGATTTTCTTTTCTTGGCCTCCAAAATGATTGCAGACAGTGACTGCAGCCAGAAATTGAGACACTTGCTCCTTGGAAAGAAAGCTATGGCAAACTTAGGCAGCATCTTAAAAAAGCAGAAACATCAGTTTGCTGACAAAGATCTGTATAGTCAAAGCTATGGTCATGTATGGATGTGAGAGTTGGACCATAAAGCAGGCTGAGAGCTAAAGAATTGATGCTCTTGAACTGTGGTGCTAGAGAAGACTCTTGAGAGTCCCTTGGACTGCAAGGAGATCCAACCAGTCCATCCTTAAAGAAATCAACACCCTGAAGAGTCATTTGAAGGACTGATGCTGAAGCTGAAGCTCCAATACTTTGGCCACCTGATGCAAGAACTGACGTGTTAGAAAAGACCCTGATGCTGGGAAGGAAGGCAAAAGTAGAAGGGGGTGGCAGAAGATGAGATGATTAGATAGCATCACCAACTCAATGGACATGAATTTGAGCAAACTGAGATATACTGAAGGACAGGGAAGCCTGGCATGCTGCAGTCCATGGGGCTTCAAAGAGTTGGACACAACTCAGCGACTGAACAGCAACAACAGCAGTTTTAAAGAGATAAACTCAGGCTTGAGATATTTCCTTGGATTTTGGGTATCAAACACATGGGGAGGTGAAGCCACTTGAGAAGGAACAAAGTTTAAGAGAATTCAACTGGACCAGGACCTCTGACTTATGAGGTCAGTTTCTCCTGCAGGGAATGAACTTTGTTCACTGAAAAGGGTGCATGTTAAATACTCCAGCTCAGAGAACACTGTCTTGCACTTGGATAAACTAAAGTGCAAAGCGATTGTGACATAGTTTGCCTTTTACAAACCTCACCTCTTGTTTCTGGTTTCACATTTTCTCTCTTAAGAACTTGTATTGTGTTTCCATAAATGGCGTCAGTTGGTAAGGGTCTGCTCTGTGTTGGAGATAATTCTAAAATATTTACATTCACACTCTGACTACTGCTTTATCTCCTTCCGGCTTTGTTGTTGAATTCTGTTCTGTTCTGTCGCTCAGTCGTGTCCGACTCTTTGCGACCCCGTGGACTGTAGCCTACCAGGCTTCTCCGTCCATGGGATTCTCCAGGCAAGAATACTGGAGTGGGTTTGCCGGGCACAGCAGTGTCCAGAATAACAGACATTCCCCAGGTGCTCTGTTGGTTAGAGCTCCGAATGGACTTGGATCCTGCTAATCAGATGTAGTTGTGAGAGATCTGAAGAGATGCCAAAGTAGTGCTTTCACTGCTTCTGCCATTTGGGCAAGTTTCTGTCTCCCATCGCCATGCCCCAGTTGAAGGTTGTCATCCTGATGGTTTCCCAGTAGCTGTAGGAACATCTGCATTGGTGTCCCCCCGTCATCCTGTTCTGAAAGGAGGTCTTCGACCTTCCAACTGATTCCTTAAGCCGTAACAAAACCTGTACTAATTCTTTTTCTGATTAGATTAGTTGAAACAGCTTCTGTTCTTTCCAAGTGAATGCTGACCGGTCCAAAGTTTGGAATTTAAAAGTAAAAAGATACCCTGAGGGATATTGATGGACACTTTCTTGACCTGGCCATCCAAGAAGCAGCTGGTAAGGACAGCAGCAGCTGGCCCTCCTTCTCCACAGGTTCCGCTTGCACTGATTCAATTGCAGAACCTGAGGGTGCTGAGGGCCACCCGGATCTCTGCTCAGGAAAGGTCAGAGAATCTCAAGCTGTAGCAGAGAATCTCCACCTGTGTCAAAGAATCTAAAATATTTGTGAACCCAATAATTTGGTGCTTCACAGTGTTAAAAATTCACTATATCAGTACCTCCACACTGAAGCAACGGTAAGAATTTGCTCTGAAGTGGCACAGTGGCCCTAATTCCTGGACAAGAACATGTCCAAAGCCTTCTGGACTTGGCAAGAAGAATCAGCCCAGCAGTACAGATCAGGTTAAGGGTGTAGCCCTACCTTTCGAAATCCTGGGCATCATGGAAGCCCCCCATGTTAATTTTGAAGGCTTCCGTAAAATTGGTACCGCAAACTGGGTGGCTTGAACCACAGACATTTATTATCTTACAGTTCTAGAGGCTAGACTTTGAGATCAAGATGTCGGCAGGGTGGTTTCTTCTGAGAACCGCCAGGAAAACCTGTCCCGTGGCTCTCCCTGGCTGCTGGCGGTTCACTGACAACCTCTGGTGTTTCTTGTCTTGTGGCTGCATCACCCTGATCTCTGCCTTTATCTTCATGTGGCGTTGTCATTGTGTGTGTGACTGTGTCCAGATTTCCCCTCTTTTTGTAAGGACACAGGTCATTTGGGTTAGGGCTAACCCCAATGATCTCGTTTCAACTTGATTGCCACTGTGAAGATCTTGTCTTCAAATAAGGGCACATACTGTGGTACTGGGAGTTAAGATAAAGCATATCTTTTTAGGATGGAGGACACAGTTCAACCCATAGACATCATCATTAGACCTGAAAAAGGCTGTGCAGTCTGTAGCAGGTAGGAATGAAAACCAAGTCTGTGGACTTCTGTTGATAAACGTAAACATACGTGTGTGTGTGTGTGCGCGCACGCGTTCGTGTGCACGTGCATATAATTTCTAGATGATTTCTTTGGGTTTACTTTTTATAGAGAAACTGACCAGAAGAAAGACCGCATGCCTATTAAGAGGAAATTCTTTACCAGAAAAACCATAAACCTGGCCTGCCAAAGCCTGACTGTCTTGAGTCAGTCTCAATGCAAACTTAAGTACCAAACCTACACTAGCGAAAAGCAGGACGTGAGAGTTTGCAGCCCCAAGAACAGCAGACACTCCAATGCCCAATTGAGTGTGACAGAGGAGGCTAATGGACCGAGAGGGACCACCAAGTAAACAAAGCCAGTGGTCTTGGAGATGGCAGAGGAAGCAGAGGTTTTTGGATGGGCTAACTTAGGAAATTATAATAGTCTATTGCCAGGGCTTCCCTGGTGGCTCAGAGGTTAAAGCGTCTGCCTCCAATGCGGGAGACCCAGGTTCGATCCCTGGGTCGGGAAGATCCCCTGGAGAAGGAAATGGTAACCCACTCCAGTATTCTTGCCTGGAAAATCCCATGGACGGAGAAGCCTGGTAGGCTACAGTCCACGGGGTCGCAAAGAGTCGGACACGACTGAGCGACTGAACGGAACGGATTGCCAGGGCAGACACCTCTGAAATTCCTGCCCATTACAATAATTTTTTTCTGAAGAGAACTTTTTATTATAGTTATCCTGTCCCAATTTCACCATAGAATTGTGTGTGTGTGTGTGTTAGGCATGGGGGAATAACTTACTAGTCACTTCCTGAATCACCTGCCGATAGGTAGGCACATCTGGATCTAATGGAGAGAACTTTGTGTTCTCCTAATGGAGACACAAAGAGAACTTTGTGTCACTCAGATATCCAGACCTAAACCATAGCTGGGTTTAGTCTCTGAAGGGAACTGTGAAGTCATCTCTCTTGGGTAAGGTATGAGTTTTCTTTCTGGGAAAAAGGGTGATCACAAATCTCAAGGATGGAAACTGTGGTCTATGGCAGACTGCTAGATGTCCTCCAATAGCTATTCTTCCCCTTTCTTTTAATCTATGGCAATAGAACCCCCAATATTTTATCTGGACACACGATCACTCCAAATAAAGACTGCTATATTTCTGAGCTTTCCATACAGCTACAGCTGTGGTTATGAATTAGTTTCTGTCAATCAGCTGCTCTCTGGAAACGTTCAGAAGGCAAGAGCCAGGAGAGGTGATGAGGAGGTCTCTGCAGTGGCTGCAGTGGCTTCTTGACCAGAGAGGCTTTCCTGGGCATTGTAGAGACAAAGTAGTTTTAAAATTGGTAACCATAGGAGCAGCTTCCCAAATGGACAGGTGGCTTCCCAAACATAGAAGACGCAATAGGTCCCTTGGTGTCCCAGTGTTATGGTATGACTGAGATTTATTTTGGGGACCTCAAACTATAACTGATTTTATGTCTTCCCCTACAGTTCTTTAGGATCTTTAAGACGCTGGAAAATTTCTTTTCTATTTAAACTAGCAGAGGGAATTTTCTGGGCATCTAGTGGTTAGGACTCTGCACTTTCACTGCCAAAGGTGTGGGGTTGAATCTCTTGTCAGGGAACTAAGATCCAACTGCACCTGGCACAGCTAAATTAAAGAAAAACCGGGGGTGGGGGCTAGCAGAGTGTCTATTCACAGCAATTGAATGTGTCCAATACAGATTGGAGTTATTTTTTAATTTTATGGATAAAGAAACTAAGGCTTAGAGACAGTAGTGAGCTGGTAAACCAGTTCTCTATGGGGAAAAAGTGCCCACATTTGTAGCATTTGACACTATCTGTGGTAAATACTCCTACCATGACTGATTGCAAGTCTCCAAAGGTTTAAAAACCTTTAGGCAAAATTCCTAAAAGTTTAACAGTTGGCTCTTGCAAGCTGGCTCCTGTTCTAACAGACCCTGCTTACAGAATTTAAGTAACTTCCCCAACATACCAAGTCAGTAAGTATTTAATAAAAAGATTGAACATAGAGTGATATTTATTCTGTCTTAAAAACCATTGCAGTTTATCAGGAGAGTTCTGGGCTGCCAGTGTAACACTAATAGAAATGTACATCACATGGTAATGCTTCCAGTGTGTTCAGAGATTTCCTTAACGAACGTTGAGACAGTAGTTTGTTTAGGCAGGATTGGGGTGAGTGGTCTTTACTGATAGTATTACATGCATGTGTCATAAAGGGGATTTAAATAGCTTAAGACCATCAAAGTTGCAAGTGGAACTTAAGGAATGAGGGAAATAATTCATAAATTGAAAAATTTAAAGTTGGTGCTTCCTGACTGCTGTGAAACTGAGTTTGTGGTTGGGGTAGTTATGCCACAGACCTACTAGAGAATTCCTAAAGACCACAAAGTAAATTGAAACTGGGTTTCCTTCAAGGATGTTTATATTTTCGTAGTATTGCTCTTTGATGTTAAATGAACAATAGTGAAACTGATCATGTACTTCCTGTTTTTCTGGGGTGGGGGGGGTGGGGTTATGATGAAATCTGTTGCTTTGTCTAATGTACTGAACCAGGTCACTGATCAAGCCTCCTGATAACAGTGACCCCAGGCATCTATTTTTTTCCTTTTGTTGTTATTGTGATGGCCCAGCTGAGGCAAAGGCTATTTAGGTAAGCGCTCAGAATAAACCTTACAATGAGATGACAGACCTTTTTTTTAAATTTTTGAGCAAAGAGCTAAATAACCTGCTAAACTAAGAGATAAATTATGCAACATTTCTTAGATCTTAGCATTCAAAAATTTTAAGACCGTACTGTATGGCACTTGGAAAAGACCCTGATGCTGGGAGGGATTGGGGCAGGAGGAGAAGGGGACGACAGAGAATGAGATGGCTGGATGGCATCACCGACTCAATGGACTTGAGTTTGAGTGAACTCCGGGAGTTGGTGATGGACAGGGAGGCCTGGCGTGCTGTGATTCATGGGGTCGCAAAGAGTCGGACACGACTGAGCGACTGAACTAAACTGTATGGCACAAGGAACTATATTCAATATCCTGTGATAAACCATAGTAGAAGAGAATATGAAAAAAGAATGTGTGTGTGTGTGTAACTGATGTGTATATATAAATATAAAACAAAATTTCTCACTTTGCTATACAGCAGGAATTAAGACAATATTGTAATTCAACTATACTTCAGCAAAAAATAAATTAAAAAAAAGTATCAGGTGAAAGTGGAGGGAACGAGAAGTACAAAGGAGAGGAGGTGGGTAAGAAAGAGCGGAGGCTCAGACACGGGCCTTCTCTCTCCTAGCGCCGAACAAGCGCATCCCCCGCGGGCTCCTGGGGTTCCGGGTGCTGCCGGGCGGGCCAGCGGGGGCCTCTAGGATCTGCCTTCAGGGAGACGCAGGGAGTTCTTCTCTGGTCAAGTGACCAGACAGGCTTTGCTTCTACACAACGCAGGATAACAAATAAAGTATAGTGAGATTAGAGAGAGTTCTCAAATATGCTATTTCTTTATATAGAAAGAATACAAATCAAAAGGGCAAACTATTTTGAGATCAAGAGAATTTCTTACAAAGTAATGTGGGGTTATGTGAATCCAGTAGAAACATTTGACCTGGTTTCCTTCTATGAATAAACCTTTATTAAGTAGTTAAAAAAAATCACTGCTTGACAAGTGAGAACAAATGCTAAGAAAATCAATATTTTAAAGAGAAATGCGAAGACACAATTTTACCTAAAATGCCACTGCTTTAAAGATAGAGATTAATTTTAATTCCTACAACATCAGTCACTAGGTGTGATAGTATCTTTTGTTTTAATATTTCTTCCACTCATCCTGACGTCTTCATTGAGGAATTTGTCACCTCCCCAACCTCTTGTTTATAGTATTAGGTTAGTGCAAAAAAAAAAATTGCCGTTTTGAACCATGAATTTTAAATCATTATAACTAGGCTCAAACACATCTTTATTAGTCAAATAGGAACCATTACAATCTATACATTTTTGCCAATGAGAAGTAAGTTGGTTTATTCCTGTAGCATAAAAATCTGTGCTTCAGGATTCAACAAACTCTTGGAAAGCATTTTCTGCCTCCTGCTGGTTCTGGAGGTGTTTTCCCTGCAAAAAGTTGTCGAGATACTTAAAGAAGTGGCAGTTGGTTGGCGAGAGCTCAGGTGAATATGGTGAATGAGGCAAAAATTCATGGCTCAATTCATTCAACTTTTGAAGCATTGGTTGTGAGACATGTGGTCAGGTATTGTTGTGGAGAATTGGGCCCATTCTGTTGGCTAGTGTTGGCTTCAGTTTTCTGTGCATCCCCTCAATTTGCTGAGCATACTTCTCACATGTAAAGGTTTCACCCTGATTCAGAAGGCTATAGTGGAGCAGCAGAACACCAAACAGTGACCATGACCTTTTTTTGTTGCATGTTTGACTTTGGGAAGTGCTTTGGAGCTTCTTCTCAGTCCGGTCCAGCCACTGAGCTGATCACTGCCATTTGTTGTATAAAATCCACTTTTCATCGCATGTCACAATCTGATCCAGAAAAGGTTCATTGCTGTTGCATAAAATAAGAGAAGACTACACTTCCAAAGTCCATATTTTAAATTTTTGGTCAGCTCACATGGCATCCACTTATCTAGCTTTCTTACTTTTCTTACTTTGGTTCAAGTGCTGAGTGGCCATAGGGTGGTCAATACTGAGTTCTTCGGCAGCTTCTCATGTGGTTGTAAGAGGATCAGCTTCGATGATGGCTCTCCATTGGCCATTGTAACCTTCCGATGGCCAGCCACTGCGCTCCTCATCGTCAAGGCTTTGCAAAACTTTGAACCACTGTTGCACTGTACTTTTCTTAGCAGTTCCAGGGCCAAATGAGTTGTTGATGTTGTGTGTTGTCTCCATTGTTTTATGACCTATTTTGAACGTGAATTTAAAAATTGCTTGAATTTGCTTTTGGTCTAACATCATTTCTATAGTCTAAAATAAATCTACAGTAAACAGCAAGTCATAAATCATTAGTAAAAAAACATAAATTGAGAAATGCACATTAAAATGATGTATAACATAACCACATTTATTTAAGAATGTATTCTAGTATGTAATGGCAAAGTGCAACAGTGCAAAACAATTGCTTTTTCACCAGCCCAGCAGTATCTTTTAATATTTCTTCCACCCATCCTGACGTCCTCACTCCTCTGTCACCACCACAACCTCACGTATATAGTATTATGCTAAAATCTTAATGGTATGGAATGCATTGCCCTACTTCCAGTCCTTTGCAGCCAAATCTGAGTATGGATTTTTTTTTACATGAAGTTTTAAAACTCCAAAGTCAGTGTCTTCAATAGATATCAACTTCCTAGGGTTATCTACTTCTTCAATACGCTTGGTATGTAGTGTGTATCTTTTAAGGAATTTGATGTTTTTCTTATTTCTTAAGGTAGAAGTTGATGTTATTAACTACAGATCTTTCTTCATTTTTAATGTGTGTTTTTCTATATAGGAATATACAGGAAAATATAAAAATTAAAATTAAAAAATTCTTATGTGAAATGAACTTGGAATCTTTGCACTCATTCTTTAGTATTTTCTTAGATGAATTCCAAGAAGCAAAAATTCTGAGTCAATGAATATTTACTTCTTTTTATAGAATTTGTACTTACTCCCAGGTGTTTTGTTTCATGCTTTTCTTTATATTTAATAATGTACAAGTATTTTCTTCAGATCAGTTTTTCTATAATATATTCTTTATGACTGTATAATACTTTATTGATACATCAAATTGTACTTAATAATTTTCTATTGTTGGACATCTTGGCTCTTTCTGATTTGAGACAAATTTCCATAATGCTTTAATAAATCACATTGTAGATCATTAGTTTTTAGAAAAATATTGACCTCATAAAAGCAGTGATTTAGGAAGATTAGTCAGAAACTAGTTATCTATTGAGAGCATTGAATCATTGAATCAAATCTAACACCACATTAAAAGGATAAAACACATCATGACCAAGAAGGGTTTATCTAAGGGGCTCAGTTAGGTTAGCATTTGAAAAGCCAATCAGTGACAAGTACCCTATTAAAAGACTAAAAAAGGAAAATAATGTCATCGTTTCAAGAGATGAAGAGAAGGAGTTTGAAAAATACCCAACATTGATCCTAATAAAAACACTCCACAAACTAGGAATAGAAGAAATAACCTCAACTTGATAAAAGGTGTCTATGAAAACTGTGCTGCTAACACTATAATATTCCAAGATGAAATTCTTCCCACCAAGATGAGGAAACAGGCAAAGCTGTCTACTCTCATCACGTCTATGTAATATTGTACTGAAGGTTTTCACCAACCCGCCAGGCAAGAAAGAGAAATAAAGGATATCCTGATTGGAGATGAAGAAGTAACATTGTCTTTTATCACAGATAACATGATCATCTATAGAAAATCACATGAAATCTATTTATCTGTGTATTTACTAGAACTAATAAGTAGTTTAGCAAGGTTGGAAAATGTAAGATCAATATACTAGCAGCAAACAACTGGAAATTGAGATTAAAATTAACAATCCATTTATAATCACATAAAACATGAACTACTTAAAGATAAATATACAGGAAAATATGTGGAAGACCTGTGCTCTTCTAACTACAAAATATAATGAGAGGAAGAACTCCTAAATGGAGATAGATGCCATGTTTATGGATAAACATGGATAGAATATCAATTCTCTCCAACTTGTATATCGATGTAATGCAATCCCAGTTAAAATGTCAGCGGGCCCTTTTGTAGATGTTGACTTCTAATTCTAAAATTCATGTTGAAATGAATCTGAGGGGTTAAGGGAATTTGCAGGAGTCGGGGAAGCTTGGTCCATCCTACATGTACCATAATCTTAAATAATGCTTATTTACTTTACCAAAGTAAAAAAAAAAAGATTATAAAAACAAATATAAATCACTGAAAGGTAAAGAAATTGATAACCTGTGATCGAAAGCTGCATTCCAAGAAAACTGTGTTCTCTTAACCTAGTTGTTGTTGTTGCTGAGTCGCTTCAGTCGTCTCCAACTCTGTGCGACCCCATAGACGGCAGCGCACCAGGCTCGCCCATCCCTGCGATTCTCCAGGGAAGAACACTGGAGTGGGTTGCCATTTCCTTCTCCAATGCATGAAAGTGAAAAGTGAAAGTGAAGTCGCTCAATCGTATCCGACTGTTTGTGACCCTGTGACTGCAGCCTACCAGGCTCCTCCACCCATGGGATTTTCCAGGCAAGAGTACTGGAGTGGGTTGCCATTGCCTTCTCCACACTTAACCTAGTGCTTGCTTGTGCTTAGTCACATCAGTCGTATCCGACTCTCTGAGACCCCATGGACCATGGCCCGCCAGGCTCCTCTGTCCCTGGGATTCTCCAGGCAGGAGTACTGGAGTGGGTTGCCATTACCTTCTCCAATGCATGCATGCATGCTAAGTCACTTCAGTCGTGTCCGACTCTGTGTGGCCCTATGGACAGCAACCCACCAGGCTCCTCTGTCCACGGGATTCTCTAGGCAAGAATAGTGGAGTGGGCTGCCATTTCCTTCTCCCCTCTTAACCTAGAGAGGAGGCTAAATTCCAGTCTGGTACCAGCTTCCCAGATAACAAACAAAAAAATTGTTTATGGGTAAGCTTGAAGTGAAGTGGCTCAGTCGTGTCCAACTCTTTGCGACCCCATGGACTGTAGCCTATCAGGCTTCTCAGTCCATGGGATTTTCCAGGCAAGAGTATCGGAGTGGGTTGCCATTTCCTTCTCCAGGGGATCTTCCCGACCCAGGGATCGAACCCGGGTCTTCCACATTGTAGGCAGACGCTTTACCCTCTGAGCCACTGGGTAAGCTTAGAGAAGTCTTTTCCATATATCTCAAAGTACCAGTATTTTTGCGAAGGCATCAGTGTGAAACCATAGAAGGCATGTTTAAAACCTGATTAAATTGAAATTGACAAAGTAACCTGGTCATTGCTGTGACTTGAAACACTTTAATATGATAACTAGAATTATAACTGACAGCATTTTACTAGAATATATCAGATTTTCATGAATGTCACATAATTTCTAGGATATCTATATTAGTATCATCAACCATACAATATAACTTAAGAAGATTCATCACTCCTTCTGACAACACTTCCCATGTAGTTTAACATGCCAAATGAACTCAGGTTGTTTAGTATCTCTCTTTGGGAGGTCTCGGGGTCCCTCTGAATCATCCCAAAGTTAGCTAGAAGTCAGTTATTTAGGAAGTTTTGTTCATAAATATCAAAAGGGTTTATGACAGGTAGGATCACATAAGTTACTGTGAAACAATACTTATCCACTTAGCCAAAGTTAACAAAAGATTTCAAAGATAAACCTAGAACAGATCACTTAAGAGGTAAAGAAACTTAAAATCCATTAGCAAAGGCAGTTCAGCATCTCAAGAAAGCTTGTACTCGGCACAAAACTCTTTTCTGGGGGGTCCACTTTCCATAAAACCTCCTTATCCCTTTCTGTACCCATTCCTTTGCTTCTCCCATCCTGAAACTGCCACCTGTAAGTCAGAACTACTTCTTTTTCCTTCATAAAATGCGATTTCATTCCTCATACCTTCTTTAATAACAAGACGTACATTTTCTTTAAGCAACCAAGAACTGACTTTTATATTGGCATTCTATAGATTGGTGAATATACATATCAGTGATACTATCTAAAAAAAATTTTGCTTTCTTATAGTGAACATCTTAGGATGGCACCAGACACTATTCATGGATACTCAAAAATTTCTTTAGTTTCTGTGTAAGAGGAAGGTCCTGTCAAGTAGTGAATGTTTCAGAACCTTAATTTATTTGGAAATGACCGAGCTATACACTGTCATCACTTAGTTTAGCACGATAGAAATTCAGGTAACCAAAATCTGGAGAAACTATTGTAAGTTCAGTTCAGTTCAGTTGCTCAATAGTGTCTGACTTTGCAACCCCATGGACTGCAGCACGCCAGGCTTCCCTGTCCATCACCAACTCCCGGGGCTTGCTCAAACTCATGTCCATTGAGTCAGTGATGCCATCCAACCATCTTATCTTCTGTTGTCCCCTTCTCCTCTGCCTTCAATCGAGACTATTATAGACGGGTATTTTAAAGTATAATTATTTTTAATAGTTTATCTAAAAGCTCATATTGCATTTACATTTTTAGATTTTTTTGTTTGTTTTTAGAGGTACTTTCTTTGTTGACAAGCTTGTGACAGGTATAATAATATAGCAATATTTAACTTATAATAAACCTAGGCACTATGAAAATTTTATGCTTAATGTCAATGACTCTTAGACATGTCTGTATTAGAGTAGTGAAAAAAAATAGATATTTAATGTTGACTATTTCCCAATTCACATGAATCCAAAATTCATTTAGGTAATTTTTTACTTGTATTTAGAACTGTTTGATTTGTAAGGGCTTCCTTTTCTTTAGATTATTTAAATAAGAACTCACAACTTCAGCAATATTATCATAAAACAGAAGACTCACACTAAGACATACATAAATCCACACAGCCTAAGATTTAAAATATCTCTTTGACCTCTATTTTGGGGGGGGTCCTGAAGTTCTCATTTGCCCAAGGCTGAGGTCTCAGGCAAAGTGTTTTTCAAGGAAAGGGTTAACTTCAAGCTTTGCCCTGCTGCTCTGCTGCTGCTAAGTCGCTTCAGTCGTGTCCGACTCTGTGACCCCATAGACGGAAGCCCACCAGGCTCCCCCGTCCCTGGGACTCTCCAGGCAAGAACACTGGAGTAGGTTGCCATTTCCTGTTCCAGTGCAGGAAAGTGAAAAGTGAAAGTGAAGTTGCTCAGTCGTGTCCGACTTTTAGTGACCCCATGGACTGCAGCCCACCAGGCTCCTCCGTCCATGGGGTTTTCCAGGCAAAAGTACTGGAGTGGGGTGCCATTGCCTTCTCCCAAGCTTTGCCCTAGGCAGACCTTTTTAACAAGCTAATTGTTTTTAATTGCATATGCAAAAGAACCAGCTTTACAATTTCCAAGAAAACATTTTTTTAACTAATTTTCTCTGGTTCTATAGAATATCATGGCCATCCTAGGTCAGGTCATCTTTCCTTTCTGTTGTCATAGTTTTATCCCTGAATTATATACAGATCCGCTGACAAGGTTTCCCTAGGTGAACCTGGGGAAGGATCATTAATGTGGTCGGTTCTGAGAGCGGCGCGGTGGCCTCGCTTCGCCCCGCCCGGCTCGGCTCCTGAGCCGCTCCTCCACCGGTGCGGCGTGGGATGGGAAGGAAGGGAGGAAGGGAAAGACGTCTGAAAGGCGGCGCCCCCGGGCGGCCCGCTGGTGGTCCACCTAGGGGCGGTGGCCGGGGGCGCGCCGTGCCCCTTGCCCGCCTTCCCCTTTCCAGCGTCCTAGCGCATGGGGCTTCCCTGGTGGCTGAGATGGTAAAGCGTCTGTCTGCCTGCAGTGCAGGAGACCCGGGTTCGATCCATGGGTTGGGAAGATTCCCCTGGAGAAGGCAATGGCAACCCACTCCAGTTCTCTTGCCTGGAAAATCCCATGGACGGAGGAGCTTGGTAGGCTACAGTCCATGGGAGTCACAAAGAGTCGGACAAGACTGAGCGACTTCACAGCTGATAAAAAGCTTGGGTTGTCTCGGTGGGGTGGATTTGCTCCTGGATGTGTTTCACCTGCGGCAGTAGGGAGGCCGCGGGCCTCTCCTGGAAGTGGGCGTATGGGCGAAGTGCGCCTCCTCCGAGCTCCTAGGCAGTGGGTCCCAGGCCTCAGGGGTCTCCACTGCTGCTGGGAACGCTCATTTCGTGGGCTCCTGGGTCCCCACCGATCGGCATCCAGTGAGCGAGCGTAGCGGAGGGGTGCGGACCACAGGTAAGGGAACTGGGGCTCGGTGGCGCAGGGTGGAGCGGGGACCACGTATCCCGCCCCCTCTGTTGGCACAGTCTCTTGGCGCCCCCTCACCTGGCGGTCGCAGAAAGGCCTCGCCTTTGGGTTCAAGGCCGTTACCGCTTTACCCCTTCGCATAAAGCTCAGAGCCGCGCGGTTTTCCCAAGCAGCCTAGTGCCTGCGGGAAGTCCAAGGGATTTATCCTGCCTGGTGATTTAGCCTGCTGGGACGCCACAGCCCTTACTCTGTCCACGAATTGCTCCCTAGAAACTTGGTGGGATGCATGGATTTAAAAACTTGGCGGCCACCCTGGCAAAAAGGAAGGGAGGAGGGCGCCTTGCTGCCCTTTCATGGTGGAATCTGTGGCCGTCCTGCTGAGAGCGGGCCTTTCCATGGGGACCCTGTGCAGTAAGTGTGGTGTTTGGGAACTGAATAATTAGAACGTGTAAAATTTTTAAACTATGTGGTGCTTTAATTAAAAAAAAAAAGCTCCAAGTTTTTTTGCAAATTGAGGTCTAAAAATTGAAAGCCTATTTTCCTTCCACTGTGGCATTCTATGAAGAAATGTGCATGTTTTTTAAGAAAAGAGTCAGAAAAATGAGGGCAAAAGAAAACCCAGAGGTGCTCCTGTACTTTGGCGAAGGCCTTAGGAGGTCACTTGTAAATGCTGCTGGCTCTGGGAAGCAGTCTTTTTCTGTGGCTGATGGGCACAGAGCTCTGCAGGCTTGTCCTTTGCATGGATGTTCTTGTTTGTGGAAATCCAGCTCGGAGCCATCTCCTGATGTGTAAGAACTTCCCAGACTAGACCCCTAGGCAAATCCCTTAGGGCCAGGGACTCCTTCCTTCATTGTATTTGTCTGTTTGACTAAAAAGCAGCAATGACATATTTTTCTTTCAATTTGTTCTCTCATCCAGACCTCGGAGTAATATTTCCCCTCCCCCTCAATAGGCTTGGGTTCCAGGGATGAATTGTGGTCAGTTGTCCATGATTTTACAGATGAGGAAACTGAGAGCCAGAGAGGGTGGAGGACTGTCCAAGGGAGAATGGGATATCGTTCCAGGAACTCTGGCTCCTGGGTTTTTAATGAGCTTCCTACCCAGCATGGTCATTCATTGGCAAGTGTTGACGTTGAGAATAGACTATTGGTGGAAGTGTAAAAGGCTTTTTTAAATAATTTGCCTACCAGCTGTGTATCTTATGGAGTATTTTCATTGTACTTCCCAACCCTTGGAAGGTGATGGGTACAGGGCAGATGCTTCAACATTTTTATTGACTAAGTTCAATTTCACACAATTATATCCATAGTGTCAGCAACACTATGAGATATATTAGAACAGTGATCATCACAGTTGGTACTTCATGCATCATTAAAGAAAGAAAACTTTTTCTTAGGAAGACTGTAACAGAATTGCCAAGTTTTAAGTTTATCCCACAAGGATATTTAAAAAAAAAATGAAACAAGTCTCTCTGATCATCACCAAGGCTATTGGAGTTCTGTTGAGGACCCCACGCAAGGGAGGGTCTACCTCTTGGGACACCCCTGCTTGAGCATCTCCTTAACCCAGCAACCTGGGACAGCTGAGTACACTTGAAGTTCCTTCCTTGACCTCGGGAGTTTTTTTGGAAGACAATTTTTTGACAGACAGGGATGGGGGAAGATTTTGGGATATTTCAAGTGCAGTCAATTTATTGTGCACTCTTTCTATTTCTGTTCCCTGGCGGCTCCGTTGGTAAAGAGTCTGCCTGCAATGCGGGAGACCCGGGTTCAATCCTGGGGTCGGGAAGATCTCCTGGAGAAGGAAATGACAGCCCACTCCAGTATTCTTGCCTGAAGATTTCAATGGACTGAGGAGTCTTGTGGCCTACAGTCCATAGGGTCACAGAGGGTTCGACATGGCTGAGTGACCGAACACTTATTTCTATTCTTATTTCATCAGCTGCACCTCAGATCATCAGGCACTCTATCCTAGAGGTTGGGGGTCCCTGCTTTAGTCCCCTCTTTCATCTTCTGCACAGCTCCAGCCTGCTTCCTCCTCTCCACCTGCAGAACTACCTGCCAGGCTTCTCTGAGTGTGGCTAAGAGTCTCCTTCCCTCACTTCCTTGTCTCTGAGTCCCTTCTCTTAACTGGGTTTCCCTGATCTCCACTGAGGCACTTTTGCCCCAGGTGGTGCTAGTGGTAAAGAGTGAGTGAAAGTGAAGGCTGCTCAGTCGTGTCTGACTCTTTGCAACCCCATGGACTATACAGTCCATGGAATTCTCCAGGCTAGAATACTGGAGTGGGTAGCCTTTCCCTTCTCCAGGGGACCTTCCCAACCCAGGGATCGAAAAACCCAGGTCTCCCACATTGCAGGCGGATTCTTTACCAGCTGAGCCACAAGAGAACCTACCTGCCAATGCAGGAATTCGATCCCTGGATTGGGAAGATCCCCTGGAGGAGGGCACGGCAACCCACTCCAGTATTCTTGCCTGGAAAATTCCCATGAACAGAGGAACCTGGCTGGCCCTGACAGGCAGACATGACTGAAGCGACTTAGCACAGCATACCAGAGGACCTTTGAAGTGCAGACTCACAGGATTGTTTTGGCTCCTTGGAGTCCATTGTCATTCCACGTGTATGTTAGGGTCAGCTTGTGTATTGCTTCCTAAAGGCCTGGAGAGGGTAACAGGCAAGAGGGCCAGGGGTCTCCGGACAGAGAAAATAGGCTGCAAGTGTCGGGCTTTTTTTTTTTAATCTCTCTCTTAAGAGGCAGGAGGAAACAAACTAGTGTTACATTTTCTCCCATTCTCAATACAAATTTAAAAGGAAGCTTCTCTTAAAATTCTGTGTTGCCATGACGACTTCTGGCTCCACTTGAATTTAACTTTTCTCAAACCTTGAGCTAAGCAATGCATTTTTCTTATGGAAATGTTTGTCTCAAGTTATGTTAATGTAGTATGTTTTACCCCAGACTCTGTCTTCAGGTCGGTTCCCCCTTAAGGCTCAGAACCGACTTGACAAACCAGTATGTTTTCCTCATACCTTGTTCTCCTAATCTATGTTAACGAAACTATACATTTGCTTGGAAATCTGCCTTTCTTCAGGATTCATGTCAATAACTTTATGACCCGGGCTGACTCAGCTGCTACCAATGTTATCTCAATGCATGTTGTGGGTGAGGGGCCTGGTGCCATTCTCTGAGACATTGCCTTTCTTTCATTAGCAGACTGCTAGTGGCTGTATTGGAGAAGGCAATGGCAAGCCACTCCAGTACTCTTGCCTAGAAAATCCCATGGATGGAGGAGCCTGGTGGGCTGCAGTCCGTGGGATCGCTAAGGGTTAGACATGACTGAGCGACTTCACTTTCACTTTTCACTTTCACACATTGGAGAAGGAAATGGCAACCCACTCCAGTGTTCTTGCCTGGAGAATCCCAGGGACGGGGGAGCCTGGTGGGCTTCCGTTTAAGGGGTCACACAGAGTCAGACACGACTGAAGTGACTCAGCAGCAGCAGCAGCAGCAGTGGCTGTATAACATCTGGCTAAAGACTAGCAGGGCGTACTCTTTATGCCCCCTTCTGATGTCTATGTCAGCAGCTTTCTCTATCTCTTTTGTACTTTAATAAAACTTTATGACACAAAAGCTCTGAGTGATCAAGCTTCGTCACTGGCCCTGGATTGAATTCTTCTCCTCTGGAGGCCAAGAATCCTGGCATCTTTTGTGTTTTAGCAACAACCTTTCAGCCTTTTGTAATTCATATTGAATCTTCATTTCAGATTGAGGATACATTCCATGGTATTCCCATCTTAAGTCTTTCCATCGCTATGGAATATCTGTACATGTAGTCAGGATATTTTTCAGCAATCGTGTATAATTTCCAGTGTGCCAGTCTTATCACCCTCATTACATCCATGGCACAGTATTTTATTAATGTTGACATTATTGAAAGAGAATTGATTTTTTAAATTCCTTTTCAGATTGTTATTTGCTAGTGTATACAGATAAAACTGTGTAAGCATCATTTCTATCAGCTTGGATAGCTTGACAGTCGTCTCTACTCTCTCACACTCTAAGGTCACCCCGGCTCATATATGTACTGTCTCAGCACTAGTCTCAGTCCTTTCTTCAGAGAACCTCTGTCCTTTTTTTTTTAAACATTAAATTATTTTTGACTATGCTGGGTCTTTATTGCTAGATGTCCAGTTGTAGTGAGCAGAGGCTACCCTCTAGTTGCAGTGCCATGGCTTCTCACTGCAGCGCTTTCTCTGGTTGCAGAACTTGGGCTCTGGAGCATGCAAGCTTCAATAGTTGTTAGGGGGCTTAGTTGTCCCTGGGCATGTGGAATCTTCTAGGACCAGAGATTGAACCCCTGTTCCCAGCGTTGGTAGGCAGATTCTTTACCACCGGGCCATCAGGGATGTTTCCTGTTCCCTTTTATTAGAGAATGATATTTAAAACATACATGTAGGAGCTAAATATGCTCAGCTGACAATACATGGAAATATATACATGTATTCCAGCTTAACTTTGAACATATTCAGTTAACGATAATTTATGATGATGTCTCCAACCTGATCGATCATGACATGGATATTGTAACCTTTCCTTTTGTTTATCTGTAACTTCCCATTCCAATGGTAAGATACCTGGCTCCCACCACTTATATATAGAATTCAGTGCTTGTCCCATGTGGTTACTGAAAGAACTGTCAGACTGTCTTCCAAAAGGGGCTGTGCATGCATTCTACCAGTATCTTGAGTATGTTTCTGTGTGATAGTTTACTATCTGTATACCCTCAGTGGCCAGGTGTCTATTTCAGTCGTTACCAATTATGAATGGGCTTGTTTGCTCTAGCGTTCTTGGACAGTTTGAGTACAGATTGTCAGATACGCATTTTTTAGGAAAACGATTTATTTGTTTTTGACTGTGTTGGGTCTTCGTGTGTGGGCTTTTCTCTAGTTCTGGTGAGCATGGGCCATAACTAGTAGTGTGTGGGCTTCTCACTGCAGTGGCTCCTCTTGTTGTGGGGCACAGGCTCACGGGCTTCCGTAGCTGCAGTATGTGAGCTCGGCATTGTGGCTTCCAGGCTCTAGAGCACAGGCTCAGCAGTCGTGGCCCACAGGTTTAGTTGCTCCACAGCATGTGGGATCTTCCCATACTGGGGATCACACCTGCATCTCCAGCACTGGCAGGTGGATTCTTTACCACGGAGCCACCAGGGCATATTTTTGATTCTAGTTTTCCACACATGGATCTGGTGAAAAAGGCCAGGATCAAGAGGCCTGGCAGCTGGGAATCCTCAGCCACAGTTCTGGCTGTGCTATCAAAAGCTCTGGGGCTTTTGGCGAGCGCCTCAACTTTCCTGGGACTGTTTCCTCCCCTCAGAAATGCCCTGCTGTTGGATTGTGGCCCACCAAGCTCCTCTGTCCCTGGGATTTCTGAGGCCAGAATACTGGAGGGGGTGCTATTTCCTTCTCTGCTGCTGCCGTTAAGTCGCTTCAGTTGTGTCCGACTCTGTGCAACCCCATAGGCGGCGGCCTACCAGGCTCCTCTGTCCCTGGGATTCTCCAGACAGGAGCACTGGAGTGTGTTGCCATGTCCTTCTCCAATGCATGAAAGTGAAGTCGCTCAGTGAAGTTGTGTCCAACTCTTAGCGACCCCAGGGACTGCAGCCTACCAGGCTCCTCTGTCCATGGGATTCTCCAGGCAATAGTACTGGAGTGGGTTGCCATTGCCTTCTCTGATTTCCTTCTCTACAAGATAGCATTTTGAAGATATTTTCTCCTGGTTATTGGTTTTGATGGAGGAAGGGGGATCCCTTCCAGGGCTTGACAGTGGGTTCTTGTCTGACACTTGGAAATGAGTTGTCCGAGGAGAGGAGTGCTGTCCAAGTGAGAGGCTTTATTGGGAAGGGCTGCCGGGGCGGAGGGCAGGAGGGTGAGGGAAACGGAGAGAACTGCTCTGCCACATGGCTCACAGTCTCAGGTTTTATGATCATTGGGTTAGTTTCTGGTTTGTCTCTTGCCAGTCATTCTGAATTGGGGTCCTTCCTGGGGGTACACCCATCACTCAGCCAAGATGGATTTAGCGAGGAGGATCCTGGGAGGTTGGTAAGACCTCTGGACTGGAGTCTCCCATCTCCTGTTGACCTCTCCAGAATCCTGGTTGGTGGTAGCTTGTGAGTTCCTTGTTCCTTACCAGGACCTCCTGTTGTAAGACGACTCCTGCAAGTGTTTTCTCTTCTCTGTTGCCTGGCAAGGGTGGGTGGTCAGTGGTTCATTTAACAGTTTGCTTTTGGTTCTCTCGAGTAAGGTCCTCCACAGAGTAAATGTATAAAATTATAAAAGTCAATGTTTTAAATACTTTATATTAATAATTCGGTAAGTTGGCTTTTTGGTTGTGTGTTAGAACTCATCACCAGACCAAAGGTCATGTAGATCTTTTGTTGTTTTCTAAAATTTTTATAGTTTTTTAAATGGAATTAAGATGTTGCAAAGTTTGTGTTTATGTTCATTTCGTTCCATATGCTATTTTTAACATTTATTTTTAGTTGATTGATCATCGCTTTACAATATTGGTTTGATTTGTCATACGTCAACATGAATTAACCATAGGTGTACGTGTGTCCCCTCGCTCTCGAATCTCCCTCCCACGCCCCACCCATCCCACCTCTCTAGGTTGTTACAGAGCCCCGGTTTGAGTCCCTGAGTCACACAGCAGGTTCCCTCTGGTTGTCTCTTTACAGATGTTGGTGCGCATGCGTCCAGGCTGCCCTCTCCATTCATCTCCCCCGCTGCCTCTTGCTCCCCACCTTGTCCGTGAGTCTCTTCTCTATGTCTGCATCTCCATCGCTGCTGTGTGAACAGATTCGTCAGTACCATCCTCCCAGATTCCACGTTTTTCTCTTTCTGACTGACTTTCCTCTTTAATATGCTCTAGGTTCATCCAGTTCATTAGAAATGACTCAAATGTGTTCCTTTTTATGGCTGCATTCCATACAGGCTGATTGTTCCTTAGCCATGTTTTGAGGAGGGTCGTGGAGCTATTCTGCTCCATTTCAGTGTGGGCTCGCAGTCTGAGTGCTCCCAGCAGAGCTGCTTCTGGGTGAGCCCTCTGGGCTCTGAGCGCGGGGCTGCCAGCTCCTCTCTGGCGGCCGGCAGGGGGCGCCACACCCGCTCTGACCCGCGGGCGCAGGACGCTTTGCTTCACGCTGGGCTCCGGGACCCGCTGGGGGAGCTTTGTCTCCTCAGGGCGTCAGGACTCGGGCTTCTGGAAAACGGGGCTGCGTCCAGGCTGAGAAGAGCGGGCTTGCCTCAGTGCCCGCCAGCAGGGAGGCGCTGCAAGAGGGAGAAATGAGGACGAAGTCGGCGTTTCCTGTGTCCCGCTGAGCGCTGCCCGCAGGCCCGTATGAGAGGACTGGGGGGGTGGGGGAGAGCTCCCTGTGCACAGTGGCGGGTTTTCAGTTAGATTTCCGTTGGATGATCTAGAGGATGACCTTCACTGATGTTCTTCGGTGTAGGTGGCCGGTTTTCCCGCCAGTTTCCTGAGAGGCCTGTCCTTTCCTCTTTGCTCGTTCCTGGTTTGATTTTCATGAACTGACCACGTTCCTGTGGGTTCGTTCCTGGGCTCTCTGTTCTTTCCTCGAGTCCTTGTGTCTGTGTTCGTGCCAATTCCTCACTGCTTTGGTTACTCCAGCTCCGTGATGAAGTTAGAAGTCGGAGAGGAAGATGCCTCCAGCTGTGTTCTTCTTTCTCAGAGTCCTTTTGGCTGTTTAAGGTCCTGTTCAATATTAGCAGCCTAATATTAGGAATATTTCGGTGAAAAATGCCATTGAATATTATTTTGTAACTGCAGTCAGTGTGTTTGTTGATGGCTTTGGTTGGAATGAACATTTTATTTCCTCATTGTTCCAGTGCATGAGCGTGGAATAGTTTTCTGTTTATTTGTGTTTTCTTTGGTTTCTTTATCAGTGCTCTCTAGTTTTCTGACTACTGGTCTTTTATGTCCTTGATTAAGTTTGTTGCTAGATGTTTTATTCTTTTTGATGCAATTGTAAATGAGATTTTCTTAATTTTTGTTTCTGATTGTTATTAGTGTATAGAAACACAACTGATTTTTGTATACTGATTGGGATTGTAAATTGTAGTATTTTATATGATTGCAAATTGATCCGAAATGATTCAGCTTTACTGAATGTAGTCTAACAACCTTTTGTGAGGTTATGTGGAAAATTTTCTTTGTAAAATCTGTTCCTCCTGCAATAGGTCATCCGGAGGATGGTGGTTCCTAATAGACTTCCCACAGTACGTCTTCATTCCATGTGGACTCCTACAATGGCAGTGAGCATCACAGCTTCCCTTGAACTTCGTCTGGGTAAGTCTTGGCCTGTATAAGAAAGTTTCATGCCTGTCTAATCTGATTTTCTTTTGTGGTATTGACATGGTTGTTTTGAAACATAATTTACTTTCCAGTAATTTAAAATGTACAGAAAACTCCTAGCAATGGGAAAAAGTACTCACATTTGCCACTTCATCTAAAATACTCTATGTGTTTTATCCAAATGGGTGGTTTCTCCTGCAGAACCAGCACATAACCTCCAAAATCAGGAAATCATATGGTTTCTACATTATAATGTAATCCACAGCCCCACTTCCACTTTCAGCAATTGTTCAATTGTATGAATATATCTTTTCTTCCCATCCTTTTCCTCATCTTTTTTTCTTTTTTTAGGGTGTTACTGAGATTTTCAGTTATTTGGGCAAACTTGATGGATTTAAAGCAGAGATGGTGACTATGGGATCTGGGTGGCCTTTTCTATGTGGATATTTCCCCCAAAGATGGTTTTAATGTTTATTCATGTTGTAACATGTACGAATCCTGCATTCTTTTTTCCCCATAGTAATTAAAAATAAATAGCATGCCATTTACCATTTAGATATTTGTAAGCATACAGTGTTGTAGCAAACAACCTTTGCTTGTTTTGCAAACCAGTTCAATAATGTGTACCTCGTGCGTGCTTTGGAGAAACTCAGGAAACTAAGTCAGTGACTGAAATGGCCCAGGATATCACCTTAGATACCATCTTCATCTGAAAACAAAATGGGGGCTTCCTGGTGGTCCAGTGGCTAAGACTGATGCTGCTGCTGCTGCTAAGTCGCTTCAGTTGTGTCCGACTCTGTGCGACCCCATAGATGGCAGCCCACCAGGCTCCGCCATCCCTGGGATTCTCCAGGCAAGAACGCTAGAGTGGGTTGCCATTTCCTTCTCCAGTGGCTAAGACTGGACACTCCCAAAGAAGGAGACCCAGGTTTAATCCCTGATCAGAGAACTAGATCTCCCATGCCATGACGAAGAGTTTGCATGCTGTAGCTAAATATCTGGCTTGCCTCAATGAAGGTAGATCTGGCACAGCCAAATAAAAAAAACAAATAAATATTTTAAAAATGTAAACCAAAGGAAGGGTATGGTTGTTGTACAGATTAACGTCTTAGCTTTCCCTATTGATTAAAAAAAAGAGTTTCACAAGACTATCATCCTTCTGTCTGGTATATACAGAGGATTCCTTTGAAATGAGATTTCTCTGGTAAATGTGATTCACAGAAGAGCCGTCTTGAACTTGGGTTTCAGAGATGATCATGTGTTCTCTTAAAATAAAAAAGTTAATTAGGTCCAACTAATTCTCATGCTGAAGAGGTATATTTTGGGGTAGCATTTGTTTCCCTTCACTTTGGATGTATCCCAATGTGTTTACACAGTCATCTACCGAAGACATCCTGCTATTTGAAAGTTTTCAGCTGTCTCAAGTAGAGCTGCTGTGTATAATTGTGATAGTTTTTGTCTGGACACTTTTTCAAAGCTGATTACTAAGTGCTAGACGTGTAGTGTTCAGGTCACAGGTTAGCCTTGTTTAGCTGTGGAAAAATCCAGCTAAGTTTCTCTGGCATGTGGGATCTTCCTGGGTAAGTGATCGAACTTGGGTGCCTTGCAATGTAAGGCAGATTCTTTACCACTGAGCCACCAGAGAAGCCCTGCCCCCACTTTTTTGAGTTTCCTGGATCTAATAGGTGTGCAGTGTTACCTCACTGTTGTTTTCGTTTGTAATTTCCTAATGATATATGATTTTGATTGTTTTTAATATGCTTATCTGTATATTTTCTTTGGCCAGGTGTTCAGATTTATACATTTATAATGAGGTTGTTTGTTCCAGATTTTTGGGTATAGTTGGAGTACAATCCTTTATCAGATATGTATTTTGTAAATATATTTTTCTGTGGCTTGTGTTTAAGTTTTGCAGATAAGGTTTTTCCCAGTTTAAGTTTCTAATTTTTTAAAGTTTGTGTTATATATGTTTTATATCCTTTCTTGGATATACTTTAGTGTTTCTTTTTTTGTTGTTGTTAAATTTCATAAGCAAAACAGAGGTACTGTAGATACAGTTTTAAGCAAAGCTGTGGTAACATAGATACAGTTTTGCCTTTTTTCTGTTGAGAAGTTTGAGTGAGGTTGGTGTAAATTGTAAAATTATGTCTACATTCATTTGATTGGATATGGCTTCCAATTATTTGTATCATTGGTTTTGGAGATATCATAGGAAGTCAGTTTCCCCAAGGGAAACTGGGGTCCATGAAACATGAACTCTCTTCGATCCCTGGGAATCACTTTCTGCTTTTTCTGGCTTTGAGTTTAACTTGTTTGGATATCTCATATTAGTGGAATCACAGAACGTTTGTCCTTTTTTGGTCTGGTTTATTTCACTTAATATAATGAGCATAAGGTTCGTCCACATTGTAGCATTGTCAGAATCACCAACTTTGAAGGGCCAAATCATATTCCATTGTATGTATAGCACAGTTTGTTTATAGAATTGGCTGCCATGGACACTTAGAGTGCTTCTGTTTGTTGGCCAGTGTGAATCATGCTGTTGTGAGTATAACTGCAAAAATATGCATTTTTTCAGCCCCTTTTCCCAAACCTTTTGGGTATATAGCATGAATTAGAATTGAAATATATATTTATTACATGTGTTAGTTTTGGAGTAATTTCTGTAATGTCTTGCACAGTGGCAGCACCATTTTAGTTTTTTTTTTTTTGTATAGTAGAATACTGTTCAAGCTCTTGAATATACCCTGTGTTGCATGTTCTTTCACCCACCGATGGACACTTGAATGGGTTCTATCTTTGGGCTATTGTGAATAATGTCACTGTGAATATTTGTGTACCAGTTTTTGTTTCAATTATTAACAAATACATAGTACGATATATGAAAGAAACCACAAGGACCTACTGTACAGTTTAGGAAACTGTACTGAGTATCTTATGATAATGTATAATGGAACAGAATCTCAAAAGGAATATATGGAAAAGGTAATAGCCATGATAATTATTGTGCCAACACTATGAGTTATCATAGCACTACTCAACATGTATTTATACATGCCACTAAAATATTCACATCTGTAAGTATATTATAAAAAAATTGTAAAATATCGAGAATTCAAACAGAGAATAAATAAACTTCCTGTCATTGCTCATCATCATTCATGCACTATTACTGCCTGTAACACTCATTGTATAAGTGCTGGACCAGGAATTTACATGAGTGTAAGCCAAGAGATTATGAGTGTGTAAAGAAATATAACTTATTTAATTCCTTAACGAAGGATTATAGAACTTTGTGTACATGAAGTGAATGAAAGTCAAACAGTTTAATTGAGCCACATTCTTACTAGAGTGATGAGCTTCCACCCCACCCAATGTTAGCTCACAGTTAAACCCTGCAGTCATCTGGTCTCAGTGTCTGCTTCCTGCCATGCAGAAAGAAAAGGTGAGGAAGTCCTGACAGAATCGATGCTATTTTTCTTTTTTTGATATGTATTTTATCTCAGGGCTTGGCAAAAAGTGGGCCTAATCTGTTTTTAGAGTTCCATCCCAAGGGTTGCTCTGGCATGTTACATATGTTGACAAACTGCTGATCATTTTCAACAAAGGACAATGATCTGCACTTCACTATCTGTTGCTTGAGCTGGAATAGCAGGCATCCCTTGAAGTGCAGTCCTTCATGCTGAAGTAAGCATACCTGAAACAGTAGCATAAGAGGAACACATTTATCATGTAGACATCGCATCCCATGCATTTGTAATAATTTTTCAGTTATACCCATCATCATTGGAGAAACTGACTTGTCCCAGTAATAACTGGAGTACCCAGTATAACAGTTCCTTGACTTATGAGTACTTCTTATGAGTACACTTATGAGTACTTCTTCCAATCTTCTTTCTCCTACTTTGGTCATGAACAGTAGAAGCTGATGACAGTGGTTCTTGAAGTGTATATTGATTCCTAGGTGGCACAGTCGGTAAATAATCTAATCTGCCTACCAGTGTAGGAGATGGAAGTGATGTGGGTTTGATCCCTGGGTCGGGAAGATAACAATTCATACACTCGTTTTATGTGAACAAGTTTGATACTCATGAATTTTTTTCTTCTGTATACAGAAAAACAAATGCTGGTCAAGGACACTGAAAGAACCCTAATGATGAAAATGAAATCTGTATTGTGAGCAATGCTTAAAAATCCATGAGTTGAAACATCGTACTATGCCTATCCGCATTGGAAGGACTGATGCTAAAGCTGAAACTCCAATACTTTGGCCACCTCATGCGAAGAGTTGACTCACTGGAAAAGACTCTGATGCTGGGAGGGATTGGAGGCAGGAGGAGAAGGGGACGACAGAGAATGAGATGGCTGAATGGCGTCACCAACTCGATGGACATGAGTTTGAGTGAACTCTGGGAGTTGGTGATGGACAGGGAGGCCTGGCGTGCTGTGATTCGTGGGGTCGCAAAGAGTCGGACACGACTGAGCGACTGAACTGAACTGAACTGAACTATGCCTATCACCCTTGTAGTTCCCTCAGTGAAATATGTTGAGAAAAGCTCTTCATTCATGGTATAGATTCATGAAGAAGCTAAATAGGATTAATCCTTTACATTGACGACTGTGAATTTAAATCTTCTGTGAATCCTATGTGACAACCACACATACCAACATGATTTATTAGTATTATATCAATATTTTTAGTCCTATTGTATTTCAACTAAAAATATCAATATATAATTGTACATGAAGTCAAAATATAAAATCAGTGCAAATACAAAATATTCCATCCTTTGAGAAAGGGAGCAAAATATCTATGTGCTTTGCCTATTGCATTTTTATGTATTAGATCCTTAAGTATTTTATTCACCTCACCCAACTGAATGATTAACAAATCTTCAGAGGAGAAAGAATCATTTCTCTTTAACAATGAGTAGTTCAACTCCTCTCAAAGCAGAGTCATAAGTGAGTTTAAGTTTGTGTGAGACCATGAAAACTCAGTGTTTTTATTATGCTTGTGCTTATGACGGGAGGTCTGAGAAGGCACTACTTAAGGTTTATTCATACCAGTTGTTCTCATATTTATCATCTTTAAAGGTTTAATCACTGAGGTGTTGCTTCTCCACTTGTACTAAGCAGTGTA